>NC_092111.1:38122660-38142660 GCF_045679555.1 Salvelinus alpinus | reverse complement strand
CACGAGAGTCAAGAGAGGCAAGTCACGAGAATGAAGAGAGGCAAGTCATGAGATCTAAGCAAGGCATGAAAGGCAAGGCATGAGAGGTATGTCATGAGAGTAAAGTCATGAGAATTATGAGAGGTAAGTCATGAGAGGCAAGGCATGAGAGGCATGAGAGGCAGAGAGTCATGAGACGCAAGTCATGAGAGGCAAGAGCGGCACGTCATGAGAGGCATGAGGCAAGGCATGATCGGCAAGTCACGAGAGTCAAGAGAGGCAAGAGTGTCATGAGAGTCAAGTCATGAGAGGCAAGAGTGTCATGAGAGTCAAGTCATGAGAGGCAAGAGTGTCATGAGAGACAAGAAAGGCATGAGTGGCAAGTCATGAGAGTCAAGAGAGGCAAGTCATGAGATTCCTTACATGAGTGGCAAGTCATGAGAGGCAAGAGAGGCAAGGCATGAGATGCAAGTCATGAGAATCAAGGCATGAGAGTCATGAGAGGCAAGTTATGAGAGGCAAGGCATGAGAGTCAAGTCATGAGAGGCATGAGAGCCAAAGCATGAGAGGCAAGAGTGTCATGAGAGTCAAGAGAGGCAAGGCATAAGATGCAAGTCATGAGAATCAAGGCATGAGATGCAAGTCATGAGAATCAAGGCATGAGAGTCAAGTTATGAGAGGCAAGTCATGAGAGGCATGAGTGTCATGATCTGCAAGTCATGAGAGTCAAGTCATGAGAGGCAAGTCAAGAGAGGCAAGTCATGAGAGGCAAGTCATGAGAGGCAAGTCAAGAGAGTCAAGAGAGGCAAGTCTTGAGAGTCAAGTCATGAAAGGCAAGTCATGAGAGGCAAGTCATGAGAGTCAAGTCATGAGAGGCAAGTCATGAGAGGCAAGTCAAGAGAGGCAAGTCATGAGAGGCAAGTCATGAGAGGCAAGTCATGAGAGTCAAGTCATGAGAGGCAAGTCATGAGAGGCAAGTCAAGAGAGTCAAGAGAGGCAAGTCAAGAGAGGCAAGTCATGAGAGGCAAGTCATGAGAGGCAAGTTATGAGAGGCAAGTCAAGAGAGTCAAGAGAGGCAAGTCTTGAGAGTCAAGTCATGAGAGGCAAGTCATGAGAGGCAAGTCATGAGAGGCAAGTCATGAGAGTCAAGTCATGAGAGGCAAGTCATGAGAGGCAAGTCATGAGAGGCAAGTCATGAGAGGCAAGTCAAGAGAGTCAAGTCATGAGAGGCAAGTCATGAGAGGCAAGTCATGAGAGGCAAGGCATAAGAGGCATGAGAGCCAAAGCATGAGAGGCAAGAGTGTCATGAGAGTCAAGAGTGTCATGAGAGTCAAGAGAGGCAAGGCATGACATGCAAGTCATGAGAATCAAGGCATGAGAGTCAAGTTATGAGAGGCAAGTCATGAGAGGCATGAGTGTCATGATCTGCAAGTCATGAGAGTCAAGTCATGAGAGTCAAGTCATGAGAGGCAAGTCAAGAGAGGCAAGTCAAGAGAGGCAAGTCATGAGAGTCAAGTCATGAGAGGCAAGTCATGAGAGTCAAGTCATGAGAGGCAAGTCATGAGAGTCAAGTCATGAGAGGCAAGTCATGAGAGGCAAGTCAAGAGAGGCAAGTCATGAGAGTCAAGTCATGAGAGGCAAGTCATGAGAGTCAAGTCATGAGAGTCAAGTCATGAGAGGCAAGTCATGAGAGGCAAGTCATGAGAGTCAAGTCATGAGAGTCAAGTCAAGAGAGTCAAGTCATGAGAGGCAAGTCAAGAGAGGCAAGTCATGAGAGTCAAGTCATGAGAGGCAAGTCAAGAGAGGCAAGTCATGAGAGTCAAGTCATGAGAGGCAAGTCAAGAGAGGCAAGTCATGAGAGTCAAGTCATGAGAGGCAAGTCAAGAGAGGCAAGTCATGAGAGTCAAGTCATGAGAGGCAAGTCATGAGAGTCAAGTCATGAGAGTCAAGTCATGAGAGGCAAGTCAAGAGAGTCAAGTCATGAGAGTCAAGTCATGAGAGGCAAGTCAAGAGAGGCAAGTCATGAGAGTCAAGTCATGAGAGGCAAGTCAAGAGAGGCAAGTCATGAGAGTCAAGTCATGAGAGGCAAGTCAAGAGAGGCAAGTCATGAGAGTCAAGTCATGAGAGGCAAGTCATGAGAGTCAAGTCATGAGAGGCAAGTCATGAGAGGCAAGTCAAGAGAGGCAAGTCATGAGAGTCAAGTCATGAGAGGCAAGTCAAGAGAGGCAAGTCATGAGAGTCAAGTCATGAGAGGCAAGTCATGAGAGGCAAGTCAAGAGAGGCAAGTCATGAGAGTCAAGTCATGAGAGGCAAGTCAAGAGAGGCAAGTCATGAGAGTCAAGTCATGAGAGGCAAGTCATGAGAGGCAAGTCAAGAGAGGCAAGTCATGAGAGTCAAGTCATGAGAGGCAAGTCATGAGAGTCAAGTCATGAGAGTCAAGTCATGAGAGGCAAGTCATGAGAGTCAAGTCATGAGAGGCAAGTCAAGAGAGGCAAGTCATGAGAGGCAAGTCATGAGAGTCAAGTCATGAGAGGCAAGTCATGAGAGGCAAGTCAAGAGAGGCAAGTCATGAGAGGCAAGTCAAGAGAGGCAAGTCATGAGAGGCAAGTCATGAGAGGCAAGTCAAGAGAGGCAAGTCATGAGAGTCAAGTCATGAGAGTCAAGTCATGAGAGGCAAGTCATGAGAGGCAAGTCATGAGAGTCAAGTCATGAGAGGCAAGTCAAGAGAGGCAAGTCATGAGAGGCAAGTCATGAGAGTCAAGTCATGAGAGGCAAGTCATGAGAGTCAAGTCAAATAAAGGTCAAATAAATAACAACAAAAAATCATAGAAATAAACACACTAGCAGAATCCCTATTAAATAACAACAAGTAAGTAGTTCCATTCCATCCAGTAAGTAGTTCCATCCAGTAAGTAGTTCCATTCCATCCAGTAAGTAGTTCCATCCAGTATGTAGTTCCATTCCATCCAGTAAGTAGTTCCATTCCATCCAGTAAGTAGGTCCATTCCATCCAGTAAGTGGTTCCATCCAGTAAGTAGTTCCATTCCATCCAGTAAGTAGGTCCATTCCATCCAGTAAGTATGTACATTCCATCCAGTAAATAGGTCCATTCCATCCATTAAGTAGGTCCATTCCATCCAGTAAGTAGTTCTATTCCATCCATTAAGTAGGTCCATTCCATCCAGTAAGTAGTTCCATCCAGTAAGTAGGTCCATTCCATCCAGTAAGTAGGTCCATTCCATCCAGTAAGTAGGTCCATTCCATCCAGTAAGTAGTTCCATTCCATCCAGTAAGTATGTCCATTCCATCCAGTAAGTAGTTCCATCCAGTAAGTAGTTCCATTCCATCCAGTAAGTAGGTCCATTCCATCCAGTAAGTAGTTCCATTCCATCCAGTAAGTAGTTCCATCCAGTAAGTAGTTCCATTCCATCCAGTAAGTAGGTCCATTCCATCCAGTAAGTAGTTCCATTCCATCCAGTAAGTAGTTCCATTCCATCCAGTAAGTAGGCCCATTCCATCCAGTAAGTAGGTCCATTCCATCCAGTAAGTAGGTCCATTCCATCCAGTAAGTAGGTCCATTCCATCCAGTAAGTATGTCCATTCATTTTGAGTATTTCCGGAAAAAGTACTTCATCAGAATGCCCTGAAACCAGAATCTGCCTGTATTCTCCAAGGACCAATTACTACTTCGGCACTAGACGTCATTTCCACAGCCCAGCCCCGACTAGCATGGGCCTGTGTCCCAAATGACACCCTATTCCCTATATCGTGGACTGCTTTTGATTAGAGTGCTATAGGCCCCTATTGGCCCTGGTTAAAAGTAGTGCACTATTTATGGAATGGGGTGCCATTTGGGACACATACATTATTCACTCTGACGGTCAATACCAACTGAGGCAAATCTCACTTCGAAATTCCATATTTTGCAGTGCTGCATGGATTGAATAGTTGAATGAGACTCAATAAATAAGAGCAGAAGAGCTAGCAGCTGTATGACAGACATGTTACTACCGAACACTGGAGTACCAGAGTGATGCAGCCAGTTCCCAAGCTGCAGTAAAGAAGAGCAACATTCCAACCTTTATTTAACTAGGCCAGTAACTAGCCAGTTATGATCAAATTCTTATTTCAAATTGACGGCCTACCCCTGTCCAACGCTGGGCCAATTGTGCACCGCCGGGCCAATTGTGCACCGCCCTACGGGACTCCCAATCACAGCCAGATATGATACAGCCTGGATTTGAACCAGGGACAGTAGTGACACACCTCTTGCATTGAGATGCAGTGCCTTAAACCCCTGCGCCACTCAGGACCCCAACTGCACATAGGTGTTTTCATGCCATTTCTCTCTCTCTCAAACAATTTGTTGTTCCCATGGAATGTGTATATTTTTCTCTGCCTGGGCCAATTGACACATACTGAGACCCAAATTACACCCTATTCCTTACATAGTTCACTACTTTACACCAGATCTCTATGGACCCTGGTCAAAATGTAGTGCACTAAATAGGGACTAGGGTGCCATTTTAGGATGGAAAGTCAGAGTTCACGCTACACTGGCTAAATCCAATGTGGGGAGACTGAGAGTAGACTAGAGAATTGGAAACTAGAGAATTGAACTCACTAGATTGTTGCAGATTCTGATTGGTTCTGCATTGTCATAATCCCCCCCCATTCCCCATCGCACTGACTCTCCCTATAACATACTCAGCTGTACAATCAAATAATGTTTGAAACGTAAGCAATTCGCGTATGTAGTTGTTGATAGGGTCTGCTGAGCCAATAAATGATGTAAAATAATGCATGTTTCCAGTCAGAGCTAGGGGCTGGGCTAGACAGGTCTGCAAATGGCCTTGGATTCATATTCATAAATACACAGAGGTGAAACAATTTATTATTTATTATCCTCAGTTGGTGGCCCATATGTGACTCTGTCTAGCCATTAAATCATGGCCCTACGATGAGAACTTGTGTAGTCTTACACTCTTAGAAAAAGGGTACCAAAAGCGTTCTACCCGGAAACCTAAAGGGTTCTACCCGGGACCAAAAGGGTTCTACCCGAAACCTAAAGGGTTCTACCCGGGACCTAAAGGGTTCTACCCGAAACCAAAAGGGTTCTACCCGGGACCAAAAGGGTTCTACCCGGGACCAAAAGTGTTCTACCCGAAACCAAAAGGGTTCTACCCGGAACCAAAAGGGTTCTACCCGGAACCAAAAGGGTTCTACCCGGGACCAAAAGGGTTCTACCCGGGACCAAAAGTGTTCTACCCGGAACCAAAAGGGTTCTACCCGGAACCAAAAACGGTTCTTCAAAGGGTTCTCCTATGGGGACGTTTTCTTTTAGGTTCTAGATAGCACGTTTCTTCTAAATGTAGTCGTGGGTTTTTCAAAGGTGATGGTAGACATTTTTGTCCTTCTTTTTCAACGTGCTTCGGAGGACAGTTTTGAGTGATTTTTAATACATGGTTTTTATATATAACCAGCCGGATTTAACCTTTCCCTTTCTCTATGACATTAGCTATGTGGAGATTTTGTAGAAAGGTAATAGTGCTAAGTATATTCTCTACATAGAAATACTTTTAGTATGATGTGCTTTATACACTGACAGCATCTCATTGGTATGACTGAGACAATATGTAGTGAGGATCAGCCCAGTCTACTTTTTTTGTGGTGGATTATCAAAGCATCGCTGGAGTGAGAATCTTGAGTGGTTGCGAAATCGGGGCCAACGTCAACATTTTAAACAGTGCACTTACACTTTTTTTTTTACTTTCATGAATTATCGATATTCAAGAGACACAACTGGTTTTATCTTCTCGAAATGGTTCTGCTACCTTTTCCACATAAGTGCACAGATGTCCCCTGATTTCCCCCTGGATCCTGACGTGGTCGTTACAGTGAGTAATCCCTTTAGAGTTATAGTTGCTCTCTTCATTATCTCTCCATTTACATTTTGATTTGTTTCTCGTTTACCTGCATGGTAATTCCCCTGAATAAATAAATGGCACCCTATTCCCTTTATAGTGCATTACTTTTGACCATTGGACCCGGTTAAAAGTAGTGCACTACATAGGGCCATTTGGGATGCAGGATAGTTTTTTTTGTGAAATTTATATTTTTTGTTGTGTGAAATTGAACCAGGAGGAGTTCTGAGTAGGATGACAGTCTTTACTGTCCGCCTCCACTCTGGTAGATAATCTGATGTCTGCCTCCACTCTGATAGATAATCTGATGTCCGCCTCCACTCTGATAGATAATCTGATGTCTGCCTCCACTCTGATAGATAATCAGATGTGTCGGCCTCCACTCTGATAGATAATCTGATGTGTCCGCCTCCACTCTGATAGATAATCTGATGTGTCGGCCTCCACTCTGATAGATAATCTGATGTGTCCGCCTCCACTCTGATAGATAATCTGATGTGTCTGCCTCCACTCTGATAGATAATCTGATGTGTCGGCCTCCACTCTGATAGATAATCTGATGTCTGCCTCCACTCTGATAGATAATCTGATGTGTCGGTCTCCACTCTGATAGATAATCTGATGTGTCGGCCTCCACTCTGGTAGATAATCTGATGTGTCTGCCTCCACTCTGATAGATTATCTGATGTCTGCCTCCACTCTGATAGATAATCTGATGTGTCCACCTCCACTCTGATAGATAATCTGATGTGTCCACCTCCACTCTGATAGATAATCTAATGTACTCATTTCAGAAGCAGATGTTGAGGTTGTTAGTAAATGTAATAGGAGCTTCCCTGATATGGATATGATTCTTTCCTGATTTGAAGAGCCCAGTTTCCCCATTCCCCCTAGCATTTCCATTTTAATTTGTTGATGGTTAACCAACATGGTAATTCCCTTAAATATATCATATTTGCTCCTGATGTAAAACTGATCCACTCTGATATACAGTACCTTTCAAAAGTTTGGACACACCTACTCATTCAAGGGTTTTTCTTTATTTTTACTATTTTCTACATTGTAGAATAATAGTGAAGACATCAAAACTATGAAATAACACATATGGAATCATGTAGTAACCAAAAAAGTGTTCAACAAATCAAAATATATTTTATGTTTTATATTCTTCAAAGTAGCCACCCTTTGCCTTGATGACTGCACACTCTTGGCATTCTCTCAACCAGCTTCATCTGAAATGCTTTTCCAACAGTCTTGAAGGAGCTCCCACATATGCTGAGCACTTGTTGGCTGCTCTTCCTTCACTCTGCGGTCCAACTCATCCCAAACCATCTCAATTGGGTTGAGGGCGGGTGATTGTGGAGGCCAGGTCATCTGATGCAGCAATCCATCACTCTCCTTCTTGGTCAAATAGCCCTTACACAGCCTGGAGGTGTGTTGGGTCATTGTCCTGTTGAAAAACAAATGATAGTCCCACTAAGCGCAAACCAGATGGGATGGCATATTGCTGCAGAATGCTGTTGTAGCCATGCTGATTAAGTGTGTCTTGAATTCTAAATAAGACACAGACAGTGTCACTAGCAAAGGACCCCATCACCATCATACCTCCTCCTCCATGCTTCACGGTGGGAACCACACATGCGGAGATCATCCGTTCACCTACTCTGCGTCTCACAAAGACACGGCGGTTGGAACCAAACATTTTACATTTGGACTCATCAGACCAAAGAACAGATTTCTACCAGTCTAATGTCCATTGCTCGTGTTTCTTGGCCCAAGCAAGTCTTTTCTTCTCATTGATGTCCTTTAGTAGTGGTTTCTTTGCAGCAATTTGACCATGAAGGCCTGATTCACGCAGTCTCCTCTGAACAGTTGATATTGAGATGTGTCTGTTACTTGAACTCTGTGAAGCATTTATTTGGGCTGCAATTTCTGAGGCTGGTAACTCTAATGAACTTATCCTCTGCAGCAGAGGTAACTCTGAGTTTTCCTTTCCTGCGGCTGTAACGGCTTTCTTCCTGGGATGAAGGAGAGGACCAAAACGCAGCGCGGCTAGTGTTCAACATGTTTAATAAAGAATAATAACGTGAACACTACAAGCTACAAAACAATAAATATGAAAACCGAAAACAGTCCTATCTGGTGCAGAACACAAAGACAGAAAACAATCACCCACAAACCAACAGTGCAAACAGGCTACCTTAATATGGTTCCCAATCAGAGACAATGACAAACACCTGCCTCTGATTGAGAACCATATTAGGCCAAACAACAAACCCAACATAGAAACACAAAACATAGAATGCCCACCCAGCTCACGTCCTGACCAACTAAACAAAGACTATACAAAGGAAATAAGGTCAGGAACGTGACAGCAGCGGTCGTCATGAGAGCCAGATTCATCAGAGCGCTTGATGGTTTTTGCGACCGCACTTGAAGAAACTTTCTAAGTTCTTGAAATTTTCCTAATTGACTGACCTTCATGCCTTAAAGTAATGATGGGCTGTCGTTTCTTTTTGCTTATTTGAGCTGTTCTTGCCATAATATGGACTTTTACCAAATAGGGCTGCGTTCTTGTCATAACACAACTGATTGGCTCAAATGCATTAAGAAGGAAAGAAATTCCACAAATGAACTTAACAAGGCACATCTGTTAATTGAAATGCATTCCAGGTGACTACCTCATGAAGCTGGTTGAGAGAATGCCAACAGTGTGCAGAGCTGCAAAGGGTGGCTACTTTGAAGAATCTCAAATATAAAATATATTTTGATTTGTTTAACACGTTTTTGGTTACTACGTGATTCCATATGTGCTATTTCATAGTTTTGATATGTTCACAATTATTCAACAATGTAGAAAATAGTAAAAAATAAAGAGAAACCCTTGAATGTGTAGGTGTGTCCAAACTTTTGACTGTTACTGTATAAACTGATGTAGTCTCTTCAAAGCAGTCATTCAGATTGTTAGTGAACTTACGGAAACGTCATCTACAGTGGCAAGAAAAAGTAACCCTTTGGAAATACCTGGATTTCTGCATAAATTGCTCAAAATACAATTTGATCCGATCTTCATCTGGGTCACAACAATAGACAAACACAGTCTACTTAAACTAATAACACACAAACAGTTATACGTTTTCATGTCTTTATTGAACACACTGTGTAAACATTCACAGCGCAGGGTGGAAAAAGTATGTGAACCCTTTGGATGTAACTGGTTGAGCCTCCTTTGGCAGCAATAACCTCAACCACAAACGTTTTCTGTAGTTACGTATCAGACCTGCACAACGGTCAGGAGGAATTTTGGATCATTCCTCTTTACAAAACTGTTTCAGTTCAGCAATATTCTTGGGATGTCTGGTGTGAACTGCTCTCTTGAGGTCATACCACAGCATCTCAGTCGGGTTGAGGTCAGGACTCTGACTGGGCCACTCCAGAAGGTGTATTTTCTTCTGTTGAAGCCATTCTGTTGTTGATTTACTTCTGTGTTTTGGGTCGTTGTCCTGTTGCATCACCCAACTTCTGTTGAGCTTCAATTGGTGGACAGATAGCCTTACATTCTCCTGTAAAATGTCTTGATAAACTTGGGAATTCATTTTTCCATCGATGATAGCAAGCTGTCCAGATCCTGAGGCAGCAAAGCAGCACCAAACCATGATGCTCCCTCCACCATACTTTACAGTTGGGATGAGGTTTTGATGTTGGTGTGCTGTGCCTTTTTTTCTCCACACGTGGAGAAAAGGAACACTCCACACGTGTTCCTTCCAAACAACTCAACTGTAGTTTATTTATTTAACCTTTGTTTAACTAGGCAAGCCAGTTAAGAACAAATTCTTATTTACAATGACGACCTAGGAACAGTAGGTTAACTGCCTAGTTCAGGGGCAGAACAACAGATTTTTACCTTGTCAGCTCAGGGATTCGATCTAACAACCTTTTGGTTACTGGCCCAACACTCTTACCACTAGGCTACCTGTCGCCCAAATGAATCTGTCCACAGAATATTTTGCCAGTGGCGCTGTGGAACATCCAGGTGCACTTTTGCAAACTTCAGACGTACAGTAATGTTTTTTTTGGACAGCAGTGGCTTCTTCCGTGGTGTCCTCCCATGAACACCATTCTTGTTTAGTGTTTTACGTATCGTAGACCCGTCAACAGAGATGTTAGCATGTTCCAGAGATTTCTGTAAATCTTTAACTGACACTCTTGGATTCTTCTTAACCTCATTGAGCATTCTGCGCGGTGCTCTTGCAGTCCTCTTTGCAGGACGGCCACACAAGGGAAAGTAGCAACAGTGCTGAACTTTCTCCATTTATAGACAATTCGTCTTACCGTGGACTAATGAACATCAAGGCTTTTAGAGATACTTTTGTAACCCTTTCCAGCTTTATGCAAGTCAACAATTCTTAATCTTAGGTTTTCTAAGATCTCTTTTGTTCGAGGCATGGTTGACATCAGGAAATGCTTCTTGTGAATAGCATTATAGTTATAGTTTTTTATAGGGCAGCTCTAACCAACATCTCCAATCTCGTCTCATTGATTGGATTCCAGGTTAGCTGACTCCTGACTCCAATTAGCTGTTGGAGAAGTCATTAGCCAAGGGGTTTCACATACTTTTTCCAACCTACACTGTGAATGTTTAAATGATGTATTCACTATAGACAAGAAAAAAATGTGTGTTATTAGTTTAAGCACACTGTGTTAATCTATTGTTGTGACTAAGATGAAGATCAGATCAAATTTGATGACCAATTTATGCAGAAATCTAGGTCATTCCAAAGGGTTCACATACTGTTTCTTGCCACTGTACTATCAGACGAGACCACATCAGCTCCAGCCAGTTCCTTCAGCTCTATCTGGACAGAGGCCCAAATCCTCCCCCTCTCCCCGTCATCTTCTCCTAGCCCATAACCATTCAATTCATTCATTATCCGTCATCATAGCGTGTTTTATTGCCATAAAAGCTACACCACGGCAGATCTCTATGTATTTATTACCTGAACATGGTCCAAAACTTAAGTGCTACTGTGGTTATTGCTAGCTGTGCAAACTCACTTCCACCTGCTCATTGTCAACCCTCCGGGCGAAGTGTACAGCAGAAGAGTACGTGTCCCAAATGGGACCCTATTCCCTATATAATGAACTACTTTTGACCAGAAAAAGTAGTGCGTTATAAAGGAAATAGTGCTCGTTCCTAATGGGACCCTATCTCATTACTCTGGGGGCTAGCTCACGTCCAGAGGGGTGCTATGGCAGTCTCACTGCTAATTGAGTTGGGATAGGCCCTGTAGGGCAGGGATGGGCACCTGGCGGTCTGCAGGCCAATTTAAAATAAAAAATGTATTTAAACATCCATCTGCAGCGGTAGAGACAGAAGTCATGTTTAAACATCCATCTACAGCGGTAGAGGCAGAAGTCATATTTAAACATCCATCTGCAGCGGTAGAGGCAGAAGTCATATTTAAACATCCATCTGCAGCGGTAGAGGCAGAAGTCATATTTAAACATCCATCTGCAGCGGTAGAGGCAGAAGTCATATTTAAACATCCATCTGCAGCGGTAGAGGCAGAAGTCATGTTTAAACATCCATCTGCAGCGGGAGAGGCAGAAGTCATATTTAAACATCCATCTGCAGCGGTAGAGGCAGAAGTCATATTTAAACATCCATCTGCAGCGGTAGAGGCAGAAGTCATGTTTAAACATCCATCTGCAGCGGGAGAGGCAGAAGTCATATTTAAACATCCATCTGCAGCGGTAGAGGCAGAAGTCATATTTTTGTCTGTAGTGTTTCCCTACATCTCATTCCTCAGCCTTTCTGTTTGTTGTCTGTAGTGTTTCCCTACATCTCATTCCTCAGCCTTTCTGTTTGTTGTCTGTAGTGTTTCCCTACATCTCATTCCTCAGCCTTTCTGTTTGTTGTCTGTAGTGTTTCCCTACATCTCATTCCTCAGCCTTTCTGTTTGTTGTCTGTAGTGTTTCCCTACATCTCATTCCTCAGCCTTTCTGTTTGTTGTCTGTAGTGTTTCCCTACATCTCATTCCTCAGCCTTTCTGTTTGTTGTCTGTAGTGTTTCCCTACATCTCATTCCTCAGCCTTTCTGTTTGTTGTCTGTAGTGTTTCCCTACATCTCATTCCTCAGCCTTTCTGTTTGTTGTCTGTAGTGTTTCCCTACATCTCATTCCTCAGCCTTTCTGTTTGTTGTCTGTAGTGTTTCCCTACATCTCATTCCTCAGCCTTTCTGTTTGTTGTCTGTAGTGTTTCCCTACATCTCATTCCTCAGCCTTTCTGTTTGTTGTCTGTAGTGTTTCCCTACATCTCATTCCTCAGCCTTTCTGTTTGTTGTCTGTAGTGTTTCCCTACATCTCATTCCTCAGCCTTTCTGTTTGTTGTCTGTAGTGTTTCCCTACATCTCATTCCTCAGCCTTTCTGTTTGTTGTCTGTAGTGTTTCCCTACATCTCATTCCTCAGCCTTTCTGTTTGTTGTCTGTAGTGTTTCCCTACATCTCATTCCTCAGCCTTTCTGTTTGTTGTCTGTAGTGTTTCCCTACATCTCATTCCTCAGCCTTTCTGTTTGTTGTCTGTAGTGTTTCCCTACATCTCATTCCTCAGCCTTTCTGTTTGTTGTCTGTAGTGTTTCCCTACATCTCATTCCTCAGCCTTTCTGTTTGTTGTCTGTAGTGTTTCCCTACATCTCATTCCTCAGCCTTTCTGTTTGTTGTCTGTAGTGTTTCCCTACATCTCATTCCTCAGCCTTTCTGTTTGTTGTCTGTAGTGTTTCCCTACATCTCATTCTCACATGCTGTCTCTCTTGTTTTCCTTCTCTCTTTCACTTTCTCTCTTTTTGTTCTCACATTGTTCTCTCTCTCATCTCTACCATGTTATCTTTCATGTTCTCTCTCTTTCGGTCATGTTCTCTCTCGCTCCCCTCCCCCTCTCTCTCTCTTTCTGTCATGTTCTCTCTCGCTCCCCCCCTCTCTCTCTCTCTTTCTGTCATGTTCTCTCTCGCCCCCTCCCCCCCTCTCTCTCTCTCTCTCTCTTTCTGTCATGTTCTCTCTCGCTCCCCCCTTTCTCTCTCTCTCTCTCTCTCTCTTTCTGCCATGTTCTCTCTCGCCCCCCCCTCTCTCTCTTTCTGTCATGTTCTCTCTCATCCCCCCCCCTCTCTCTCTTTCTGTCATGTTCTCTCTCGCTCCCCCCTTTCTCTCTCTCTCTCTCTTTCTGCCATGTTCTTTCTCGGTCCCCCCCACCCTCTCTCTCTTTCTGTCATGTTCTCTCTCGCCCCCTCCCCCCCTCTCTCTCTCTCTTTCTGTCATGTTCTCTCTTGCTCCCCCCCTCTCTCTCTCTCTTTCTGTCATGTTCTCTCTCGCTCCCCCCCTCTCTCTCTTTCTGTCATGTTCTCTCTCGCCCCCTACCCCCTCTCTGTCTCTCATTCTGTCATGTTCACTCTCTCGCCCCCTCCCCCTCTCTCTCTCTCTCTTTCTGTCATATTCTCTCTCGCTCCAACCCCCTCTCTCTCTCTCTCTTTCTGTCATGTTCTCTCTCGCCCCCCCCCCTCTCTCTTTCTGTCATGTTCTCTCTCGCCCCCCCTCTCTCTTCTTTCTGTCATGTTCTCTCTCGCCCCCCCCTCTCTCTCTCTCGCTCTCCCCCCTCTCTCTCTCTCTCTTTCTGTCATGTTCTCTCTCCCCCCTCTCTCTCTCTCTTTCTGTCATGTTCTCTCTCGCCCCCTCCCCCTCGCTCTCTCTTTCTGTCATGTTCTCTCTCGCCCCCTCCCCCTCGCTCTCTCTTTCTGTCATGTTCTCTCTCGCCCCCTCCCCCCTCTCTCTCTCTCTTTCTGTCATGTTCTCTCTCGCCCCCTCCCCCTCGCTCTCTCTTTCTGTCATGTTCTCTCTCGCCCCCTCCCCCTCTCTCTCTCTCTCTCTTTCTGTCATGTTCTCTCTCATTCCCCCCCCTCTCTCTCTTTCTGTCATGTTCTCTCTCGCCCCCTCCCCCTCTCTCTCGCTCTCTTTCTGTCATATTCTCTCTCGCTCCAACCCTCTCTCTCTCTCTCTCTTTCTGTCATGTTCTCTCTCGCTCCCCCCCTTTCTCTCTCTCTTTCTGTCATGTTCTCTCTCGCCCCCCCCCTCTCTTCTTTCTGTCATGTTCTCTCTCGCCCCCCCCCCTCTCTCTCTCGCTCTCCCCCCTCTCTCTCTCTCTCTTTCTGTCATGTTCTCTCTCCCCCCCTCTCTCTCTCTCTCTTTCTGTCATGTTCTCTCTCGCTTCCCCCCTCTCTCTCTCTCTTTCTGTCATGTTCTCTCTTGCTCCCCCCCTTTCTCTCTCTCTTTCTGTCATGTTCTCTCTCGCTCCCCCCCTCTCTCTCTTTCTGTCATGTTCTCTCTCTCGCCCCCTCCCCCCCTTTCTCTCTCTCTTTCTGTCATGTTCTCTCTCTTGCTCCCCCCCTCTCTCTCTCTCTGTCATGTTCTCTCTCGCCCCCCCCCTTTCTCTCTCTTTCTGTCATGTTCTCTCTCCCCCCTCTCTCTCTCTCTCTTTCTGTCATGTTCTCTCTCGCTTCCCCCTCTCTCTCTCTCTTTCTGTCATGTTCTCTCTTGCTCCCCCCCTTTCTCTCTCTCTTTCTGTCATGTTCTCTCTCGCTCCCCCCTCTCTCTCTTTCTGTCATGTTCTCTCTCTCGCCCCCTCCCCCCTCTCTCTCTCTCTTTCTGTCATGTTCTCTCTCTTGCTCCCCCCCCTCTCTCTCTCTGTCATGTTCTCTCTCGCCCCCCCCCCTTTCTCTCTCTTTCTGTCATGTTCTCTCTCGCTCTTGACCAGGGCCCATAGGGAATAGGCCACCTATCTTTACCAGGGCCCATAGGGAATAGGGCACCTATCTTTACCAGGGCCCATAGGGAATAGGGCACCTATCTTTACCAGGGCCCATAGGGAATAGGGCACCTATCTTTACCAGGGCCCATAGGGAATAGGGCACCTATCTTGACCAGGGCCCATAGGGAATAGGGCACCTATCTTGACCAGGGCCCATAGGGAATAGGGCACCTATCTTTACCAGGGCCCATAGGGAATAGGGCACCTATCTTGACCAGGGCCCATAGGGAATAGGGTGCCATTTGATACTGAACCAATACTGACCCGTCCTGCACAATAAGAGAGGACAAGACACGGTTCACAATGACCTGTTGTGTCATGCCACTCAATAGTTATACAACCAGTGTGAATGTCCTGCACACTGCAGGAAGCAGGTAGTCCCCTATCAGCAAATTCAAATGGCAGTGTTGGGTCAGAATCACAGCTACGGTCCCTTATTGATGTCACTTGTTAAATCCACTTCAATCCGTGTAGATGAAGGGGAGGAGACAGGTTAAAGAAGGATTTTTAAGCCTTCAGACAATTGAGACATGGATTGTGTATGTGTGCAATTCAGAGGGTGAATTGGTAAGACAGAAGATTTAAGTGCCTTTGAACGGAGTATGGTAGTAGGTGCCAGGTGCACCAGTTTGTGTCAAGAACTGCAACACTGCTGGGTTTTTCACGTTCAACAGTTTCACTGTTTGTTTCAAGAATGGTCCACCACCCAAAGGACATCCAACCAACTTGACACAACTGTGGGAAGCATTGGAGTCAACATGGGCCAGCATCCCTGTGGAACACTTTCAACACCTTGTAGAGTCCATGTCCTGATGAATTGATGCTGTTATGATGGATCAGTTGGAGGCTGGAAGGAAAAAGGAAACCCTCTCTGATTGTCACTACGTTTAAGGGTAGTCAGAGGAAAATAGGGTGTTTAGAGGGTTCAGAGAGCGGGAGAGAGAGAGAGAGACAGAGAGAGAGAGAGAGAGAGAGAGAGAGAGAGAGACAGACAGAGAGAGGGGGGGGGGGAGGGAGAGAGAGAGAGAGAGAGAGAGGTGGAGAGAGAGACAGAGAGAGGGGGGAGAGGGAGAGAGAGAGAGAGAGAGAGAGACAGAGAGAGAGACAGAGACAGAGAGAGAGACAGAGACAGAGAGAGAAGAGGAGAGAGAGGTCACGATCAGATGAGCTCCTGCATTTTTCAGCATTTTCTTTAAAAAAGATACATTTAGAGTTAGATAAACTTGGATTTTTTGTCAGGAACACATACAGGATGCTACCCTCTACAACATAACCCTCACTTCAAATCAAAACTCGAAACCTACAACCTGATTTTGGACGGAATTACAGAATCACCTGAAAAGTTCACAAATACCAAGGATTAATTATTCTATACAGCAAATTCTCTGGAAAACAACAGAAACCTGAGAACACCACCCAACCTGGAACTGAGTGAGTAATGTTTAGTCTGAAACTATATTCTATTTCCAAAAGCCAAGAAGAATAATACATGACATTACTTTATAAGGACTGAATAGTAACATAACTCTGCCAAGCTTGATACAACTTCATCTAGCACTTAAGTGTCAAGTGAGAGGTGTCAAAGCCCATTAGCCCAACAATGGCAGGAGAGTCAAATAGTCTACCCCAACCAAATGGAGAGGCCTTAGAAGCTGCCTCCCGCTGTTCAGAGGTAATTAAAATACAGTACCCTGTCATTGTAAAGAATGATAAGGCAAGAAAAGATCACAAAATGAAGCTCCTTATGGAAAATCAAGAGACACTTTTTGCTGACTATTACAAAAATGGGAACATCAGCAACCTTATCTTCTACACAAACCATCCAGTGGCATGGCACAGTGCTATATTAGCACACTACCCCTTTGTTAAGAGAGGGGGGGTTAACGAGGGGTGGAAACTCAGGATACTTGACAACGAGGACTCTGAGTCAGCTAATATAAATCTATATAAGTCTGGAACAGTAATGGTACAGGGCAATCACAAACAGTTTCAGCTGGACTTTCACCAAATCAAAGAATTAGCCCAGCAGGAGAAGCTCTCCCTTGATAAAGATACCCCCACCCCAAGCGGGTCAGACCAGACGTCTTCATCATATAACCACACAGACGAGCAACCCTCAGCAGACAGTCAACCTCCCAGTACAGAGTACTTCTCCCTCATTGAAATGAAGGATAAATTCACCCAGCTGGAGGTAAGGCAGGTGGAGCTGGAACAGCAGGTGATCACACTCCAGTCAGCAGAGACCCAGACAACAGTCCAGCACAACAACACCCCCTTAACCAGACCTGGAGAGCCGGAGGTGGAGAAAGACATATCTGCACTATGGACAGTGGTGAGACAACATCAACAGGAGAAAGAGCAGGAGCAGGAGAAGAACAGAGCACTAGAGGAGAGGATCAGACTACAGGAGGAGAGGGAGAGGGGGATGGAGGAGAGGATCAGACTACAGGAGGAGAGGGAGAAGGGGATGGAGGAGAGGATCAGACTACAGGAGGAGAGGTTGAGGGGGATGGCATGTGACAGAGAACAACCCACTAGGGAGGTGGCCATCCCCACAGAGACGCCAGCAGAACAGCCCACCTCAGCACCCGACAAAAGTCTCGACACCACAGCAGAACAGTCCACACCAGACCCTGACCATAGAAACGACATCACAACAGAACAGACAAAAGAAAAACCCCAAGCCCAGCTCAGCCCCCCAAGCTGAGCACCCCCCCTGTCAGCCACCCTGATAGCCCTCCTGACAACCCCCCCACACCCACTGAGGACAAACACAAGACACAGATTGTCCTTCTTATGGACTCAAATGGGAAATATATAGAAGAAAAAAAACTTTTTCCCAAACACAGTGTGTCTAAACTCTGGTGTCCAAACACCCAGCGCGCCCTAGACCTTCTGTCTGAGGACAAACTAGGCTCACCTAGCCACATAATAATACACACAGGCACAAACGACCTGAGAACACAGCAGGAAAGGGTGGCCACAGCACTGAAGGGAGTGATCGAAAAAGCTTCTTCTACTTTCCCCAACGCACAAGTGGTTATCTCCACCCTGCTACCACGAAAAGACTTCCACCCTGCTACAATACAGCGGGTAAACGCAAGCATCTCCCGTGACTGTGCCTCAAAACCAAATGTTTTTCTGGCCCACCACTCCACCCTGGACTTGAACAGCCTCTATGACCAGGTCCACCTCTACAAGGCAGCAGTGCCCACCTTTGCCCGGACTCTAAAGGACATCGCTCTCAAACGCAGCCCCAACACTTCACACAGGAGCAACAGATCAATAGACACCCCACCAAGACCAGCGAGACACCCTCCAAGACCCCCCCCTGGACCTACACACCCCCCCCACATCAACCATGCCCACACCCAATTTAGGCCCCCTCAGATCAGACCTATGCCACTCCTGCCCACCCCATGCACCCCACCCCCGCAAAGAGGGCATCAACATGGAAGTCACACATACGCCCAGGTAGTGAGCGGGCAAACAGGCCCAACCCCCACTCTTACACTCGCCCAAGCCAACGACATGTACCAGATGCTCAGCAGGCTCTGCTCACACTTACTGGCCTGAGGCCAAACCACACGGCCAACAACATTGGACACTTTATGGAACAAAAAGCCTTCACTATATCATCCTGGAATATCCAAGGCCTGAGGTCATCTGCCTTTGGCCTAAAGAGCAGGAACCCGGACTTCACCAAAGAAATCGGTAATGCAGACATTGTCATCCTGCAAGAAACCTGGTACAGAGGAGACGGACCCACTGGTTGCCCCCTAGGTTACAGAGAACTGGTAGTCCCATCCACCAAACTACCAGGTGTGAAACATGGAAGGGACTCAGTGGGAATGCTAATTTGGTATAGAGCAGACCTAACTCACTCCATTAAACTAATCAAAACAGGAACATTTTACATTTGGCTAGAAATTCAAAAGGAAATTATCTTAACAGAGAAAAATGTCCTCCTGTGTGCTACCTATATCCCCCCACTAGAATCCCCATACTTTAATGAAGACAGCTTCTCCATCCTGAATGAGGAAATCAATCATTTCCAGGCCCAGGGACATGTATTAGTCTGTGGCGACCTAAATGCCAGAACTGGACAAGAACCTGACACCCTCAGCACACAGGGGGACAAACACCTACCTGGAGGTGACAGCATTCCCTCCCCCATATGCCCCCCTAGGCACAACTATGACAACATAACCAACAAAAACGGGTCACAACTCCTGCAGCTCTGTCGCACGCTGGGTATGTACATAGTCAATGGTAGGCTTCGAGGGGACTCCTATGGTAGGTTCACCTATAGCTCATCTCTTGGCAGTAGCACTGTAGACTACTTTATCACTGACCTCAACCCAGAGTCTCTCAGAGCGTTCACAGTCAGCCCACTGACACCCCTATCAGACCACAGCAAAATCACAGTCTACTTGAACAGAGCAATACTCAATCACGAGGCATCAAAGCCAAAGGAACTGAGTAACATTAAGAAATGCTATAGATGGAAGGAATGCAGTTTGGAAATCTACCAAAAAACAATTAGACAACAGCAAATTCAATCCCTTTTAGACAACTTCCTGGGTAAAACGTTCCACTGCAATAGTGAAGGTGTAAACTTGGCAGTAGAAAATCTTAACAGTATATTTGACCGCTCAGCTTCCCTATCAAACCTAAAAATCTCAAATAGAAAACCGAAGAAAATGAACAACAATGACAAATGGTTTGATGACGAATGCAAAAATCTAAGAAATAAATTGAGAAACCTGTCCAACCAAAAACATAGAGACCCGGAAAACCTGAGTCTACGCCTTCACTATGGTGAATCACTAAAACAATACAGAAATACACTACGGAAAAAGAAGGAACAGCACGTCAGAAATCAGCTCAATGTAATTGAAGAATCCATAGACTCTAACCACTTCTGGGAAAATTGGAAAACACTAAACAAACAACAACACGAAGAATTATCTATCCAAAATGGAGATGTATGGGTAAACCACTTCTCCAATCTTTTTGGCTCTATAACAAAGAATAAAGAGCAAAAACATATACATGATCAAATACAAATCCTTGAATCAACTATTAAAGACTACCAGAACCCACTGGATTCTCCAATTACCTTGAACGAGTTACAGGACAAAATAAAAACCCTCCAACCCAAAAAGGCCTGTGGTGTTAATGGTATCCTTAATGAAATGATCAAATATACAGACAACAAATTCCAATTGGCTATACTAAAAC
>NC_092111.1:38107660-38117660 GCF_045679555.1 Salvelinus alpinus | reverse complement strand
GCCCTTGATAGTGTATACTCAACATGAATGGCATCACATTCAATGAAGTGTGCTGTGTAGGTAGCTATATACTGTATGTTGTTGTACACAAGGCTTCATAGTGCTGAGTCTCTTCTCTGCGTTGGTGTTTGTTTTTGAAAGTCCTTCCAGGTGAGATTGACTTTGGCAGGAAGAGAGCAGATCCATTTTAGTTCACCCCAGCCTCTCTGCTTTATTTGAACAGCCATGCCATCGCAAATCGAATTCTTGAATGAAGTTAATGCAGAAGCAATCAGTCTTTTGAGCGGTCTGTATCCCAGGCCTGCGGGTTGCTCTCTCTCTCTCTCTCTCTCTCTCTCTCTCTCTCTCTCTCTCTCTCTCTCTCTCTCTCTCTCTCTCTCTCTCTCTCTCTCTCTCTCTCTCTCTCTGTCTCTCTCTCTCCGTCTCTCTCTCTCTGTCTCTCTCTCTCTCCGTCTCTCTCTCTCTGTCTCTCTCTCTCTCCGTCTCTCTCTCTCTCTCTCTCTCTCTCTCTCTCTCTCTCTCTCTCTCTCTCTCTCTCTCTCTCTATCTCTCCTGCCAGCTGAATCTCAACTCCCACCTGCTCTCTCAGTGGGTATTAGTTATTATCACAGAGTACAGAGTGAGAAAGTTAAGGAAGGTGCTCTGTGCTTGTCACCGTGCATCTGCTCTCTCGGTGTGGCGGTCCTTCACAGTAGCATAATTTCCCTCCCCCCTAGCTCCATCTGTGTGTGTGTGTGTGTGTGTGTGTGTGTGTGTGTGTGTGTGTGTGTGTGTGTGTGTGTGTGTGTGTGTGTGTGTGTGTGTGTGTGTGTGTGTGTGTGTGTGTGTGTGTGTGTGTGTGTGTGTGTGCGTGCGTGCGTGCGTGCGTGCGTGCGTGCGTGCGTGCGTGCGTGCGTGCGTGCGTGCGTGTCCCTTCTCACCACATCTGTTGAGAATGGCAGCCAGATATGAGCTGGTCACACTGTGCTGGCTGGCTACCCACAAAGCAGTGCTGGAACTAGCACCCAGCTTCTCTCTCTCTCTCTCTCTCTCTCTCTCTCTCTCTCTCTCTCTCTCTCTCTCTCTCTCTCTCTCTCTCTCTCTCTCTCTCTCTCTCTCTCTCTCTCTCTGTCTCTGTCTCTGTCTCTCTCTCTCTCTCTCTCTCTCTCTCTCTCTCTCTCTCTCTCTCTCTCTCTCTCTGCGTTTGTGTGGGTTGGTCTGTGAGGCAATTTGTGTGTGTTTTAGATCATTTATGTTTGCGTGGGACTTTGTGTGTGGTGTGTTTGCTGCATGGTGTTTTGCTTCCTCTCTGCCCATTGGCAGTGCAGTAGAACAGATTGTCAGTGCAGTGGAACAGATTGTTAGCATTACTGTCCTGGTTGTGATAACGCAGCGTTTGTAGCATGTATTTTTATATCACAGGAAGCAGAGCAGCCCTTCTGCTGCTGGGTCCCACAGTTCGTCACATGACATGAGGCTGTGTGACGGTCAGTGGATAGGTCCTGCTGCGCCGGACATCTCCAGACGAGGGCCGAGTCCCAAATGGAACCTGATTCCCTACATAGTGCACTACCCCTATGGGCTTCCCTAGGGCCATGGCCAAAAGTAGTGCACTATAGGAAAAAAAAATATCCCTAAAAATGTGTCTTGAGTCGTGACCCACCAATTGAGGTGACTTTTGAGTCGTGACCCACCAATTGAGGTGACTTTTGAGTCGTGACCCACCAATTGAGGTGACTTTTGAGTCGTGACCCACCAATTGAGGTGACTTTTAAGTCGTGGCCCACCAATTGAGGTGACTTTTGAGTCGTGACCCATCAATTGAGGTGACTTTTGAGTCGTGACCCACCAATTGAGGTGACTTTTGAGTCGTGACCCACCAATTGAGGTTACTTTTGAGTCGTGACCCACCAATTGAGGTGACCTTTGAGTCGTGACCCACCAATTTAGGTGACTTTTGAGTCGTGACCCACCAATTTAGGTGACTTTTGAGTCGTGACCCACCAATTGAGGTGACTTTTGAGTCGTGACCCACCAATTGAGGTGACTTTTGAGTCGTGGCCCACCAATTGAGGTGACTTTTGAGTCGTGACCCACCAATTGAGGTGCCTTTTGAGTCGTGCATAAGGGTTGAGCAGTGAAACACACATACACAGATCAAAGAAGTACAAAAATATTATCTTGTCTAATTTCCTGCAATTCTACACATTTTGCCATTGAGCTGAGAGAACATTTTGCCGTTGAGCTGAGAGAACATTTTGCCATTGAGCTGAGAGAACATTTTGCCGTTGAGCTGAGAGAACATTCAGCCATTGAGCTGAGAGAACATTTTGCCGTTGAGCTGAGAGAACATTTTGCGATTGAGCTGAGAGAACATTTTGCCGTTTTGAACCTAATTTCCTGCAATTGTAGACATTTTGCAATGGCTAATACTGTTTCATTATGATGACACATTATAACATCAATATGATTGTCTTGCTTTTCTTTTGTTGATTGTAAATTCTCAGAGATTATATAATTTAAAAACATTTAGTCCGTCATCTTTTGTACATACTTTCTTCTTGTGTTTAAGTTTACACATTGTTGTCCATCAACAATGACAAGCCACCGGGGTCTGACAACTTGGATGGAAAATTATTGAGGATAATAGCGGACGATATTGCCACTCCTATTTGCCATATCTTCAATCTAAGCCTACAGGCCTGGAGGAAAGAAAAAGTCATTCTATCCCTAAGAATAGTAAACCTTTACTGGGCCAAATAGCCAAAGAATCATCCTGTTACCAACCCTTAGTAAAAGTTTGGAAAAAATGGTGTTTGACCAGATACAATGCTATTTTACAGTAAACAAATTGAAAACAAACTTTCAACATGCTTATAGTGAAGGACATTCAACAAGCACAACACTTACACAAATGACTGATGATTGGCTGAGAGAAATGTATGATTAAAAGATTGTGGGGGGGGCTGTTTTGTTCGACTTCAGTGTGTCTTTTAACATTATCGATCAGTCTGATTATGGAAAAACATGTGTGTTATGGCTTTACATCCCCTGCTATATTGTGCATAAGGAGTTACCTGTCTATCAGAACACAGAGGGTGTTCTTTAATGGAAGCCTCTCCAACATAATCCAGGTAGAATCAGGAATTCCCCAGGGCAGCTGTCTAGGCCCCTTACTTTTTTCAATCTTTACTAAAGACATACCACTGAATTTAACTCTTTCATGCGTGAGTTCCAAATATCTCTAACGGTCGCCCCAACGTGTGTTTTTTTATGCACGTGATTTTAGAACGTTCTCTCCGTTACAGAATGTGATCGTTACGCAACAGTAAATTTAATCCGCGCTGCCCTAAAACCAAGGAATTTAGCCTGTTTTTATTTATAAGCTGTTTCAACTTGAATTTCAAATGATTTTCTAACAGTTTGAATTGAGGTGTGTTCCGCCTCCTCATTCATTCACATAAAAATTGTCCTCTTTACTTTTGCGGACAATTCATTTTTGGGACATTTCTAACCCGGACAAAATTCCCCAAGTACTTCCCAATTCCCAATCCGATTCTTGCATAGATTGTAATGGGCACATATTATGTGTGTAAAATACTTTTTTGAAGGTTGTACTGATTATGATGAGCTAAACTAATTCCAGCTGTGTGTAGCCATACAATGCATTCTGGGTTTCACATAATCGTCTGTTGGACCAAAGATGTTATAACAAAATGAGGTGAGTAAGGGTTCACTCGTTTTTTTAGAGAGAGAGAGAGAGAGAGAAAGAGAGAGAGAGAGAGAGAGAAACAGAGAGAGAGAGAGACAGAAACAGAGACATAGAGAGAGAGAGAGACGTAGAGAGAGAGAGAGAGCGAGAGAAAGAGAGAGAGAGAGAGAGAGAGACGTAGAGAGAGAGAGAGAGAGAGACGTAGAGAGAGAGAGAGACGTAGAGAGAGAGAGAGAGGTAGAGAGAGAGAGAGACACAGAGAGACAGAGAGAGACACAGAGAGCTAATAGTCATGTTGTATATCCATGGAAACTAATCAAAACATTGTCAACGCCCATCAAAACGTCCTGTTGTATTTCCGACAGGTGTTTCTACTTGTAATCCACAGATATATCAGGCCTGTGTTTTGATTGAAGCAGGTCTGAGAGTCTTGATATAAACCACAGATATCAGGCCTGTGTTGGAGGGGTAGAGACAGACCTTTTTATATACTGGCCCACTGGGACCTACCATTAAACTCTATATATACTGGGACCTACCATTAACCTCTATATATACTGGGACCTACCATTAACCTCTATATATACTGGGACCTACCATTAACCTCTATATATACTGGGACCTACCATTAACCTCTATATATACTGGGACCTACCATTAACCTCTATATATACTGGGACCTACCATTAACCTCTATATATACTGGGACCTACCATTAACCTCTATATATACTGGGACCTACCATTAACCTCTATATATACTGGGACCTACCATTAACCTCTATATATACTGGGACCTACCATTAACCTCTATATATACTGGGACCTAACATTAACCTCTATATATACTGGGACCTACCATTAACCTCTATATATACTGGGACCTACCATTAACCTCTATATATACTGGTCCGCTGGGACCTACCATTAACCTCTGCTGCAACAGTAATAAGCACTAGCTACAACACACAGAGACACGCACGCACACACACGCACGCACACACACACACACATATTGCTTTAGTGTGTGAGAAGTGTTAAGGCTCATTTCCCTCCACACTGCCTGCTGTTCTTCTACCCACCTGAGACTTCCACTTGGATTAAAAATGAAACAAAGTGAAAGTCTATATTGACTAGACGACACTACACACACACTACACACAGGAGAATTCAGGGATGCATAAAAAAATAGCACCCTATTCCCGACGTAGTGCACTTATTTTGATCAGAGCCCTATGGCTAAAGTAGGGCACTATTTAGGGAATAGGGTGCCATTTGGTATGCGGCCCAAGTAAACAGAGATGCAAAGTAACAAACTCAGTGGGAGAGCTGATTCCACTTCCTGATGACAGTGTAGGCTGGAGCTGATATCTTTCTATGTACATACAAGCAGGATAATACTGATTAAAAGCCAGACTTGTAGAAGATATATGTGGTGTTCTCACAACACAGGAACCTGTGTCTTGTTAGCAAAACAACATATATATAGCCTGTGAATCCTCTACCTTAGGCTGCTAGGTTTTTTATATTGCTTTTGTGTTGGTGTTTTTGACAAGTAAATAATCGCCTCTCAAAAGACCTGCATCAATATTGCTGCCAGGGGGACTACGGTGGGGAAAGGAGATTTATTTTACCTTTTAACCACTTCCTTTAATTTCCCATGAGGCAACAGTTCAAATGGATTCCTTAAACCCCTAATCAGTTATGTCATGGAGGTAGCCCGTAATGGGCTAAAGACATCGCATTCATTCCCTCGTTAGACGATTCTCACGCCGTCCGTATTGCACAGAGGGGCATTTTGGGATTGTGTTATATTACTTCGTCGCTCGTCATTCCTGCTCGTCAAGTCCGATAAAAAAAAAATCCTGTTTATATCCTGAAGAGCAGATTAGGTGGATCTGCTGTTAGGAACTACAAACAAACCCAGTTACCATGCCAACATGCCACACGCACAATGTTCTATGAGAACCAATCAATCAATCAATCAATCAATCAAAAGTATTTATAAAGCCCTTTTTACATCAGCCGAAACCCAGCCTAAAACCCCAAACAGCAAGCAATGCAGATGTACGATCTTTCTTCTTAGTCGATGAACTTTAATCCTGTATTTCAGACAGCCTTAGTGTTTGACTGAGCGTTCACCTCGAGTCTGAGAACAAAGTCAGAGAGGTGTGAGGTAGCACCTGTTCTGAAGCATGATGCTGTGGTTTCACTACATTAAAATATGTGTTTGAAACGGGAGAGACCTAGTCACTTGTACAACTGAATGCATTCAAGTGAAATGTGTCACCCACGTTTAACCCAACCCCCTCTGAACCAGAGGAGTGGGGGGGGGGGGGGGGGGAGGTCTTAATTAACATCCACGTCTTTGGCATCCGAGGAACAGTGGGTTAACTGTCTTGTTCAGGGACAGAACGACAGATTGTTACCTTGTCAGCTCGGGGATTCGATCCAGCAACCTTTGCGGTTATTGGCCCAATGCTCTAACCACTAGGCCGGTACCCAATTCCCTATAAAGTGCCCTGTGTTAAAACAAGGTAGTGCACTATAACAAGGAATAGGGTGTCATTTAGCGTTTGACTGATAGGTTTGCAAAATGCTGGTGAGCAAAGAAAATGTGGAATCCTCCAACTAGGATTTCTGTAAAACCTGGGGATTTGGGGAAAGTTACCGGAACATGCAACATTCACCTTGAATATGAGGTCAACGTCTGAGAACAGACAGCACCTGGTTTCTCTAGAGAGAGAGAGAGGGGTGCTGTAGCTTCCTCTAGATACCCAGGACTCCTCTCCGCTGAGAAGAGACAGCACCTGGTTTCTCTAGAGAGAGAGAGAGGGGTGCTGTAGCTTCCTCTAGATACCCAGGACTCCTCTCCGCTGAGAACAGACAGCACCTGGTTTCTCTAGAGAGAGAGAGAGGGGTGCTGTAGCTTCCTCTAGATACCCAGGACTCCTCTCCGCTGAGAAGAGACAGCACCTGGTTTCTCTAGAGAGAGAGAGAGGGGTGCTGTAGCTTCCTCTAGATACCCAGGACTCCTCTCCGCTGAGAACAGACAGCACCTGGTTTCTCTAGAGAGAGAGGTGCTGTAGCTTCCTCTAGATACCCAGGACTCCTCTCCGCTTCAGGGGACAGATGGACAGAGTCGCTAAATGCCAAACTCCACTGAGGTGTGTGTTAACTCCACTGAGGTGTGTGTTAACTCCACTGAGGTGTGTGTTAACTCCACTGAGGTGTGTGTTAACTCTACTGAGGTGTGTGTTAACTCCACTGAGGTGTGTGTTAACTCCACTGAGGTGTGTGTTAACTCCACTGAGGTGTGTGTTAACTCTACTGAGGTGTGTGTTAACTCCACTGAGGTGTGTGTTAACTCCACTGAGGTGTGTGTTAACTCCACTGAGGTGTGTGTTAACTCCACTGAGGTGTGTGTTAACTCCACTGAGGTGTGTGTTAACTCCACTGTGGTGTGTGTTAACTCCACTGGTGTGTTTGTTAACTCCACTGGTGTGTGTGTGTTAACTCCACTGAGGTGTGTGTTAACTCCACTGGTGTGTGTTAACTCCACTGAGGTGTGTGTTAACTCCACTGAGGTGTGTGTTAACTCCACTGAGGTGTGTGTTAACTCTACTGAGGTGTGTGTTAACTCCACTGAGGTGTGTGTTAACTCTACTGAGGTGTGTGTGTGTGTGTGTGTGTGTGTGTGTGTGTGTGTGTGTGTGTGTGTGTGTGTGTGTGTGTGTGTGTGTGTGTGTGGTGTGTGTGTGTGTGTGTGTGTGTGTGTGTGTGTGTGTGTGTGTGTGTGTGTGTGTGGTGTGTGTTAACTCCACTGAGGTGTGTGTTGTGTGGTGTGTGTGTGTGTGTGTGTGTGTGTGTGTGTGTGTGTGTGTGTGTGTGTGTGTGTGTGTGTGTGTGTGTGTGTGTGTGTGTGTGTGTGTGTGTGTGTGTGTGTGTGTGTGTTAACTCCACTGAGGTGTGTGTGTGTGTGTGTGTGTGTGTGTGTGTGTGTGTGTGTGTGTGTGTGTGTGTGTGTGTGTGTGTGTGTGTGTGTGTGTGTGTGTGTGTGTGTGTGTGTGTGTGTGTGTGTGTGTGTGTGTTAACTCCACTGAGGTGTGTGTTAACTCCACTGAGGTGTGTGTTAACTCTACTGAGGTGTGTGTTAACTCTACTGAGGTGTGTGTTAACTCCACTGAGGTGTGTGTTAACTCCACTGAGGTGTGTGTTAACTCCACTGAGGTGTGTGTTAACTCCACTGTGGTGTGTGTTAACTCCACTGGTGTGTTTGTTAACTCCACTGGTGTGTGTGTGTTAACTCCACTGAGGTGTGTGTGTGTTAACTCCACTGAGGTGTGTGTGTGTTAACTCCAATGAGGTGTGTGTTAACTCCACTGGTGTGTGTGTTAACTCCACTGAGGTGTGTGTTATCTCCACTGAGGTGTGTGTTAACTCCACTGAGGTGTGTGTTAACTCCACTGAGGTGTGTGTTAACTCCACTGAGGTGTGTGTTAACTCCACTGGTGTGTGTGTTAACTCCACTGAGGTGTGTGTTAACTCCGCTGAGGTGTGTGTGTGTTAACTCCACTGAGTGGTGTGTGTTAACTCCACTGAGGTGTGTGTTAACTCCACTGAGGTGTGTGTGTGTGTTAACTCCACTGAGTGGTGTGTGTACTCTACTGAGGTGTGTGTTAACTCCACTGAGGTGTGTGTTAACTCCACTGGTGTGTGTGTTAACTCCACTGAGGTGTGTGTTAACTCCACTAAGGTGTGTGTTAACTCCACTGGTGTGTGTGTTAACTCCACTGAGTGGTGTGTGTTAACTCTACTGAGGTGTGTGTTAACTCCACTGAGGTGTGTGTTAACTCTACTGAGGTGTGTGCTCTTACTGAGGTGTGTGTCAACCCTCACTGAGGTGTGTGTTAACTCCCACTGGTACTGAGGTGTGTGTTAACTCCACTGAGGTGTGTGTTAACTCCACTGAGGTGTGTGTTAACTCCACTGAGGTGTGTGTTAACTCCACTGTGGTGTGTGTTAACTCCACTGGTGTGTTTGTTAACTCCACTGGTGTGTGTGTGTTAACTCCACTGAGGTGTGTGTGTGTTAACTCCACTGAGGTGTGTGTGTGTTAACTCCAATGAGGTGTGTGTTAACTCCACTGGTGTGTGTGTTAACTCCACTGAGGTGTGTGTTATCTCCACTGAGGTGTGTGTTAACTCCACTGAGGTGTGTGTTAACTCCACTGAGGTGTGTGTTAACTCCACTGAGGTGTGTGTTAACTCCACTGAGGTGTGTGTTAACTCCACTGGTGTGTGTGTTAACTCCACTGAGGTGTGTGTTAACTCCGCTGAGGTGTGTGTGTGTTAACTCCACTGAGTGGTGTGTGTTAACTCCACTGAGGTGTGTGTTAACTCCACTGAGGTGTGTGTGTGTGTTAACTCCACTGAGTGGTGTGTGTACTCTACTGAGGTGTGTGTTAACTCCACTGAGGTGTGTGTTAACTCCACTGGTGTGTGTGTTAACTCCACTGAGGTGTGTGTGTTAACTCCACTAAGGTGTGTGTTAACTCCACTGGTGTGTGTGTTAACTCCACTGAGTGGTGTGTGTTAACTCTACTGAGGTGTGTGTTAACTCCACTGAGGTGTGTGTTAACTCCACTGGTGTGTGTGTTAACTCCACTGAGGTATGTGTTAACTTCACTGGTGTGTGTGTTAACTCCACTGGTGTGTGTGTGTTAACTCCACTGAGTGGTGTGTGTACTCTACTGAGGTGTGTGTTAACTCCACTGAGGTGTGTGTTAACTCCACTGGTGTGTGTGTGTTAACTCCACTGAGTGGTGTGTGTACTCTACTGAGGTGTGTGTTAACTCCACTGAGGTGTGTGTTAACTCCACTGGTGTGTGTGTTAACTCCACTGAGGTGTGTGTTAACTCCACTGAGGTGTGTGTTAACTCCACTGAGGTGTGTGTTAACTCCACTGAGGTGTGTGTTAACTCCACTGAGGTGTGTGTTAACTCCACTGGTGTGTGTGTTAACTCCACTGAGGTGTGTGTTAACTCCGCTGAGGTGTGTGTGTGTTAACTCCACTGAGTGGTGTGTGTTAACTCCACTGAGGTGTGTGTTAACTCCACTGAGGTGTGTGTTAACTCCACTGAGGTGTGTGTTAACTCTACTGAGGTGTGTGTTAACTCCACTGAGGTGTGTGTTAACTCCACTGAGGTGTGTGTTAACTCTACTGAGGTGTGTGTGTGTGTGTGTGTGTGTGTGTGTGTGTGTGTGTGTGTGTGTGTGTGTGTGTGTGTGTGTGTGTGTGTGTGTGTGTG
>NC_092111.1:38040160-38070160 GCF_045679555.1 Salvelinus alpinus | reverse complement strand
AGGGCTTGTAAATAAGCATTTCACAGTAAGGTCGTGTTGTATTCGGCGCATGTGACATGGATTTGATTAGATTTTATTGCATCATCTGTTGCTACTTGCTGCCCAATGAATTAACATATCCACACCGAATGAATTAACATAACCACACCAAATGAATTAACATAACCACACCAAAGTAATTAACATAACCACACCGAATGAATTAACATAACCACACCGAATGAATTAACATAACCACACCAAATGAATTAACATAACCACACCGAATGAATTAACATAACCACACCAAATGAATTAACATAACCACACCAAAGTAATTAACATAACCACACCGAATGAATTAACATAACCACACCAAATGAATTAACATAACCACACCGAATTAATTAACATAACCACACCGAATGAATTAACATAACCACACCAAATGAATTAACATAACCACACCAAAGTAATTAACATAACCACACCGAATGAATTAACATAACCACACCAAATGAATTAACATAACCACACCGAATTAATTAACATAACCACGCCAAATTAATTAACATAACCACACCGAATTAATTAACATAACCACACCGAATTAATTAACATAACCACGCCAAATTAATTAACATAACCACACCAAATGAATTAACATAACCACACCGAATGGAACTCTAATACAACAGCTTGAACTAAGCTTGAAATGGCTTTTGTTTGCTTCATGCTACTCTCCTTAAGTACAGAAGTCAATTACCATGTAGGGGGAGTATGTTGACATGGAAAATAACCACATTTTGTTCCAGAACTGTGTTTAGAGATATCATGTGGCGTAATCGAGCTTTAATACGTGGTTCGGAGCACAAGTAAAGTACGTCGACCGCATTTAGTTACAGAACTGTGTTTAGAGAAATCAAACCCAATGTGGTCTAGTCAGATCATGTGGTCTAGGCTATTTATTTTTGTCCTTCTTTCTTGTAAATCAAAGGGAAGAAACAGTGTATTGAAATGTGTCTTTGTCAGTGATATCGTTATTGTGCGCCTTCCTCCGCCCTCCTTGGCCCTGGGATATATATGAGCATGATCTTGCTAGTTACAGAAATGTACATCCTCAGTCATGTTGGCTTGAGTTAAATAACCCCCTGTTCCTTCAATATTCTGATTCAAACGTCTCCTGTTCCCATTGTCTCGGCCTAATTGCTTCTGCAAAGCCTTTTATCAGCCCCCTCTGCCTTTGTGTGAAATCACTCTAGATAATCATGACATGCGTTTGCTGAGCACTCAGATTAGCGAGAGTGTTTCCTACTGTAGGTGCGTTTAAAATGAAAGGGTGGCGTGCGGCCGGTTTGCTCAGATTAGTGCGAGTGTTCCTACTATTAGGACTCTCTGTGTGTCTACTTCCTGCAACTGCCGTATCTTCCTACTATTAGGACTCTCTGTGTGTCTACTTCCTGCAACTGCCGTATCTTCCTACTATTAGGACTCTCTGTGTGTCTACTTCCTGCAACTGCCGTATCTTCCTACTATTAGGACTCTCTGTGTGTCTACTTCCTGCAACTGCCGTATCTTCCTACTATTAGGACTCTCTGTGTGTCTACTTCCTGCAACTGCCGTATCTTCCTACTATTAGGACTCTCTGTGTGTCTACTTCCTGCAACTGTCGTATCTTCCTACTATTAGGACTCTCTGTGTGTCTACTTCCTGCAACTGCCGTATCTTCCTACTATTAGGACTCTCTGTGTGTCTACTTCCTGCAACTGCCGTATCTTCCTACTATTAGGACTCTCTGTGTGTCTACTTCCTGCAACTGCCGTATCTTCCTACTATATTAGGACTCTCTCTTTGTCTACTTCCTGCAACTGTCGTATCTTCCTACTATTAGGACTCTCTGTGTGTCTACTTCCTGCAACTGCCGTATCTTCCTACTATTAGGACTCTCTGTGTGTCTACTTCCTGCAACTGCCGTATCTTCCTACTATTAGGACTCTCTGTGTGTCTACTTCCTGCAACTGCCGTATCTTCCTACTATTAGGACTCTCTGTGTGTCTACTTCCTACAACTGCCGTATCTTCCTACTATTAGGACTCTCTGTGTGTCTACTTTCTACAACTGCCGTATCTTCCTACTATTAGGACTCTCTGTGTGTCTACTTCCTGCAACTGCCGTATCTTCCTACTATTAGGACTCTCTGTGTGTCTACTTCCTGCAACTGCCGTATCTTCCTACTATATTAGGACTCTCTGTTTGTCTACTTCCTGCAACTGTCGTATCTTCCTACTATTAGGACTCTCTGTGTGTCTACTTCCTGCAACTGCCGTATCTTCCTACTATTAGGACTCTCTGTGTGTCTACTTCCTACAACTGCCGTATCTTCCTACTATTAGGACTCTCTGTGTGTCTACTTCCTACAACTGTCGTATCTTCCTACTATTAGGACTCTCTGTGTGTCTACTTCCTGCAACTGCCGTATCTTCCTACTATTAGGACTCTCTGTGTGTCTACTTCCTGCAACTGCCGTATCTTCCTACTATTAGGACTCTCTGTGTGTCTACTTCCTGCAACTGCCGTATCTTCCTACTATTAGGACTCTCTGTGTGTCTACTTCCTGCAACTGCCGTATCTTCCTACTATTAGGACTCTCTGTGTGTCTACTTCCTACAACTGCCGTATCTTCCTACTATTAGGACTCTCTGTGTGTCTACTTCCTGCAACTGCCGTATCTTCCTACTATTAGGACTCTCTGTGTGTCTACTTCCTGCAACTGCCGTATCTTCCTACTATTAGGACTCTCTGTGTGTCTACTTCCTGCAACTGCCGTATCTTCCTACTATTAGGACTCTCTGTGTGTCTACTTCCTGCAACTGCCGTATCTTCCTACTATTAGGACTCTCTGTGTGTCTACTTCCTACAACTGCCGTATCTTCCTACTATTAGGACTCTCTGTGTGTCTACTTCCTGCAACTGCCGTATCTTCCTACTATTAGGACTCTCTGTGTGTCTACTTCCTGCAACTGCCGTATCTTCCTACTATTAGGACTCTCTGTGTGTCTACTTCCTGCAACTGCCGTATCTTCCTACTATTAGGACTCTCTGTGTGTCTACTTCCTGCAACTGTCGTATCTTCCTACTATTAGGACTCTCTGTGTGTCTACTTCCTGCAACTGCCGTATCTTCCTACTATTAGGACTCTCTGTGTGTCTACTTCCTGCAACTGCCGTATCTTCCTACTATTAGGACTCTCTGTGTGTCTACTTCCTGCAACTGCCGTATCTTCCTACTATATTAGGACTCTCTGTTTGTCTACTTCCTGCAACTGTCGTATCTTCCTACTATTAGGACTCTCTGTGTGTCTACTTCCTGCAACTGCCGTATCTTCCTACTATTAGGACTCTCTGTGTGTCTACTTCCTGCAACTGCCGTATCTTCCTACTATTAGGACTCTCTGTGTGTCTACTTCCTACAACTGCCGTATCTTCCTACTATTAGGACTCTCTGTGTGTCTACTTCCTACAACTGTCGTATCTTCCTACTATTAGGACTCTCTGTGTGTCTACTTCCTACAACTGCCGTATCTTCCTACTATTAGGACTCTCTGTGTGTCTACTTCCTGCAACTGCCGTATCTTCCTACTATTAGGACTCTCTGTGTGTCTACTTCCTGCAACTGCCGTATCTTCCTACTATATTAGGACTCTCTGTTTGTCTACTTCCTGCAACTGTCGTATCTTCCTACTATTAGGACTCTCTGTGTGTCTACTTCCTGCAACTGCCGTATCTTCCTACTATTAGGACTCTCTGTGTGTCTACTTCCTGCAACTGCCGTATCTTCCTACTATTAGGACTCTCTGTGTGTCTACTTCCTACAACTGCCGTATCTTCCTACTATTAGGACTCTCTGTGTGTCTACTTCCTGCAATTGCCGTATCTTCCTACTATTAGGACTCTCTGTGTGTCTACTTCCTGCAACTGCCGTATCTTCCTACTATTAGGACTCTCTGTGTGTCTACTTCCTGCAACTGCCGTATCTTCCTACTATTAGGACTCTCTGTGTGTCTACTTCCTGCAACTGCCGTATCTTCCTACTATTAGGACTCTCTGTGTGTCTACTTCCTACAACTGCCGTATCTTCCTACTATTAGGACTCTCTGTGTGTCTACTTCCTACAACTGTCGTATCTTCCTACTATTAGGACTCTCTGTGTGTCTACTTCCTACAACTGCCGTATCTTCCTACTATTAGGACTCTCTGTGTGTCTACTTCCTGCAATTGCCGTATCTTCATGCTTCCTTCTTTAGAAATGAAGTTCAGAAATAACTTGTGTCCTTCTTCATGAAATATCTCAATATACGTATCAAGAGATCCTGAGGTCACGTTCTTCTCCTTCCATCTGTTACGCTGTGACTCGGCTCAGGTTAAACGTTCAACACCGTCCGATGCTTCTGGACCTAAATGACTGAGGCATTTGACTTTGATAAGCACTGGAGGGGAGCCTCGTTATTGCTGCTATTTCTAATTTATTTGCAGATGTGATGTTGACTAATAGAGGTATAAAGCAGCCTAACTGTGAAACGGGGAACACGTCTCCATGGAAGACTCAATTCTCCTGTTGGCTCTAAATCTCTCTGGAAGTTAATTCATTCAAAACAAGCAAAGAAAACTGCATATATTGTCTGTGAAGTGATTTTATAATTTCCTGCACAAAAATGAAACCGAGGCTTATAGAAAAGTTTTTCATTTAGCAAAAACTTTCCACATCTGAAGGTATCTCCATTTTTTTTTCTCTAGAGAAATAACAAATTCCAGAGCTCGGAGTTGAGTTGACATTTCGTCTGCTTGCACGGCAACAACCACAGCAGTAGCTGCGTACATCGTGCCCATGTACGAAGTAAGACAGTGTCATCGGGTGCACAGATTTAAACGTGTAAACTAGATTTATAAAAACATGGGGATCGGAGGTGGAGGGGCTCATCTAGACCCTCACTGCGAGCAGAGACGACACCGCAGAGAGTTGGGAGCTGGCCGGAGGCTAGGAAAGGGGAGGGGAGAAAGGGATCGGGATGAGGGTGGTGGTGGATTACTAATTCATCAGAGAGAGAGAGAGGCAGTTCTCCAAGCGTATGCTTTCCAGCCGTTCATTTTCTCGCGTGATATCCCTTCCTCTAATGCTTTGTGTGGCAAACCCTCTTTTCGGTTAAGACAGGGGATTGTAAGCACCCGGCGCTCTGCAGCCAAGCTTGTTATCAAGCGTTTAAATGCTACTTTTCAATGAATGCATAAAAGACAATGTTCTCTGTTTGTAGATGTTGTTGTTGTTATTTTGGGGATGGTGGTGGCACCACACCAAACACATAGGCCCATAGTACTGACGTCACCAAGTGGCAGTATCTGGCCAGACAGAAAGTTCTGCAGCCAAGTATAGTTCCTGAACAGCTGGTAGTGTCAATTCTCCCAAGTCTCAAATCTCCCTAATATTACACTGTCCAATGCTATGTCTTTGAAAGTGTCCTCTCCTGCCAAGGTAAGGATGATGCATGCTGGTAGACACTGGGTATACTGTTTATAACCTTTATTTATGTAACCTTTATTTAACTAGACAAGTCAGTTAAAAACAAATTCTTATTTACAATGACGACCTACAAAAAGGCAAAAGGCCTCCTGCGGGGACGCGGGTCTGGGATTAAAAATATAAATATAATATAATATATATAAATAAAAATATAAATATAGGACAAAACACACATCACGACAAGAGAGACAACACGACACTACATAAAGAGAGACCTAAAGACAACAACATAGCATGGCAGCAACACAACATGACAACAACATGGTAGCAACACAACATGGCAGCAGCACAACATGGCAGTAGAACAACATGGTAGCAGCACAAAGGTCAAGAAGGTGGAGACAACAATACATCACGCGAAGCAGCCACAACTGTCAGTAAGAGCGTCCATGATTGAGTCTTTTAATGAAAAGATGGAGATTAAACTGTCCAGTTTGAGTGTTTTTTGCAGCCCGTTCCAGTCGCTAGCTGCAGTGAACTGAAAAGAGGAGCTACCCAGGGACGTGTGTGCTTTGGGGACCTTTAACAAAATGTGACTGGCAGAACGGGTGTTGTATGATAAGGGCTGCAGTAGGTATCTCAAGATAGGGGGAAGTGAGGCCTAAGAGGGTTTTTATAAATAAGCATCAACCAGTGGGTCTTGCGACTGGTATACAGAGATGGCCAGTTTACAGAGGAGTATAGAGTGCATTGATGTGTCCTATTGTTAAGGAGTGCGTAACTGGCTGCAGGGAAGTCAGGTGCAGGAGAGCAGAAATTGGTAGCAAATGGAGCCCTTTATTGAGGCGAACAAAACACGGCACTCAGAAAACTAAACACACACGGGTTACAATACCCGGCGCAAACCAGCCTGGAGTACACATACATTTACACATGAAATTCCACACACAGACATGGGGGGAAACAGAGGGTTATATGCAAGACGAGTAATGAGGGAATGCAAACCAGTTGTGCGGGGAAACAAGACAAAACAAATGGAAAATGAAAGGTGGATCGGCGATGGCTAGAAGACCGGTGACGTCGACCGTCGAAGGCCGCCCGAACAAGGAGAGGGACCGACCTCGGCGGAAGTCGTGACACCTATAAGGAGCATTGGTAGCAAATCTGATGGCCGAATGGTAAAGAACATCTAGCCGCTCTAGAGCACCCTTACCTGCCGATCTATAAATTATGTCTCCGTAATCTAGCATGGGTAGGATGGTCATCTGAATCAGGGTTAGTTTGGCAGCTGGGGTGAAAGAGGAGCGATTACAATAGATTACCAAGTCTAGATTTAACCTTAGCCTGCAGCTTTTATATGTGCTGAGAGAAGGACAGTGTACCGTCTAGCCATACTCCCAAGTACTTGTATGAGTTGACTACCTCAAGCTCTAAACCCTCAGAGGTAGTAATCCCACCGGTGGTTCTTCTTGCCAAATCACATGACCTTTGTTTGTTCAGAACAAGGTTCAGGGCAGAGAAAGTTTGCTGGACACTAAGAAAGCTTTGTTTTAGAGTATTTAACACAAAATCCGGGGAGGGGCCAGCTGAGTATAAGACTGTATCTTCTGCATATAAATGGATGAGAGAGCTTCCTACTCCCTGAGCTATGTTGTTGATGTAAATTGAGAAGAGCATGTGGCCTAGGATCAAGCCTTGGGGTACTCCCTTGGTGAAAGGCAAAGGCTGAGACAGCAGATGTTCTGACTTTATACGTTGCACTCTTTGAGGGAGGTAGTTAGAAAACCAGGCCAAAGATCCCTCAGAGACACCAATGCTCCTTAGCCGGCCCACAAGAATGGAATGGTCTACCGTATCAAAAACTTTGGCCAAGTCAATAAAAATAGCAGTACAATATTGCTTTGAATCAATGGCAATGGTGACATCATTGAGGACCTTTAAGGTGGCAGTGACACATCCATAACCTGATCAGAAACCAGATTGCATACCAGAGAGAATACTATAGACATCAAGAAAGCCAGTCAGTTGATAATTGACAAGTTTTTCCAACACAAACAGAGCAAAATAGAAATAGGCCTATAACAGTTAGGATCAGCTTGATCTCCCCTTACAATAAAGGATGCACTGTGGCTGCCTTCCAAGCAATGGGAACCTCCCCCAGAGAGGAAAGACAGGTTAAAAAGGTCAGCGATAGGATTGGCTGTATACTTAGTATACAAAATATTAAGAACACCTGCTCTTTCCATGACATAGACTGACCAGGTGAATCCAGGTGAAAGCTATGGTCCCATATTGATGTCACTTATTAAATCCACTTCAATCAGTGTAGATGAAGGGGAGGAGACAGGTTAAAGAAGGATTTTTAAGCCTTGAGTCATGGATTGTGTATTGTGTGCCATTCAGAGGGCAAGACAAAATATCTAAGTGCCTTTGAACCGGGTATGGTAGTAGGTGCCAGGCGCACCGGTTTGTGTCAAGAACTGCAACGCTGCTGGGTTTTTCACGCCCCAACAGTTTCCCTGTTTGTTTCAAGAATGGTCCACCACCCAAAGGACATCCAGCCAACTTAACACAACTGTGAGAAGCATTGGAGTCAACATGGGCCAGCATCCCTGTTGAATGGTTTTTGACACATTGTAATTCATGCCCTGATGAATTGAGGCTGTTCTGAGTACAAATCAATATTAGGAAGGTGTTCTTAATGTTTTGTACACTCAGTGTATAGTAGAGATTTCTACAGAGATAGAGATAACACTCGCAAGTGTGTTTGAAGCCAAGAGAGCACATTCCTCTCCATGTTTCAGTGAGGCTACATGAAATGACACCCAAATGACACTCCCTTTATAGTGCACTACATTTGACCAGGGCCCTATAGGGAATAGGGTGCCATTTGGGACCCTGGGAGTGCAGATCTAATCGTTCTCTGAAGCCCCAGTCTGTCTCTTATCGCTGTGGGAGAATGTGTCTCTAACACTCTCCTGTCACTAATGCTACTCCTGGGATGCTTGTCCTACAAATTATCTCTCTTTCTCTCTTTCATTCTTTCTCTCTCTCTCTTTCTCTCTCTTTTTTTTTTCTTTCTTTCTTTCTCTCTCTCTCTCTCTCTCTCTCTCTCTCTCTCTCTCTCTCTCTCTTTCTCTCTCTCTCTCTCTCTCTCTCTCTCTCTCTCTCTCTCTCTCTCTCTCTCTCTCTCTCTCTCTCTCTCTCTCTCTCTCTCTCTCTTCTCTCTCTCTCTCTTTTTTTCTCTCTCTCTCTCTGTCTCTCTCTCTCTCTGTCTCTCTCTCTCTCTGTCTCTCTCTCTCTCTGTCTCTCTCTCTCTCTTTTTTTTCTCTCTCTCTCTCTGTCTCTCTCTCTCTCTCTGTCTCTCTCTCTCTCTCTCTCTCTCAATTCATTCAATTCAATTCAATTGACTTTATTGACATGGTAAGTTATTATTACTTACATTGTCAAAGTATACATATCGAAAAATTAAAATAAAATATATATGTATATATATACACAAAATATATATATATTTATATATAAATAAATAAATGGTGGGACTAACAGCAATAATAATAGTAGTAGTGGACATGGGATTACCATTAATAACAGCTACAACAACAATATTAATCAGAACAACAATACATTAAAGCAACAGTAGTAGACCAGTGTCAACATGACTGAGAAGACACATGACCTGGTACGAAAGACAAAACAAAACTAAGCTAAATGGGAAATATTATCAACATTACTTTGCATTTTTCACTGGCTGTCCCTCAGGCTGTGGCAGGAGGACACATATTTGGCTGCCAAAACTGCACATTTTGGCTTTTCACCCAATAAATATTTGATTTTTTCTTCATCTTTTATAGTTTCAAATTCTTTGTATTGAATTATAATTTTGGGAAAGAAATATGCTCTTAGGTCTGAGTATTTGTCACAGTGTAGTAGGAAATGCACTTCTGTCTCTACCTCTCCCCTGGAGCAGAGTGAGCACAGCCTGTCCCCTCTGGGCAGCCAGGTTTGTCTGTGACGACCGGTCTCTATAGCCAGACTGTGCTCACTGAGTCTGTACCTAGTCAATGTTTTTCTCAGTTTTCTATCAGTCACAGTGGTCAGATAGTCTGCCACCATGTACTGTCTGTTTAGAGCCAAATAGCATTGAAGTTTACTTTGATTTTTTGTGGTGTCTTTCCAATAGGTTATATATTTTTCTTTTTGTTTTGTGATGATTTGGTTGGGCCAGATTTTCTGAGGGCTGTCCCGAGGCTCTATGGGGTTGGTTTGGGTTGGTGAACTGAGCCTCAGAACCAGCTGGCTGAGGGGACTCTTCTCTGGTTTCATCTCTTGACATTGTAGAGCTGTGTGATGGAATGTTTTAGGGTCACTTGTTTTTAGATGGTTGTAAAATTTGATGGCTCTTTTTTCTATTCGAATGAGGAGGGGGTATTGGCCCAATTCTGCCCTACATGCGTTATTTGGAGTTTTTCTTTGTACTTGCAATACAGTCTTGCAAAACTCTGCATGCAATACTTCAATTGGATGTTTGTCCCATTTAGTAAATTCATTATTAGAGAGTGGACCCCATACTTCACTGCCATATAGAGCAATTGGTTCTATAACTGATTGAAAAATTTTGAGCCAGATTCTAATTGGAATTTCAATTTTGATGTTCCTTTTAATGGCATAGAATGCTCTTCTTGCTTTGTCTCTCAGCTCAATCACAGCCATGTGAAAGCTACCTGTGTTGCTGATATTTAGTCCTAGATATGTGTAGTTTTTGGTGTGTTCTAATAGAACTGTGTCCAAATAGAATTTATATTTGTCATCCTTATTTCCGGACCTTTTTTGGAATATCATTATATTTGTTTTTTTTAGGTTAATGGTCAGAGCCCAGGTCTGACAGAACCTGTGAAGATGATCTAGGTGTTGCTGTAACCCCTCTTTAGTGGGAGACAGCAGCACCAGGTCATCTGCGTACAGCAGACACTTGATTTCAGTGTTGTGTAGGGTGATACCAGGTGCTGCCGATTCTTCTAATGTTTTTGCCAATTCATTAATGTAGATGTTAAATAATGTTGGACTTATTGGGCAGCCCTGTTTCACTCCCCGCCCCTGAGAGAAGAAGTCTGTTTGCTTGTTGCCAATTTTAACCGCACATTTGTTTTTAGTGTACATTGATTTAATAAAATCATATGTTTTCCCTCCAATACCACTTTCTTTTAGTTTATAAAAAAGACCTTCGTGCCAAATTGAATCAAATGCTTTCTTGAAATCTACAAAACACGAGTAGATTTTGCCTTTGTTTTGGTTAACTTGTTTATCAATTAGAGTGTGGAGGGTGTAAATGTGGTCTGTTGTACGATCATTTTTTAGAAATCCAATCTGGCTTCTGCTCAGGACGTTGTGTTCGTCAAGGAAATGATGTAGTCTGCTATTTATAATACTGCAGAGAATTTTCCCCAAGTTGCTGTTAACGCATATTCCTCTGTAATTATTTGGGTCAAATTTGTCTCCATTTTTATAGATTGGTGTGATCAATCCCTGGTTCCAAATATCGGGGAAAATACCTGCAGTGAGGATAATGTTGAAGAGTTTGAGTATAGCCAATTTGAATTTGTGGTCTGTATATTTGATCATTTCATTTAAAATCCCATCAGCACCACAGGCCTTTTTGGGTTGGAGATTGCATATTTTTTCCAATAATTCTTCTTCTGTAATTGGGGTATCCACAGGATTTTGATAGTCTTTGACTGCTAATTCAAGGATTTGTAATTTTTCTTGTATATCTTTTTGTTCTGGGCTCTTTGTTATATTGCTGTAGAGGTTTGCAAAGTGATTTCTCCACATATCCCCATTTTGGATAGCCAACTCCTCATGATGAGGTTTGTTTAATTTATTCCAATTCTCCCAGAAGTGGTTTGATTCTATGGATTCCTCAATTCCATCCAGCTGATTTCTAATGTGCTGTTCCTTTTTTGTTCTTAGGGTGCGTTTGTATTGCTTCAGTGTTTCCCCATATTGAAGGCGTATATTTTTGTTGTCTGGTTCTCTGTGTTTTTGATTAGATATATTTCTCAATGACTTTCTTAGATTTTTGCAATCATTATCAAACCATTTTTCATTATCTGTTATTTTTGGTTTGCTCTTATGCTTCTTTAGATTAGCCAAGGAGGCTAATTTGTCAAATATAAAGTTTATGTTCCTAACGGCCAAATTTACACCTTCATTGCTGTAGGAGAATGTTAAGGCTAAAAAGTTGTCCAGGAGAGATTGTATTTTTTGGCTACTAATTGCTTTTTGGTAGATGTCTGTACTGTTTGCACTCCATCTATAGGCTTGTTTAGTACCATGTAATTTATTGGGCCATGATGCTTCATGGTTGGGTCCTGCTCTTCTCAGATACACTGTGATTTTACTGTGGTCTGAGAGAGGTGTTAGTGGGCTGACTGTGAAGGCTCTGAGAGACTCTGGGTTTAGGTCGGTGAGGAAGTAGTCTACAGTGCTGCTGCCAAGGGATGAGCTGTAGGTGTACCTACCAAAAGAGTCCCCTCTCAGCCTGCCATTGACTATGTACAGACCCAGTGTTCGACAGAGCCTCAGGAGCTGTAATCCATTTTTGTTTTTCACTTTGTCATAGTTGTTTCTGTGGGGGTATGTGGGGAGGGAAAGGTTATTGCTTCCTGGTAGGTGTTTATCCCCATGACTGTTAATAGTGTCTTGTTCTTCTGCTATTCTAGCATTCAGGTCTCCACAGACCAGTATGTTGCCTTGGGCCTGAAAGTGACTAATCTCTCCCTCTAGAATGGAGAAGCTCTCTTCGTTGAAGTAGGGTGACTCTGAGGGGGGAATGTATGTGGCACAGAGGAAGACGTTTTTATCTGTCAAGATAGCCTCCTTGTTGATTTTTAACCAGATAAAGAATTCTCCTGTTTTGATCAATTCGATTGAATTAATTAGTTCAGATTTATACCATATTAGCATTCCCCCTGAGTCTCTGCCCTGTTTGATTCCTTTTAATTTAGTGGATGGTATGATTATCTCCCTATAACCTAGTGGACAGCCAGTGGAAACATCACCTCTGCACCATGTTTCCTGTAGTACTAAAATATCAACATCATCAATTTCTTTCAGGAAGTCTGGGTTTCTGCTCTTTAGCCCAAAAGCAGAGGACTTCAATCCTTGTATATTCCAACATGCAACGTAAAAAGACTTCATAACTTTTTTTTTTCCTCTTTTCTTTACCTTTCAAAATGAGACAAACACTCATAATCCAAGAAGAACCATTAAAATAGGATTTTTCAATTAAAGTAAACTTTTATTTTGCAAATGTGATTTGTTTATCATTTAAGATAGAATTTGTGTCATGCCACTTGGGTGGATGTAGTGTGAGAATGTTGGAGTTCTTGTGCTCATCTTACCATGACCCTCGGCCCATCACATGTGAGCATAGTAGACTCAGCATTTGTTTAATGTCACTCATTTGGTTGGTGGGGGCTGGGCCAGTTGCTCCTCTCACAGCCTGTGCGTAGCTCTGCCTGCTGGGCTGTGGCTCCTCCAGGTGTGGGTCTGCGGTGGGGAGGGGGGGGGGGGGTGGTAGGCCTCATCTGGGTGGCTCTGAAGCTGGGCTGGGGTGGTCTGTGCTGCGCTGGCTGTGGTGGGCATTGAGGTTGGTGGTGCTGTGGTCGTGGCTGGGGGGTCCAGGGTGCTGGTCAAGAGATGTCAATCTTGAGGTTGATATAAACAGCGTGTTTGTGTCTTTGGGCCGCTGCATCTATCCATGAGCCACTGAATGCAATAAGCAGTATGTTTCATCAAATCAAATGTTATTGGTCACATACATGTGTTTAGCTACATCAATGCAGCAGAAGGGTCTCTCTACCAAATGTAACCACATCCTGGACATTTCAAATGAGTTTCAAATACAATTTCCCCAAATAATACGAATATAGAATGGCCAAATTTCAATACACCTACTGTATAGGAAAATACCAGAATAAAAAGTTTGACATTGAAATAAATATAATACATGAACCTTTTTGAATATTCACAACAATATTTATTAAAGACAAAATCAAAATGTAATCTAAATCTGGTTACAGATCTGTAGCAGCTATCCCTAATGTTGAACACAGTGAGGTCTGTTTGGCACCGTGAGGTCTGTTTGGCACAGTGAGGTCTGTTTGGCACCGTGAGGTCTGTTTGGCACCGTGAGGTCTGTTTGGCACCGTGAGGTCTGTTTGGCACCGTGAGGTCTGTTTGGCACCGTGAGGTCTGTTTGGCACAGTGAGGTCTGTTTGGCTATTAATTAGAAAATATTAGAAAAAACATGCAAATACTTCCAATAGAAGAGGTAGATTCCATTGGGATACAGTACACTGACATGTCCAATTTATGGACCCGTATATAAAGAAATGTCAGTCTGCCTCTAGAATGTCTGGTGCCAGCCTACGCCTGGTTCCTGTATAGCATCGTTTACTGTAGCTTCAGACTTTCCTCTTTACATAACCTCATCAGTCTGCGTCCAACTCAGGATCAGACCTGTCTGCCTCTAGAATGTCTGGTGCCGGCCTACGCCTGTACAAAGCTCTGTCTCAACAATACCATTTCCTTGATGGTTCTTCCCTTCAACTTCTTTGGTTCCACCACTGGCTCTACAACCTAGATCAACATGGATCAGTGTTTTAGTCATAATTAACAAGATCAACAGAGTTCAGTGATTTAGTCATAATTAACAATACACTGCAGCCCATCTAACTACAGAATGAAATGTACATAGGGCCAGGTGATTTTCACGTACTGGTCACTCCTCAAATGTGAAATAATATAAAATAATATAGTATTTGAATGTAAATGGAGAACAAATCCTTAGATTTGGCACTGACAGAGTAATTACAGACTGAGACATCTTAATAAAGTACTGAATCTGATTTCATTACAGGAAATAAAACATTGGAAATTGCAACTTACGTTTTTTGTACACAAAATAACCCCTCCCACCGACACCGAAGCAAAACAGAATCAATACTGTAGTGATAACTACAATAATTATGAGAGAAAAGCCTTCCTGAACATCACCTGTGGGGAAAAGACAAGATGAGTGATTAAGTTTTCAGTTAATGAATATTAGGCAGTGAGTGGTGGTGTTACGTCCTGTCTGTCACATGCACCTGCAGGGTCTGTGTTAATGCTCTGATTGGAGTTGACGATGGTTGTGTTGCTCACAGTCTCTCTCAGAACGGGGTTGAAGATATGGCAGGTCACCGTCTGATTTTCTCTTATATTCACTTGGCTCCAGACGGTGTACAGTCCACTTTCAGGATCAGGTTGTCTTTTGGTCTGTACTTCCCACGGGTCCAGAGTGCGGTTCTGAGCCAATAGGACGTCCTGGATGGTCCATGTGACGACTGGCTGTGGGTATCCCCCCTGGGTTGAACACGTGGTATTCATATTTGTCTTGTTCACAGTCACACTGGGTGTCGGGAACCGTGCTGAAAGTGAACAAAGCAAAGAGAAGAAGATGTTAGAAATGTGCCATAATAACGTTTGATGATTTCCTACAATGACAGAATTAGTGGTGTGAAAAATTCACACAGGTGGACATGGAATGGTATCAAACACATCCAGTACATGGTTCCCATGTGGTTGACGCTATTCCAGTCCTCCCCTCAGCAGCCTCCTGTGTTATTAACTCAACCATACCTGCCACAAGTAGGGTAGCGCGACACACTTTTATCAACTCGAGGATATGCTTATCATTCTCGTCAAACAGTGTAGGGAAAGCCCAGTAGACGTTCTGCTTGTCTTCAAGTGTTACTTGGCTGAGTTTGATAGAGATATTCCCAGAACTCATCTCAGACCCAAAGGCTTTAGTTCTGTTTGTGTAAAGGTTACCTTGATGTTGATTCTCTTCTCCTTTGTTGAACGAGTACAACACTTTTCCGGACTTATCTTGCCAATAGAACCGGAGTCTTGATGTGTCGATGGCCGTGGATGAATTCAGGTCACAGGACAGGAGAACAGACTCTCCTATAATCCCAGTGACTTCCAACTCAGATACAGCTGGTGCTGAAACATACCAATATGTCAAAGTTACAAACTAAACTCAGAATTCAACACAGATAATAATGACATCATGTGCTCACTGACAGGAAATTACATAATATAAGAGAAAGTGGTTGAAAGAGCTTAAGACAGCACAGTGCACACAAATAAAGAACGTTCCCCTGAACAAACATGTTCCTGGAAAGTTAAGGAAACTTTTATTTTCCAAAAGCTGTGAAAGAACATTTGAAACTGGGTTTTTTCATTAATATGGCAGCACTTGGTTACAAATTAAATCCAGCACTTGGTTACAAATTAAATCCAGCACTTGGTTACAAATTAAATCCAGCACTTGGTTACCAAGACGATGGGAAGGTGCATGACATCACCCATTTCTGCTCCCTGATTTCTCTGATGACATGTTTGGTTGAGTAATTATCTCAGCATTGTAATAACATTTGTCACAGTGTGCTTTACAGTAACCAGACCTAGACCCCCAAAACAGAAAGAATAACCAAGCTATGTGCAAAGGGACAGCGTGTTAAAGATATCTCTGAATATCTAGTGTATGTATATTGAGAGATATTAAAGATCTTTGAGGGAATGAACAACACCACGACAGCGTAGCGGTTACGAGCATTGGGCCAATCGCCAGAAGACTAGGCAAAAACTCTGCCAATGTGCCATTCACCAAGGAACTTAGCCCTAATTGCTCCTGCAAGTCACTCTGGCTAACAGTGTCTGCTAAATGACTCAAATGTAAATGTAATAATGTCTCCATTCATGAAGAGATGTCAACTAGGCCTGTCTGCATTTACAGCTACTAGACTAGAGCATGGGCGATAGCATGGGCGATAATGACATTGATTTAGGGTAAAGCTGAGGTCATATTCCTCATTTCTTTAAAAACATTCAATGATGTGAAATAATACTAACATCAGATTTTATTCACCACAGAAATAATTCATCTCAATTTATGTATTAGTTCCAGTAAATGAATGAAGGTGGTTTTGTATCCTAGTAACATGAGAGGTATAATGACGTGGGGGGAAAGAATTCTTACTTATTTAGAATGTCTTCATCATCTTCATTCATTATTGTCTATTAAACAGCCAAACTATGTTTTAAGTGAGAAGTCGGCAGGCTGAAAAAGAAAGGAAATTCACATTCGCACCACAAGGCCTACTTCACCCAGGTTCTACCAAGGCCTTAAAGTTCGGTTATCGGCTTCACTCTTCAATAAACACTTTGTTTTCTCTCATATTTCTCTACATATCTCTGGATGCTGGTATGGCTTTCAACACACACTGTAACCTCCATTCCACCAGTATGCATGTAAGACTGCTATACTGTTATCTTCCTCACGGTTTGCTATCACATGCTACAATGCTACAACCACATGCTAACAATGCTACAAGCACATGTAAATCACAACCACATGCTAACAAACACATGTAAATCACAACCACATGCTAACAACCACATGCAAATCACAACCACATGCTAACAACCACATGCAAATCACAACTACATTTTTCATCTGATATATATGATTCATTTATTCATTTAGCAGAGCCATGAGATTCTGTGTGAAAGTATGTGTGGAATGTGTGTGTACAAGCCGGGAGACTGAATCAATGATTCGATGGCCCCGAGGTAACCACAAAGAGACAATTTTCTGTTTAGACAAACGAACAAACACGCCCTATCCAAACAGCCATTACTTTATCACATTGTGTTTTACAAAAATAAATCATAATGTGCCTTTGGTTGTATGTTGTATTTGAAGGTAAAGGTGTGTGGATAAAATGCCCAGGGACAGACGAGGAAGCCACGAGTGACACAACCACAGCGACACGATAGAGAATATAAAACTTACCAGACAACAACAAAATACAAATTAATATCAGGATGTCCATTGCACTCTGCAGGATACTGGTGGAAAACAAAACCAAAAAGTAGTTTGGTGCTTACTGTGTACTGTGTCGTAAGGTCCTGAGCGAGAGAAAATATGAATGAGGCTTCAGACAAGGAGGAGCAGTTCTCCTTATTTCAGTATCATATCCTGTTCACGGGTCAAGCATTCCGTCACATCCGTATTTACAAAATCCTAACAAACAAGTTCAACACAACGCTAGTAGTAGTATTTCACCATAACTGGTTGGTCATCGTCTTCGTCAGTCACTGTCTGAGATGTATGACTCACTGTGTCGTGTCTGTGGTGTCAAAGCTCTCTGTTTCTAATACAGTCTATTACCACCACGAAGGTGCTAGTCAGGTCACACTGTAGACAACATGTTACGAGGATGCAGTACATAGCAGGTTTTGCTTTGTCAATAGGTCATAACCACCTGCTTTGTCAATAGGTCATAACCACCTGCTTTGTCAATAGGTCATAACCACCTGCTTTGTCAATAGGTCATAACCACCTGCTTTGTCAATAGGTCATAACCACCTGCTTGTAAATAGATCATTACCATCTACTTTGTAAATAGATCATTACCATCTGCTTTGTAAATAGGTCATTACCATCTGCTTTGTAAACAGGTCATTACCATCTGCTTTGTCAATAGGTCATTACCATCTGCTTTGTAAACAGGTCATTACCATCTGCTTTGTAAATAGGTCATTACCATCTGCTTTGTAAATAGATCATTACCATCTGCTTTGTCAATAGGTCCTTACCATCTGCTTTGTCAATAGGTCATTACCATCTGCTTTGTAAACAGGTCATTCATTACCTGTTTGCATGGAGGATACTTGCTTCATTAAAACCCATTCCTATCAGGAGGATCAGTGTCATGCTCATCAAAGCACTGATCACAGGGAGCATAAAGGTTGACCTTACCAGACATGTCTCTACCTCCTCTTGATAATAGGCATGTTTGACCCCATGTCCTGTCTGTGATCTCCTATGAGAAATGCCTGTCAGCCAAATGTTCGCTTCTCACAAGCAAATCGTGAGCCTCCCTCCCCTCTTCATCTCAAACAGCTCCCTCCCCTCCCCTCCTCATCTCAAACAGCTCCCTCCCCTTCTCCCCTCCTCATCTCAAACATCTCCCTCCCCTCCTCCCCTCCACATCTCAAACAGCTCCCTCCCCTCCTCCCCTCCTCATCTCAAACATCTCCCTCCCCTCCTCCCCTCCACATCTCAAACAGCTCCCTCCCCTCCCCCCTCCTCATCTCAAACATCTCCCTCCCCTCCTCCCCCCCTCCACATCTCAAACAGCTCCCTCCCCTCCTCCCCTCCCCCCTCCACATCTCAAACATCTCCCTCCCCTCCTCCCCTCCCCCCCTCCACATCTCAAACAGCTCCCTCCCCTCCTCCCCTCCCCTCCTCCCCCTCCACATCTCAAACATCTCCCTCCCCTCCTCCCCCCTCCACATCTCAAACAGCTCCCTCCCCTCCTCCCCTCCCCCCTCCTCATCTCAAACAGCTCCCTCCCCTCCTCCCCTCCTCATCTCAAACAGCTCCCTCCCCTCCTCCCCTCCACATCTCAAACAGCTCCCTCCCCTCCTCATCTCAAACAGCTCCCTCCCCTCCTCCCCTCCTCATCTCAAACATCTCCCTCCCCTCCTCCCCTCCTCATCTCAAACAGCTCCCTCCCCTCCTCCCTCCTCATCTCAAACATCTCCCTCCCCTCCTCCCTCCTCCCTCCTCATCTCAAACAGCTCCCTCCCCTCCTCCCTCCTCATCTCAAACAGCTCCCTCCCCTCCTCCCTCCTCATCTCAAACAGCTCCCTCCCCTCCTCCCTCCTCATCTCAAACATCTCCCTCCCCTCCTCCCTCCTCCCTCCTCATCTCAAACAGCTCCCTCCCCTCCTCCTCTCCTCATCTCAACAGCTCCCTCCCCTCCTCCCCTCCTCATCTCAAACATCTCCCTCCCCTCCTCCCTCCTCATCTCAAACAGCTCCCTCCCCTCCTCCCCTCCTCATCTCATATAGCTCCCTCCCCTCCCCCCTCCTCATCTCAACCATCTCCCTCCCCTCCTCCCTCCTCATCTCAAACAGCTCCCTCCTCCCTCCTCTCCTCATCTCAAACAGCTCCCTCACCTCCTCCCCTCCTCCCCTCCTCATCTCAAACATCTCCCTCCCCTCCTCCCTCCTCATCTCAAACAGCTCCCTCCCCTCCCCCCTCCTCATCTCAAACATCTCCCTCCCCTCCTCCCTCCTCCCTCCTCATCTCAAACAGCTCCCTCCCCTCCTCCCTCCTCATCTCAAACAGCTCCCTCCCCTCCCCCCTCCTCATCTCAAACATCTCCCTCCCCTCCTCCCTCCTCCCTCCTCATCTCAAACAGCTCCCTCCCCTCCTCCTTCTTCATCTCAAACAGCTCCCTCCCCTCCTCCCTCCTCATCTCAAACAGCTCCCTCCCCTCCTCCCTCCTCATCTCAAACATCTCCCTCCCCTCCTCCCTCCTCATCTCAAACAGCTCCCTCCCCTCCTCCCCTCCTCATCTCAAACATCTCCCTCCCCTCCTCCCTCCTCATCTCAAACAGCTCCCTCCCCTCCTCCCTCCTCATCTCAAACATCTCCCTCCCCTCCTCCCTCCTCATCTCAAACATCTCCCTCCCCTCCTCCCTCCTCATCTCAAACATCTCCCTCCCCTCCCCCCTCCTCATCTCAAACATCTCCCTCCCCTCCTCCCTCCTCCCTCCTCATCTCAAACAGCTCCCTCCCCTCCTCCCTCCTCATCTCAAACAGCTCCCTCCCCTCCTCCCTCCTCATCTCAAACAGCTCCCTCCCCTCCTCCCTCCTCATCTCAAACAGCTCCCTCCCCTCCTCCCTCCTCATCTCAAACAGCTCCCTCCCCTCCTCCCTCCTCATCTCAAACAGCTCCCTCCCCTCCTCATCTCAAACAGCTCCCTCCCCTCCTCCCTCCTCATCTCAAACAGCTCCCTCCCCTCCTCCCTCCTCATCTCAAACAGCTCCCTCCCCTCCTCCCTCCTCATCTCAAACAGCTCCCTCCCCTCCTCCCTCCTCATCTCAAACAGCTCCCTCCCCTCCTCCCTCCTCATCTCAAACAGCTCCCTCCCCTCCTCCCTCCTCATCTCAAACAGCTCCCTCCCCTCCTCCCTCCTCATCTCAAACAGCTCCCTCCCCTCCTCCCTCCTCATCTCAAACATCTCCCTCCCCTCCTCCCTCCTCATCTCAAACATCTCCCTCCCCTCCTCCCTCCTCATCTCAAACAGCTCCCTCCCCTCCTCCCCTCCTCATCTCAAACATCTCCCTCCCCTCGTCCCTCCTCATCTCAAACATCTCCCTCCCCTCCTCCCTCCTCATCTCAAACAGCTCCCTCCCCTCCTCCCTCCTCATCTCAAACATCTCCCTCCCCTCCTCCCTCCTCATCTCAAACAGCTCCCTCCCCTCCTCCCCTCCTCATCTCAAACATCTCCCTCCCCTCCTCCCCTCCTCATCTCAAACAGCTCCCTCCCCTCCTCCCCTCCTCCCCTCCTCATCTCAAACAGCTCCCTCCCCTCCTCCCTCCTCATCTCAAACAGCTTAACCAGTCAGGTTGAGGCACGATGTCCCCGATGATATCTCACTGTAAATACTGTTGTCTGCTTCTCTGTTATGAGGGGACCTGATGAAGCAACAGGTCTGTGACCACTGACTGTACACAACATGCAACGAGACTATACAGGTAACTAGTGTACATTCTATCACATCTCATTCTATAATGACTACAGGTAACTAGTTTACATTCGATCACATCTCATTCTATAACGACTACAGGTAACTAGTTTACATTCTATCACATCTCATTCTATAATGACTACAGGTAACTAGTTTACATTCTATCACATCTCATTCTATAATGACTACGGGTAACTGCCAAAGTAAAGGAAACACCAACATAGTGTGCTAATAGGGTGTTGTACCACCACGAGCCACCAGAACAGATTCAATGCACCTTGGCATAAATTCTACAAGTGTCTGAAACTCTATTGGAGGGAGCAATTCCATAATTTAGTTTGTTGACGGTGGTGGAAAACGCTGTCTCAGGCAACACAATCTCCCATAAATGTTCTACTAGGTTGGGATCTGGTGACTGAGATAGACGCACGCACGCACAGATCTACTACTCACTGGGATCCTCTCAGGCTCCTTTCCCCCTTTGATCCATCCTCCTCTACTTTCTTCACTGCCTCAGCATACGAAACCTTCTGCACTACTCAGACTCTGGCCACTTCAACCTGCCTCTCTCTCAGCGGACACTTCCGATCCCCAGCAACATGGACACCCCTACAGCTGACACACACAACTTTAAGGGATTGGATCTCTTAACCTTTAACCATTCATAAAAAAACATTCACTGACAGTTCTGTTAAGATGAACCTAAGTTCAAAATAAATCTATTTTTAATCTTTTATTTTATTTTTTATTTTTTTATTTCACCTTTATTTAACCAGGTAGGCAAATTGAGAACACGTTCTCATTTACAATTGCGACCTGGCCAAGATAAAGCAAAGCAGTTCGACACATACAACAACACATAGTTACACATGGAGTAAAACAAACATACAGTCAATAATACAGTGAAAAATAAGTCTATATACAATGTGAGCAAGTGAGGTGAGATAAGGGAGGTGAAGGCAAACAAAATATATATATAAATAAATAAAAATATAAAAAGGCCATGGTGGCGAAGTAAATACAATATAGCAAGTAAAAAATAAAAATAAAAACACTGGAATGGTTGGTTTGCAGTGGAAGAAAGTGTAAAGTAGAGATAGAAATAATGGGGTGCAAAGGAGCAAAATAAATAAATAAATACAGTAGGTAAAGAGGTAGTTGTTTGGGCTAAATTATAGATGGGCTATGTACAGGTGCAGTAATCTATGAGCTGCTCTGACAGCTGGTGCTTAAAGCTAGTGAGGGAGATAAGTGTTTCCAGTTTCAGAGATTTTTGTAGTTCGTTCCAGTCATTGGCAGCAGAGAACTGGAAGGAGAGGCGGCCAAAGGAAGAATTGGTTTTGGGGATGACCAGAGAGATATACCTGCTGGAGCGCGTGCTACAGGTGGGTGCTGCTATGGTGACCAGTGACCTGAGATAAGGGGGACTTTACCTAGCAGGGTCTTGTAGATGACCTGGAGCCAGTGGGTTTGGCGACGAGTATGAAGCGAGGGCCAGCCAACGAGAGTGTACAGGTCGCAGTGGTGGGTAGTATATGGGGCTTTGGTGACAAAACGGATGGCACTGTGATAGACTGCATCCAATTTATTGAGTAGGGTTTTGGAGGCTATTTTGTAAATGACATCACCGAAGTCGAGGATTGGTAGGATGGTCAGTTTTACAAGGGTATGTTTGGCAGCATGAGTGAAGGATGCTTTGTTGCGGAATAGGAAGCCAATTCTAGATTTAACTTTGGATTGGAGATGTTTGATGTGAGTCTGGAAGGAGAGTTTACAGTCTAACCAGACACCTAGGTATTTGTAGTTGTCCACATATTCTAAGTCAGAGCCGTCCAGAGTAGTGATGTTGGACAGGCGGGCAGGTGCAGGCAGCGATCGGTTGAAGAGCACGCATTTAGTTTTACTTGTATTTAAGAGCAATTGGAGGCCACGGAAGGAGAGTTGTATGGCATTGAAGCTCGCCTGGAGGGTTGTTAACACAGTGTCAAAAGAAGGGCCAGAAGTATACAGAATAGTGTCGTCTGCGTAGAGGTGGATCAGAGAATCACCAGCAGCAAGAGCGACATCATTGATGTATACAGAGAAGAGAGTCGGTCCAAGAATTGAACCCTGTGGCACCCCCATAGAGACTGCCAGAGGCCCGGACAACAGACCCTCCGATTTGACACACTGAACTCAATCCGAGAAGTAGTTGGTGAACCAGGCGAGGCAATCATTAGAGAAACCAAGGCTGTCAAGTCTGCCGATGAGGATGTGGTGATTGACAGAGTCAAAAGCCTTGGCCAGGTCAATGAATACGGCTGCACAGTATTGTTTCCTATCGATGGCGGTTAAGATATCGTTTATGACCTTGAGCGTGGCTGAGGTGCACCCATGACCAGCTCTGAAACCAGATTGCATAGCGGAGAAGGTATGGTGGGATTCGAAATGGTCGGTAATCTGTTTGTTGACTTGGCTTTCGAAGACCTTAGAAAGGCAGGGTAGGATAGATATAGGTCTGTAGCTGTTAGGGTCAAGAGTGTCCCCCCCTTTGAAGAGGGGGATAACCGCAGCTGCTTTCCAATCTTTGGGAATCTCAGACGACACTAAAGAGAGGTTGAAAAGGCTAGTAATAGGGGTGGCAACAATTTCAGCAGATAGTTTTAGAAAGAAAGGGTCCAGATTATCTAGCCCGGCTGATTTGTAAGGGTCCAGATTTTGCAGCTCTTTCAGAACATCAGCTGACTGTATTTGGGAGAAAGAGAAATGGGGAAGGCTTGGGCGAGTAGCAGAGGGGAGGGCAGTGCTGTTGACCGGGGTAGGGGTAGCCAGGTGGAAAGCATGGCCAGCCGTAGAAAAATGCTTATTGAAATTCTCAATTATAGTGGATTTGTCGGTGGTGACAGTGTTTCCTATCTTCAGTGCAGTTGGAAGCTGGGAGGAGGTGTTCTCCATGGACTTTACAGTGTCCCAGAACTTTTTTGAATTTGTGTTGCAGGAAGCAAATTTCTGCTTGAAAAAGCTAGCCTTGGCTTTTCTAACTGCCTGTGTATATTGGTTTCTAGCTTCCCTGAAAAGTTGCATATCACGGGGGCTGTTCGATGCTAATGCAGAACGCCATAGGATGTTTTTGTGTTGGTTAAGGGCAGTCAGGTCAGGAGAGAACCAAGGGCTATATCTGTTCCTGGTTCTAAATTTCTTGAATGGGGCATGCTTATTCAAGATGGTGAGGAAGGCATTTAAAAAAAATATCCAGGCATCCTCTACTGACGGGATGAGGTCTCTCTCTCTCTCTCTCTCTCTCTCTCTCTCTCTCTCTCTCTCTCTCTCTCTCTCTCTCTCTCTCTCTCTCTCTTTCTCTTTCTCTTTCTTTCCCTCTCTCTCTTGCTCTCTAGCTCTCTGTGTCCCAAATGGAACCCTATTCCCTATATAATGGTACTACCTTTGACCGTTGCGCTACATAGGGAATAGGTTGTCATTTGGAACACTGCCAGAGAGTATTTGTTTTTACTGTGGCCGGAAGCTAAGCCAATGGAGCTTCTGTAATACGTCCGGAAGAGAGGAAGATTCGGCTAGGGGCTCAATGGATGCTGTTTCATCATTCCCTGGCTGTAAATCAGCGCTTCGTCCCGGACTGGCCGGCTGGTATAGCAAACTGAACCTGCGCTGCTAGCTGTCTCCACTTCTGAATTACCACAAAATGAAATTCATCTTGTTTATCCCATTGTCTGCGGTGGATATTATTTTGTTGGTTAAAATGTATTGGAATGACAATAGATTTACCACGATCCAATTGGAAATCCAACAGGGATGCTTTTGGGTGCCAGATTCGTGGACAATTGCTGTTACATTTGGTGAGGCACGGGGGGTGGGGGGTGGGGGGGGGTCAGATGACGCTGATGTGAGTTATTTAACCCCGTGTCCTAAACGACCACAGTCGGTCTATGTCTCTGTTCAGAACAGAGATTAATGACAGCAATAAGACACACCCTCATTATGGCATCATAAACCCAGCCCGAGAGCCAGGAGCACCCCATCTGAATCACTAAGGCTACCTCCCAAAATGGTCAACTATTCCCTATTTAGTGCACTATGGGCTCTGGTCAAAAGCAATAGGGTGCCATTTAGGAGGCAAACAAAATTCCCAGCAGGACCCACTCAGGACAATGAGCCTGATGAACGGTAGTACTGAATCCCCAGCAGGACCCACTCAGGACAATGAGCCCGGAGAACAGTAGTACTGAATCCCCAGCAGGACCCACTCAGGACAATGAGCCCGGAGAACAGTAGTACTGAATCCCCAGCAGGACCCACTCAGGACAATGAGCCCGGAGAACAGTAGTACTGAATCCCCAGCAGGACCCACTCAGGACAATGAGCCTGATGAACGGTAGTCCTGGTTACAACTACTTCTCTACTGTAGTGATGTAGGTTTCTAGAAGTGACTACTCTACTGATAAAGGTTATAGCTGGAAGGTTCCGTGTTTCACCCGGAAGGGTTCCGTGTTTCACCCGGACGGTTCTGTGTTCCACCCGAAAGGTTCCGTGTTTCACCCCAGTGGCGTTTGGCTGACATTCACTTTCTCCTCTATATATCCAGGCACCCTATTCCCTTAATAATTATAATGGTTGATCGGTCAAAAGTAGTACACTATGCAGTGAAAAGGGTACCATTTGAGACACAGATTGATATTAGGCTAGTAAACCCTGGGCCTGGTGTGGTGGACTCATTGTGATTACAAGAGTAATACTGGAGCAATCAGCCATTAAGACAGACAGCAAGACTTAATCCTCCATAATGAGGGGGAACAAATCTATTCTCTGGAAAGACAGGGAATTTAACACTTGGGTCTGTGTGTACTACTTTTGACCAGAGCCCTATCAGTAATTAATTAGCCCATAGGGCCCTGGTTAAAAGTAATGCACTATGTAAGGGATTGGGTGCAATTTGGGACGTTAATGACAGCAATAAGACACACCCTGCAATTTGGGACGTTAATGACAGCATTTAATGATCATTTAAGGCCCAGATAATGAATTACAGTAGGCTGCCCCATAAATAGCTCCTACTGATTAGGAAGAAGAATTTAAGGATGTAACACTCCGGCAGCCAACTGTCACTGCAGATTCCCCAAATTCCCTGACACTACAATATCTCTGGACGGACCAATTTCATGGATTGTAGGTTGTAAAACGCTTCAGTAATATTCCAAAATGGCACCCTATTTCTCTACATAATGCACTACCTTTAAAACAAAAACAAATTATGTGTCAGATGGATCCTGGTCAAAAGTAGTCCATTATGTAAGGAATATGGAACCATTAGGGACGCAGCCCTAAACCGAGGAGGGGTCAGTTCTCCATTAACAAAAACACCTCCACACTGTTCTATAGACGTGTAGAGACAGTCTCCACTCCTCCTCTCTATCTGTTCTATAGACGTGTAGAGACAGTCTCCACTCCTCCTCTATCTGTTCTATAGACGTGTAGAGACAGTCTCCACTCCTCCTCTCTATCTGTTCTATAGACGTGTAGAGACAGTCTCCACTCCTCCTCTCTATCTGTTCTATAGACGTGTAGAGACAGTCTCCACTCCTCCTCTCTATCTGTTCTATAGACGTGTAGAGACAGTCTCCACTCCTCCTCTCTCTATCTGTTCTATAGACGTGTAGAGACAGTCTCCACTCCTCCTCTCTCTATCTGTTCTATAGACGTGTAGAGACAGTCTCCACTCCTCCTCTCTATCTGTTCTATAGACGTGTAGAGACAGTCTCCACTCCTCCTCTCTATCTGTTCTATAGACGTGTAGAGACAGTCTCCACTCCTCCTCTCTATCTGTTCTATAGACGTGTAGAGACAGTCTCCACTCCTCCTCTCTATCTGTTCTAGAGACGTGTAGAGACAGTCTCCACTCCTCCTCTCTATCTGTTCTATAGACGTGTAGAGACAGTCTCCACTCCTCTCTCTATCTGTTCTATAGACGTGTAGAGACAGTCTCTACTCCTCCTCTCTATCTGTTCTATAGACGTGTAGAGACAGTCTCCACTCCTCTCTCTATCTGTTCTATAGACGTGTAGAGACAGTCTCCACTCCTCCTCTCTCTATCTGTTCTATAGACGTGTAGAGACAGTCTCCACTCCTCCTCTATCTATCTGTTCTATAGACGTGTAGAGACAGTCTCTACTCCTCCTCTCTATCTGTTCTATAGACGTGTAGAGACAGTCTCCACTCCTCCTCTATCTGTTCTATAGACGTGTAGAGACAGTCTCCACTCCTCTCTCTATCTGTTCTATAGACGTGTAGAGACAGTCTCCACTCCTCCTCTCTATCTGTTCTATAGACGTGTAGAGACAGTCTCCACTCCTCTCTCTATCTGTTCTATAGACGTGTAGAGACAGTCTCCACTCCTCCTCTCTATCTGTTCTATAGACGTGTAGAGACAGTCTCCACTCCTCCTCTATCTATCTGTTCTATAGACGTGTAGAGAAAGTCTCCACTCCTCCTCTCTATCTGTTCTATAGACGTGTAGAGACAGTCTCCACTCCTCCTCTCTATCTGTTCTATAGACATGTAGAGACAGTCTCCACTCCTCCTCTCTCTATCTGTTCTATAGACGTGTAGAGACAGTCTCCACTCCTCCTCTCTCTATCTGTTCTATAGACGTGTAGAGACAGTCTCCACTCCTCCTCTCTCTATCTGTTCTATAGACGTGTAGAGACAGTCTCCACTCCTCCTCTCTATCTGTTCTATAGACGTGTAGAGACAGTCTCCACTCCTCCTCTCCACACTGTTCTATAGACGTGTAGAGACAGTCTCCACTCCTCCTCTCTATCTGTTCTATAGACGTGTAGAGACAGTCTCTACTCCTCCTCTCTATCTGTTCTATAGACGTGTAGAGACAGTCTCCACTCCTCCTCTCTATCTGTTCTATAGACATGTAGAGACAGTCTCCACTCCTCCTCTCTATCTGTTCTATAGACGTGTAGAGACAGTCTCCACTCCTCCTCTATCTATCTGTTCTATAGACGTGTAGAGACAGTCTCCACTCCTCCTCTCTCTATCTGTTCTATAGACGTGTAGAGACCGTCTCCACTCCTCCTCTCTCTATCTGTTCTATAGACGTGTAGAGACAGTCTCCACTCCTCCTCTCTATCTGTTCTATAGACGTGTAGAGACAGTCTCCACTCCTCCTCTCTATCTGTTCTATAGACGTGTAGAGACAGTCTCCACTCCTCCTCTCTATCTGTTCTATAGACGTGTAGAGACAGTCTCCACTCCTCCTCTCTATCTGTTCTATAGACGTGTAGAGACAGTCTCCACTCCTCCTCTCTATCTGTTCTATAGACGTGTAGAGACAGTCTCCACTCCTCCTCTCTATCTGTTCTATAGACGTGTAGAGACAGTCTCCACTCCTCCTCTATCTGTTCTATAGACGTGTAGAGACAGTCTCTACTCCTCCTCTATCTATCTGTTCTATAGACGTGTAGAGACAGTCTCTACTCCTCCTCTATCTATCTGTTCTATAGACGTGTAGAGACAGTCTCCACTCCTCCTCTCTATCTGTTCTATAGACATGTAGAGACAGTCTCCACTCCTCCTCTATCTATCTGTTCTATAGACGTGTAGAGACAGTCTCTACTCCTCCTCTATCTATCTGTTCTATAGACGTGTAGAGACAGTCTCCACTCCTCCTCTATCTATCTGTTCTATAGACGTGTAGAGACAGTCTCCACTCCTCCTCTCTATCTTTTCTATAGACGTGTAGAGACAGTCTCCACTCCTCCTCTCTATCTGTTCTATAGACGTGTAGAGACAGTCTCCACTCCTCCTCTCTATCTGTTCTATAGACGTGTAGAGACAGTCTCCACTCCTCCTCTCTCTATCTGTTCTATAGACGTGTAGAGACAGTCTCCACACCTCCTCTCTATCTGTTCTATAGACGTGTAGAGACAGTCTCCACTCCTCCTCTCTATCTGTTCTATAGACGTGTAGAGACAGTCTCCACTCCTCCTCTCTATCTGTTCTATAGACGTGTTGAGACAGTCTCCACTCCTCCTCTCTCTATCTGTTCTATAGACGTGTAGAGACAGTCTCCACTCCTCTCTCTATCTGTTCTATAGACGTGTAGAGACAGTCTCCACTCCTCCTCTCTATCTGTTCTATAGACGTGTAGAGACAGTCTCCACACCTCCTCTCTATCTGTTCTATAGACGTGTAGAGACAGTCTCCACTCCTCCCCTATCTGTTCTATAGACGTGTAGAGACAGTCTCCACTCCTCCTCTCTCTGTTCTATAGACGTGTAGAGACAGTCTCCACTCCTCCTCTATCTGTTCTATAGACGTGTAGAGACAGTCTCCACTCCTCCTCTATCTGTTCTATAGACGTGTAGAGACAGTCTCCACTCCTCCTCTATCTGTTCTATAGACGTGTTGAGACAGTCTCCACTCCTCCTCTATCTGTTCTATAGACGTGTAGAGACAGTCTCCACTCCTCCTCTCTATCTGTTCTATAGACGTGTAGAGACAGTCTCCACTCCTCCTCTATCTGTTCTATAGACGTGTTGAGACATTCTCCACTCCTCCTCTCTATCTGTTCTATAGACGTGTTGAGACAGTCTCCACTCCTCCTCTCTATCTGTTCTATAGACGTGAAGAGACAGTCTCCACTCCTCCTCTCTCTATCTGTTCTATAGACGTGTAGAGACAGTCTCCACTCCTCCTCTATCTGTTCTATAGACGTGTTGAGACATTCTCCGCTCCTCCTCTCTATCTGTTCTATAGACGTGTGGAGACAGTCTCCACTCCTCCTCTATCTGTTCTATAGACGTGTAGAGACAGTCTCCACTCCTCCTCTCTATCTGTTCTAT
>NC_092111.1:37538130-37687560 GCF_045679555.1 Salvelinus alpinus | reverse complement strand
TAATACTCTCTCGTGTTAGGAATACTCTCTCAGTTTAGTAAAACTCTCTCAGTTTAGTAATACTCTCTCAGTCTTGTAATACTCTCTCAGCTCTCTCAGTTTAGTAATACTCTCTCAGTTTAGTAACACTCTCTCAGTTTAGTAATATTCTCTCAGTTTAGTAATATTCTTTCAGTTTAGTAATATTCCTTCAGATCTCTCAGTTTAGTAATATTCTCTCAGTTTAGTAATACTCTCTCAGTTTAGTAATATTCTCTCAGTTTAGTAATACTCTCTCAGTTTAGTAATATTCTCTCAGTTTAGTAATATTCTCTCAGTTTAGTAATACTCTCTCAGTTTAGTAATATTCTCTCAGTTTAGTAATATTCTCTCAGTTTAGTAATATTCCTTCAGCTCTCTCAGTTTAGTAATATTCTCTCAGTTTAGTAATATTCTCTCAGTTTAGTAATATTCTCTCAGTTTAGTAATACTCTCTCGGGTTAGTAATACTCTCTCAGTTTAGTAATACTCTGTCAGTTTAGTAATATTCTCTCAGTTTAGTAATAGTCTCTCAGTTTAGTAATATTCCTTCAGCTCTCTCAGTTTAGTAATATTCCCTCAGTTTAGTAATACTCTCTCAGTTTAGTAATATTCTCTCAGTTTAGTAATACTCTCTCAGTTTAGTAATATTCTCTCAGTTTAGTAATACTCTCTCAGTTTAGTAATATTCTCTCAGTTTAGTAATAATCTCTCAGGTCTCTCAGTTTAGTAATACTCTCTCAGTTTAGTAATATTTTCTCAGTTTAGTAATATTCTCTCAGTTTAGTAATACTCTCTCAGTTGAGTAATACTCTCTCAGTCTAGTAACACTCTCTCAGTTTAGTAATACTCTCTCAGTTTAGTAATATTCTCTCAGTTTAGTAATATTCTCTCAGTTTAGTAATACTCTCTCAGTTTAGTAATATTCTCTCAGTTTAGTAATACTCTCTCAGTTTAGTAATACTCTCTCAGTTTAGTAATATTCTCTCAGTTTAGCAATATTCGCTCAGTTTAGTAATATTCTCTCAGTTAAGTAATACTCTCTCAGTCTAGTAATACTCTCTCAGTCTAGTAACACTCTCTCAGTTTAGTAATACTCTCTCAGTTTACTACTACTCTCTCAGTTTAGTAATATTCTCTCAGTTTAGTAATAATCTCTCAGGTCTCTCAGTTTAGTAATACTCTCTCAGTTTAGTAATATTCTCTCAGTTTAGTAATATTCGCTCTCTCAGTTGAGTAATACTCTCTCAGTTTAGTAATATTCTCTCAGTTTAGTAATATTCTCTCAGTTTAGTAATATTCTCTCAGTTTAGTAATACTCTCTCGGGTTAGTAATAATCTCTCAGTCTAGTAACACTCTCTCAGTTTAGTAATACTCTCTCAGTTTAGTAATATTCGCTCAGTTTAGTAATACTCTCTCAGTTTAGTAATACTCTCTCAGTTGAGTAATAATCTCTCAGTTGAGTAATAATCTCTCAGTCTAGTAACACTCTCTCAGTTTAGTAATACTCTCTCAGTTTAGTAATATTCTCTCAGTTTAGTAATACTCTCTCAGTTTAGTAATAGTCTTCTCAGTTTAGTAATACTCTCTCAGTTTAGTAATATTCTCTCAGTTTAGTAATATTCCTTCAGCTCTCTCAGTTTAGTAATATTCTCTCAGTTTAGTAATACTCTCTCAGTTTAGTAATATTCTCTCAGTTTAGTAATACTCTCTCAGTTTAGTAATATTCTCTCAGTTTAGTAATATTCTCTCAGTTTAGTAATATTCCTTCAGCTCTCTCAGTTTAGTAATATTCTCTCAGTTTAGTAATATTTTCTCAGTTTAGTAATATTCTCTCAGTTTAGTAATACTCTCTCAGTTGAGTAATACTCTCTCAGTCTAGTAACACTCTCTCAGTTTAGTAATACTCTCTCAGTTTAGTAATATTCTCTCAGTTTAGTAATATTCTCTCAGTTTAGTAATATTCTCTCAGTTTAGTAATATTCTCTCAGTTTAGTAATACTCTCTCAGTTTAGTAATATTCTCTCAGTTTAGTAATACTCTCTCAGTTTAGTAATATTCTCTCAGTTTAGTAATATTCTCTCAGTTTAGTAATATTCCTTCAGCTCTCTCAGTTTAGTAATATTCTCTCAGTTTAGTAATATTCTCTCAGTTTAGTAATATTCTCTCAGTTTAGTAATACTCTCTCGGGTTAGTAATACTCTCTCAGTTTAGTAAAACTCTCTCAGTTTAGTAATATTCTCTCAGTCTTGTAATACTCTCTCAGCTCTCTCAGTTTAGTAATACTCTCTCAGTTTAGTAACACTCTCTCAGTTTAGTAATACTCTCTCAGTTTAGTAATATTCTCTCAGTTTAGTAATATTCTTTCAGTTTAGTAAAATTCCTTCAGCTCTCTCAGTTTAGTAATATTCTCTCAGTTTAGTAATACTCTCTCAGTTTAGTAATATTCTCTCAGTTTAGTAATATTCTCTCAGTTTAGTAATACTCTCTCAGTTTAGTAATACTCTCTCAGTCTTGTAATACTCTCTCAGCTCTCTCAGTTTAAGTAATACTCTCTCAGTTTAGTAATATTCTCTCAGTTTAGTAATACTCTCTCAGTTTAGTAATAGTCTCTCAGTTTAGTAATACTCTCTCAGTTTAGTAATATTCTCTCAGTTTAGAAATATTCCTTCAGCTCTCTCAGTTTAGTAATATTCTCTCAGTTTAGTAATACTCTCTCAGTTTAGTAATATTCTCTCAGTTTAGTAATACTCTCTCAGTTTAGTAATATTCTCTCAGTTTAGTAATATTCTCTCAGTTTAGTAATATTCCTTCAGCTCTCTCAGTTTAGTAATATTCTCTCAGTTTAGTAATATTTTCTCAGTTTAGTAATATTCTCTCAGTTTAGTAATACTCTCTCAGTTGAGTAATACTCTCTCAGTCTAGTAACACTCTCTCAGTTTAGTAATACTCTCTCAGTTTAGTAATATTCTCTCAGTTTAGTAATATTCTCTCAGTTTAGTAATATTCTCTCAGTTTAGTAATATTCTCTCAGTTTAGTAATACTCTCTCAGTTTAGTAATATTCTCTCAGTTTAGTAATACTCTCTCAGTTTAGTAATATTCTCTCAGTTTAGTAATATTCTCTCAGTTTAGTAATATTCCTTCAGCTCTCTCAGTTTAGTAATATTCTCTCAGTTTAGTAATATCCTCTCAGTTTAGTAATATTCTCTCAGTTTAGTAATACTCTCTCGGGTTAGTAATACTCTCTCAGTTTAGTAAAACTCTCTCAGTTTAGTAATACTCTCTCAGTCTTGTAATACTCTCTCAGCTCTCTCAGTTTAGTAATACTCTCTCAGTTTAGTAATACTCTCTCAGTTTAGTAATACTCTCTCAGTTTAGTAATATTCTCTCAGTTTAGTAATATTCTCTCAGTTTAGTAATATTCTCTCTCTCAGTTTAGTAATACTCTCTCAGTTTAGTAATATTCTCTCAGTTTAGTAATACTCTCTCAGTTTAGTAATATTCTCTCAGTTTAGTAATACTCTCTCAGTTTAGTAATACTCTCTCAGTTTAGTAATACTCTCTCAGCTCTCTCAGTTTAGTAATACTCTCTCAGTTTAGTAATACTCTCTCAGTTTAGTAATACTCTCTCAGTTTAGTAATACTCTCTCAGTTTAGTAATATTCTCTCAGTTTAGTAATATTCTCTCAGTTTAGTAATATTCTCTCAGTTTAATATTCTCTAAGTTTAGTAATCTCTCAGTTTAGTAATATTCTCTCAGTTTAGTAATATTCTCTCAGTTTAGTAATATTCCTTCAGCTCTCTCAGTTTAGTAATATTCTCTCAGTTTAGTAATATTCTCTCAGTTTAGTAATATTCTCTCAGTTTAGTAATACTCTCTCAGTTTAGTAATACTCTCTCAGTTTAGTAATATTCTCTCAGTTTAGTAATACTCTCTCAGTCTAGTAATACTCACTCAGCTCTCTCAGTTTAGTAATACTCTCTCAGTTTAGTAATACTCTCTCAGTTTAGTAATATTCTCTCAGTTTAGTAATACTCTCTCAGTTTAGTAATACTCTCTCAGTCTAGTAAAACTCTCTCAGTTTAGTAATATTCTCTCAGTTTAGTAATATCTCTCTCAGTTTAGTAATACTCTCTCAGTTTAGTAATATTCTCTCAGTTTAGTAATACTCTCTCAGTTTAGTAATATTCTCTCAGTTTAGTAATATTCTCTCAGTTTAGTAATATCTCTCTCAGTTTAGTAATACTCTCTCAGTTTAGTAATATTCTCTCAGTTTAGTAATATTCTCTCAGTTTAGTAATACTCTCTCAGTTTAGTAATACTCTCTCAGTTTAGTAATACTCTCTCAGTTTAGTAATATTCTCTCAGTTTAGTAATATTCTCTCAGTTTAGTAATATACCTTCAGCTCTCTCAGTTTAGTAATATTCTCTCAGTTTAGTAATACTCTCTCAGTTTAGTAATATTCTCTCAGTTTAGTAATACTCTCTCAGTTTAGTAATATTCTCTCAGTTTAGTAATACTCTCTCAGTTTAGTAATATTCTCTCAGTTTAGTAATAATCTCTCAGGTCTCTCAGTTTAGTAATACTCTCTCAGTTTAGTAATATTTTCTCAGTTTAGTAATATTCTCTCAGTTTAGTAATACTCTCTCAGTTGAGTAATACTCTCTCAGTCTAGTAACACTCTCTCAGTTTAGTAATACTCTCTCAGTTTAGTAATATTCTCTCAGTTTAGTAATACTCTCTCAGTTTAGTAATACTCTCTCAGTTTAGTAATATTCTCTCAGTTTAGTAATACTCTCTCAGTTTAGTAATACTCTCTCAGTTTAGTAATATTCTCTCAGTTTAGCAATATTCGCTCAGTTTAGTAATACTCTCTCAGTTAAGTAATACTCTCTCAGTCTAGTAATACTCTCTCAGTCTAGTAACACTCTCTCAGTTTAGTAATACTCTCTCAGTTTACTACTACTCTCTCAGTTTAGTAATATTCTCTCAGTTTAGTAATAATCTCTCAGGTCTCTCAGTTTAGTAATACTCTCTCAGTTTAGTAATATTCTCTCAGTTTAGTAATATTCGCTCAGTTTAGTAATACTCTCTCAGTTGAGTAATACTCTCTCAGTTTAGTAATACTCTCTCAGTTTAGTAATACTCGCTCAGTTTAGTAATACTCTCTCAGTTTAGTAATACTCTCTCAGTTTAGTAATACTCTCTCAGTTTAGTAATACTCTCTCAGTTGAGTAATACTCTCTCAGTTTAGTAATACTCTCTCAGTTTAGTAATACTCTCTCAGTTTAGTAATACTCTCTCAGTTTAGTAATACTCTCTCAGTTTAGTAATACTCTCTCAGTTTAGTAATACTCTCTCAGTTTAGTAATACTCTCTCAGTTTAGTAATATTCTCTCAGTTTAGTAATACTCTCTCAGTTTAGTAATACTCTCTCAGTTTAGTAATATTCTCTCAGTTTAGTAATATTCCTTCAGCTCTCTCAGTTTAGTAATATTCTCTCAGTTCAGTAATACTCTCTCAGTTTAGTAATATTCTCTCAGTTTAGTAATACTCTCTCAGTTTAGTAATACTCTCTCAGTTTAGTAATACTCTCTCAGTCTTGTAATACTCTCTCAGCTCTCTCAGTTTAGTAATACTCTCTCAGTTTAGTAACACTCTCTCAGTTTAGTAATACTCTCTCAGTTCAGTAATACTGTCTCAGTTTAGTCATATTCTCTCAGTTTAGTAATACTCTCTCAGTTTAGTAATATTCTCTCAGTTTAGTAATACTCTCTCAGTTTAGTAATATTCTCTCAGTTTAGTAATACTCTCTCAGTTTAGTAATACTCTCTCAGTTTAGTAATATTCTCTCAGTTTAGTAATATTCTCTCAGTTTAGTAATACTCTCTCAGTTTAGTAATATTCTCTCTCAGTTTAGTAATATTCTCTCAGTTTAGTAATATTCTCTCAGTTTAGTAATACTCTCTCAGTTTAGTAATACTGTCTCAGTTTAGTCATATTCTCTCAGTTTAGTAATATTCCTTCTCTCTCAGTTTAGTAATACTGTCTCAGTTTAGTCATATTCTCTCAGTTTAGTAATACTCTCTCAGTTTAGTAATATTCTCTCAGTTTAGTAATATTCTCTCAGTTTAGTAATACTCTCTCAGTTTAGTAATACTCTCTCAGTTTAGTAATATTCTCTCAGTTTAGCAATATTCGCTCAGTTTAGTAATATTCTCTCAGTTAAGTAATACTCTCTGAGTCTAGTAATACTCTCTCAGTCTAGTAACACTCTCTCAGTTTAGTAATACTCTCTCAGTTTACTACTACTCTCTCAGTTTAGTAATATTCTCTCAGTTTAGTAATAATCTCTCAGGTCTCTCAGTTTAGTAATACTCTCTCAGTTTAGTAATATTCTCTCAGTTTAGTAATATTCGCTCAGTTTAGTAATACTCTCTCAGTTGAGTAATACTCTCTCAGTTTAGTAATACTCTCTCAGTTTAGTAATACTCTCTCAGTTTAGTAAAACTCTCTCAGTTTAGTAATACTCTCTCAGTTGAGTAATAATCTCTCAGTTGAGTAATAATCTCTCAGTCTAGTAACACTCTCTCAGTTTAGTAATATATTCTCGTTTAGTAATATTCGCTCAGTTTAGTAATACTCTCTCAGTTGAGTAATACTCTCTCAGTTTAGTAATACTCTCTCAGTTTAGTAATACTCTCTCAGTTTAGTAAAACTCTCTCAGTTTAGTAATACTCTCTCAGTTGAGTAATAATTTCTCAGTTGAGTAATAATCTCTCAGTTGAGTAATAATCTCTCAGTCTAGTAACACTCTCTCAGTTTAGTAATACTCTCTCAGTTTAGTAATATTCTCTCAGTTTAGTAATACTCTCTCAGTTTAGTAATAGTCTCTCAGTTTAGTAATACTCTCTCAGTTTAGTATTAAAGACAAAGGAATTGTCCGGTTGGAATATTATTGAAGATTTATGATAAAAACATCCTAAAGATTGATTCTATACATCGTTTGACATGTTTCTACGAACTGTAACAGAACTTTTTTGACTTTTCGTCTGGACTTTCGTCTGGACTTGCCCGCACCTTGTGAATTTCGATTGGTGAACTAAACGCGCTAACAAAAAGGAGGTATTTGGATGTAAAGATTAACTTTATCAAACAAAACAAACATTTATTGTGGAACTGGGAATGCATTCTGATGAAGATCATCAAAGGTAAGTGAATATTTCTAACGCTATTTCTGACTTTTACTGACTCCACAACATGGCGGGTATCTGTATGGCTTGTTTTTGTGGCTTAGCGCTGTACTCAGATTATTGCATGGTGTGCTTTTTCCGTAAAGCTTTTTTGAAATCTGACACAGCGGTTGTATTAAGGAGAAGTATATCTTTAATTCTATGCATAACACTTCTATCTTTTATCAAAGTTTATGATGAGTATTTTTGTAAATTGATGTGACTCTCTGCAAATTCGCCGGATGTTTTCGAGGCACAACATTACTGAACATAACGCGTCAATGTAAACTAAGATTTTTGGATATAAATGAAAACTTTATCGAACAAATCATACATGTATTGTGTAACATGAAGTCCTATGAGTGCCATCTGATGAAGATCATCAAAGGTTGGTGATTCATTTTATCTCTATTTCTGCTTTTTGTGACTCCTTTCTTTGGTTGGAAAATGGCTGTATGTATGTAGGCGCTGACCTAACATAATCGAATGGTGTATTTTCGCTGTAAAGCCTTTTTGAAATCAGACACAAAGGCTAGATTAACAAGAAGTTAAGCTTTAATTTGGTGTATTGCACTTGTGAATGTATGAAAGTAAAATATTTTGAAAAAATATTTTTTAATTTCGCGCTTTGCCATTTCAGCGGATGTTGTCGAATCGATCCCGCTAAAGGGATTTGATCCCTAAGAATTAACAATGACCAATCCCAATAGATCAGAATAAGATTTTGATCCAATGAATTGATAGCACACTGAAGTACAACAGCCTAATATCAACAATTGGTCCGCATTACATCATCATCAACAACAGCTGGTGCGCGAAATCTAATATTGAGGAAGTCTCAAGGTTTTGCTCGCCTGAGGTAGAGTATCTCATGATAAACTGCAGACCACATTATTTCCCAAGAGAGTTTTCATCTGTATTTTTCCTAACTGTCTATTTACCACCACAAACCAATGCTGGCACTAAGACCGCAGTCAATGAGCTGTATGTGGCCATAAGCAAACAATAAAATGCTCATCCAGAGGCGACGCTCCTAGTGGCCGAGGACTTTAATGCAGGGAAACTTAAATCCGTTTTACCTTATTTCTACCAGCATGTCACATGTGCAACAAGAGAAAAAAAACTCTAGACTAGCTTTACTCCACACACAGAGACGCGTACAAAGCTCTCCCTCGGCCTCCATTTGGCAAATCTGACCATAACTCTATCCTCCGGATTCCTGCTTACAAGCAAAATATAAAGCAGGAAGGACCACCGCTCGATACGGGAGATGTCAGATGACGCAGATGCTAAGCTACAATACAAGCAAAATCCGCACTGAGCTAAATGGTAGAACTGACGCTTTCAAAGAGCTGGACTCTAAACCGGACGCTTATAAGAAATCCCGCTATGCCCTCCGATGAACCATCAAACAGGCAAAGCGTCAACCCACGACTAAGATTGAATCGTAGTACACCAGCTCCGACGCTCGTCGGATGTGGCAGGGCTTGCAAACTATTACGGACTACAAAGGGAAGCACAGCCGCGAGCTGCCCAGTGACACAAGCCTACCATACGAGCTAAATTACTTCTATGCTCGCTTCGAGGCAAGCAGCACTAAAGAGCACCAGCTGTTCTGGACGACTGTGTGATCACACTCTCCGTAGCCGATGTGAGTAAAACCTTTAAACAGGTCAAGATTCACAAGGCAGCAAGGCCAGACGGATTACCAGGACGTCGTGTACTCCGAGCATGCACAGAACAACTGGCAAGTGTCTTCACTGACATTTTCAACCTGCCCTTAGCGAGTCTGTAATACCAACATGTTTCAAGCAGACCACCATAGTCCCTGTGCCCAAGAACACCATTATCCCAGAAACCCTAGACTCACTCCAATTTGCATACCACCCCAACAGATCCACATATGACGCAATCTCTATTGCACTCCACACTGCCCTTTCCCACCTGGACAAAAGGAACACCTACGTGAGAATGCTATTCATTGACTACAGCTCAACGTTCAACACCATAGTGCCCTCAAAGCTCATCAATATGCTAAGGACCCTGGGACTAAACACCTCCCTCTGCAACTGGATCCTGGACTTCTGATGGGCCGCCCCCAGGTGGTAAGGGTAGGTAACAACACATCTGCCACGCTGATCCTCAACAGTGGGGACCCTCAGGGGTGCGTGCTCAGTTCCCTCCTGTACTCCCTGTTCACCCACGACAGCACAACTCAAACACCATCATTAAGATTGCTGATGATACAACAGTGGTAGGCCTGATCACCGACAACGATGAGACAGCCTATAGGGAGGATGTCAGAGACCTGGTAGTGTGGTGCCAGGATAACAACCTCTCCCTCAGAGTGATCAAGACGAAGGAGATGATTGTGGACTACAGGAAAAGGAGGGCCGAGCATGCCCCCATTCTCATCAACGGGGCTGTAGTGGAGCAGGTTGAGTTCACATCACCAGCAAACTACCATGGTCCAAACACACCAAGACAGTCGTGACGAAGGCACGACAATGCTTATTCCCTCTCAGAAGACTGAAAAGATTTGGCATGGGTACTCAGATCCTCAAAAAGTTATACAGCTGCACCATCGAGAGCATCCTGACTGGCTGCATCACCGCCTGGTATGGCAACTGTTCGGCCTCCGACCACAAGGCACTACAAGGGTAATGCGTACGGCCCAGTTGGTTAAGGGCTTGTAAGTAAGCATTTCACTGTAAGGTACTGTATTCGGCGCATGTGAGAAATACATGTTTTATTTAATTTAATTTGATCGTCATCGTCATCATCCCAAAACAGGACAGGATTTAGAGCATGCCTAAATAATGGAATGTTTCAATCAAACTCCATGTGTGTGGAGACGTTGACAAAAAAAATGATGAAATGTAGGAATTTGTCAGAGATAAGAACCACTTAGGGGTAATACACGCATGTCAACACTGATTTTGTCTCACACTGGCAGCAGCAGTCTGCAGCTGTGTGTGTGTGTGTGTGTGTGTGTGTGTGTGTGTGTGTGTGTGTGTGTGTGTGTGTGTGTGTGTGTGTGTGTCTGGTTTAGTAGCTAATTAACCATCTGAACAAGGCTTCTGTTATCAGGAGTAACATTCAGGCCTGTCACAGACCGAAGCATGTCTTTGGAGGAACTGTCATTGAGACAAGCAGCTGATTGCAGGAACAGTCAGAGGCAAGTCCGTGACCTAGGAACCTGTGACAGTGATGGACATGGTGATTGGAGGAGGCAATGTGGCTTTGTATAATGGTTGGGCAAGCTATCTTCAAACCCATAGAGTGGTTAGGAGGAGGAGTCTACCGTGTACGGAAGACAATTCACCGTTCATTTCCTGTATTCAGGGTTCACTCAGACATCGTTTTAAGCGTTGTTTGTTTTACTATTGACAGTTACAGCTGATTTTGGCATTGTGTATCGATGTGCTTTCCTTAAATAAAAAAGGAGTCATCTGATTTATTCGTTTCAGTCTCGGAATTGTTTAATATAACGATTTGCCGTCAGCTCCTGATATCAGGGCATAAAAACTATAATCTGTCTCCTGAATTAGCCTAGTGTGCATGTGCGCACAGTTGGTACACTAGGCCCAGTGGTGGGCCGTCAGGGCCTGCAAGGCCTTCTCTGCTGGCCTAAACATCATCAGAATAGAATTTTTTTTTAAATATATTTTCCCACAAATATGTATTAAATTATTCCCCAGAGTAAGAGTTATACTCTTCATTTCATAGCTTTCCTCTTGGTTGCACTGCTTCCAGCCCCAGGTTGAGATTTGGAGGGCTGGTCTTTACGTTAGATCTTTTATCCAATCATATTCAGCCATCATGTGTTGCCAGGGGTCTAAAATCTGCCCTCAGGCCTTCAGAATCAACAGTGCGGGCGCTTGTAGCTTAAAGTGAATGGAAATTAAAATTTTGTGTCAACCAATCAGCTTTAGAGTTGGCTATTGTACGCCTGCTGGCTGGCTCCAGTGTTACACAGGAGCCAGCTAGCAGGCGTAGGGCGTCCACGTCTTTTGATTGGATTACCAATATTGAGAGGCAGGTCCTATGGGCAGGTCTATGCAGATCTAGGAAACTAAATTTGATAAACGAATTAATTCGCGTTCTACTGTTTTTTGAACCCACAATGGCGGAAGGAGGAGAAGATATCGATTTGGTCGAGGATATAATTATAACGCCATTCTCAAGACGAACTTTTCAAGAAAAGTTAGACATTGTAAGGAGAGGTCGCCCGACGCCACAAAGCCTGTCACAGGCGGGAAAGGGGTTCGTTCGTTCGCCACTTTCAAAGTTTCAACTATGAGCGCTGTCAATGGCTCACAGGCTCCGAGAAGCACTGCAAACTGTACTGCTGGGAATGCCTATTATTTGCAAGTGATCGATTTGGTGTTTGGAGCCACACTGGCTTTGCAAACTTGAGTTGTCTAACCAAGGCAGCAACGAGACACCAAAGTACGGCTGGGCACTTAGAAGCAATGGTGCTTTTGAAAACGTTTGGGGACACCAGAGTGGAGCTACAGCTCTCACTCGTCCTGCGTTATGTGACGGACACGGGAGTCAAGGAGCGATTTATCCGGTTTGAAGATGTGACAAGCGGCAAGCGAGCTGATGACATTGCCGCTCTTATTTTCCGTTTCTTGGAGGAAAATGAATGTAGTCTGGATAAAGTTGTGGCACAGTGTTTTGATGGCGCAGCAGTCATGGCATCCGGACTCAATGGGGTGCAGGCTAAAGTTAAGGAGAGGGCACCGATGGCCTTATTCATTCACTGCTATGCACATCGACTAAATTTAGTACTGACTCAAGGAGCCTCAAAGCTTAAAGAATGCAAGGTCTTCTTTGCCAACCTCAATGGCCTTGCAGCATTTTTCTCACGATCCCCTAAGCGCACGCAACTGTCTAATAATCAGTCTTTGGTGAGTAGGCATACAATGCATGTTATTTTTTATTAAATGTGTATGTATGTTTCGCATTTTATTTCGTTAATATTAAATAGCCTATATATTAACAAAATAAAATGGCAAATAGCCTATGTTGCAAATTATTTGTTTTCTTTTATTTTCAGTGAATAGTTATGTGTCTTTATCATCACGGTGAAACTGCTTTGGGTGCGACAATGCGCTGTTTAGTGAACACACTGTATTTATTTTTTGGGGGACTTAAAGCTCAAAGTCTCTTCCCCTGCAATTCTCTGAAAAAAATGTCAATTTCAAGGTGACGCAACGCCTGGTTATACTGCGTTTCTGTCTAAATGTATAGTGTCTAGAGCCATGGCATCTAAATGATGGTAATAACAGGTGGATTAATTCGGGTGGGACTGTGTAGGACCTCACTGAAGGCCCAGGCGCCAGGCCCACGGCACGCTACTGACTAGGCCCAAGCTTGTTTTCCCTAGCTAAACTAGTCAACTAGCTAAACTATGCTAGTTTTTGTCCTCTTTGCCAAATTTCATAAATACTACACCATCAACTTCAAAACTGCTTTGTTAGTTATACAATCACGTAACTAAGATATTATCTGGAAAGAAACTTGAAAATGATTTCTTGTTTTATTGTTTTGTCGAATAGTCATGACTAGTTCCAGATGCTTTATCTGAATAAAAACTATGGTGGCGAAGGATATCATTGATACTTACCACATAGTCATATTTTTTATCATGTAGAATAGTCTGTATACATACAGGAAGTACACAAATAGACAATGATATACATATGTACTTACCACTTACCAAGTTCAGTATTGAGATCCACCGACGTCATTGGCTGGACGATTTTGACTGGTCTTGGGACTGTGACAACGGGCAGCCTCTCCCCGCTTGGCTCGATTGGATATGTAGTGATTTAACCAACACAGACAGATATGTACACAGTCTTGTACACTTCATCTTTTTTTTTAAATGACTTTCGTATTTGTTGACAAAATCACACTCTATTAGTATAATAGTAATTCAGGAATGTCACGAGTTACTTGACACGAGAAAACCTGAGAAAATAGCAACTCTACCGATTGCAATGTCTACAATGAATGGCTAAATTACTTCCAGACGCGGTCTGCGGAGCTCATCCTCCTCAAGTCTCTACTGGTAACGGGAAGATATGTTTGAGCTTCCACCATGTAATGTAATGTACTTTGAGCATCTTGAAAAGCACTATATAAATCCAATCCAGTTATCTGTTGTGAGTGGATAAACTGCCACAGGTACTGTATAATGAACTGTGGATAAACTGCCACAGGTACTGTATAATGAACTGTGGATAAACTGCCACAGGTACTGTATAATGAACTGTGGATAAACTGCCACAGGTACTGTATAATGAACTGTGGATAAACTGCCACAGGTACTGTATAATGAACTGTGGATAAACTGCCACAGGTACTGTATAATGAACTGTGGATAAACTGCCACAGGTACTGTATAATGAACTGTGGATAAACTGCCACAGGTACTGTATAATGAACTGTGGATAAACTGCCACAGGTACTGTATAATGAACTGTGGATAAACTGCCACAGGTACTGTATAATGAACTGTGGATAAACTGCCACAGGTACTGTATAATGAACTGTGGATAAACTGCCACAGGTACTGTATAATGAACTGTGGATAAACTGCCACAGGTACTGTATAATGAACTGTGGATAAACTGCCACAGGTACTGTATAATGAACTGTGGATAAACTGCCACAGGTACTGTATAATGAACTGTGGATAAACTGCCACAGGTACTATATAATGAACTGTGGATAAACTGCCACAGGTACTGTATAATGAACTGTGGATAAACTGCCACAGGTACTGTATAATGAACTGTGGATAAACTGCCACAGGTACTGTATAATGAACTGTGGATAAACTGCCACAGGTACTGTATAATGAACTGTGGATAAACTGCCACAGGTACTGTATAATGAACTGTGGATAAACTGCCACAGGTACTGTATAATGAACTGTGGATAAACTGCCACAGGTACTGTATAATGAACTGTGGATAAACTGCCACAGGTACTGTATAATGAACTGTGGATAAACTGCCACAGGTACTGTATAATGAACTGTGGATAAACTGCCACAGGTACTGTATAATGAACTGTGGATAAACTGCCACAGGTACTGTATAATGAACTGTGGATACACTGCCACAGGTGCTGTAGCATTAACTGTGGATAAACTGCCACAGGTACTGTATAATGAACTGTGGATAAACTGCCACAGGTACTGTATAATGAACTGTGGATAAACTGCCACAGGTACTGTATAATGAACTGTGGATAAACTGCCACAGGTACTGTATAATGAACTGTGGATAAACTGCCACAGGTACTGTATAATGAACTGTGGATAAACTGCCACAGGTACTGTATAATGAACTGTGGATAAACTGCCACAGGTACTGTATAATGAACTGTGGATACACTGCCACAGGTGCTGTAGCATTAACTGTGGATAAACTGCCACAGGTACTGCAGAATGAACTGTGGAAAAACAGCCACAATTCTAGAAGGGTCTGAGTCCCAAATGGCACCCTATTCCCTATATAGTGCACTACTTTTGACCAGAGCACTATGGTCCTTGGTCAAAAGTAGTGCACTAAATAGGGAATAGGTTGCCATTTGGGACGAAGCCAAAGTCTGCCACCTAGTTCAATCTCTGATGAGGATGTGAAGATTTGTTAATGAGTTGGAGAGGATTTGCCAATGGGAATATATTATATTTCTGTGTCCCAAATGGCCCCCTGTTTAGAACTCTATAGTCCCTGGTCAAAAGTAGTGCATTACATAGGTAATAGGGTGCCATTTGGGCATACATTACATGGTTCAGGAGCAACTACAGTAGTCTACCAGGCAGGGTTTTTCTCCCTAAATCCTCTCAGGCTGGGCCACTTCAGGTTTTCTAAATCTGCATCAAAAATGGCACCCTATTCCCTAATAGTGCATTACTTTTGACCAGAGCCCTATGGAACCCTATTCCCTATATTGTGCACTACTTTTGACCAGAGCCCTATGGAACCCTATTCCCTATATTGTGCACTACTTTTGACCAGAACCCTATGGAAACCTATTCCCTATTTATTGTGCACTACGTTTGACCAGAGCCCTATGGGCCTTGGTTGTAAAGTAGTGCACTATTTAAGGAATAGGGTGCCATTTGCGATGCTGGGTGTATGTCTCCCCTTTACCCTGAGTGGAGGGAGATCACATGGGAGAGATTACTGTAACATAAGGGTGAGATTGCTTTCTGCCTGGTTGCTCTGAATCAACATCAGTGTGAATACCTACTAATTTGGACACGTTTGACAGGACCTCTGAGCTGAGAACAGACTTTTTCAATGTAGTAGTTAAATCAAGAACCGTATGCATAAAGGGTCTCAGGGTAGGAGTGCTGATCAGGATCAGTTTAACTTTGTTGTTGTTTTTCTTCCATAATTAATGTGTATATATATATGGACGAGGGGGTGCTGATCCTAGATCAGATGCTTTATGAATACAAGCCCAGGTATTATAATGACTATTTGTACTCTATGATTGTTTGAGAGAAGGTTATATTCTCATTAATTTACTAGTATGTAGGTTCAGAACTCATGTGACATCTGAGAGATCTGCTGTTATCTGAGTTCAATGGCTGCGTGCCCATTGGGCTCTGGTCAAAAGCAGTGCACTATACTGGGAAGAGCCAAGATGTCCTCTGAGGTTCCCCTGGGCTCTTGTGGAGTCTCCCCTGGCTCTGACCTAGGCCCGATGCCTTCTGGGTGCATTATGGTCCTGGAACTGGGTACAGCTGCTGAAGCACCAACCATCTGCCAGGCCAGCAGGCTCTTCAAGGTCCCAACTATACTGTGATCTATTTAAACCAATGTTCTGCAGAAAGAAACTGACCCAATAATTATAGTTCTGTAGAGTTCAGCCTACCCATAGACTATAATTATAGTTCTGTAGAGCTCAGCCTACCCATAGACTATAATTATAGATACTGGTGTCCTTAATTCTGACAATGTAGTAATAATGTTATATTAATTAAAGCTATGTTATGTGGATGATTGTAAACCAGTCCAAACAAATGAATTACCAACAATGGTAATGACTTCTGGAGAGGCAGTCAACAGCTTGTATGGCTGTGTCCCAAATGGTACCCTATTCCCTAAGGGCTCTGGTCAGAATTAGTGCACATAGATGCTGCTACGAGATGCTGCTACGAGATGCTGCTATTAGAAGCTACTATGAGATGCTGCTATTAGAAGCTACTATGAGATGCTGCTATTAGAAGCTACTACGAGATGCTGCTATTAGAAGCTACTATGAGATGCTGCTATTAGAAGCTACTATGAGATGCTGCTATTAGAAGCTACTATGAGATGCTGCTATTAGAAGCTACTATGAGATGCTGCTATTAGAAGCTACTACGAGATGCTGCTATTAGAAGCTACTATGAGATGCTGCTATTAGAAGCTACTATGAGATGCTGCTATTAGAAGCTACTACGAGATGCTGCTATTAGAAGCTACTATGAGATGCTGCTATTAGAAGCTACTATGAGATGCTGCTATTAGAAGCTACTATGAGATGCTGCTATTAGAAGCTACTATGAGATGCTGCTATTAGAAACTACTACGAGATGCTGCTATTAGAAGCTACTATGAGATGCTGCTATTAGAAGCTACTATGAGATGCTGCTATTAGAAGATACTATGAGATGCTGCTATTAGAAACTACTACGAGATGCTGCTATTAGAAGCTACTATGAGATGCTGCTATTAGAAGCTACTACGGGATGCTGCTATTAGAAGCTACTATGAGATGCTGCTATTAGAAACTACTACGAGATGCTGCTATTAGAAGCTACTACGAGATGCTGCTATTAGAAGCTACTATGAGATGCTGCTATTAGAAGCTACTATGAGATGCTGCTATTAGAAGCTACTATGAGATGCTGCTATTAGAAGCTACTATGAGATGCTGCTATTAGAAGCTACTACGAGATGCTGCTATTAGAAGCTACTACGAGATGCTGCTATTAGAAGCTACTATGACGAGCTTCAATCGAGCTTCAATGCCATACAACACTCCTTCCGTGGCCTCCAACTGCTCTTAAACGCTAGTAAAACCAAATGCATGCTTTTCAACCGTTCGCTGCCTGCACCCGCCCACCCGACTAGCATCACCACCCTGGACGGTTCCGACCTAGAATATGTGGACATCTATAAATTAAATACCTAGGTGTCTGGCTAGACTGTAAAATTCCCTTCCAGACTCATATTAAACATCTCCAATCCAAAATCAAATCAAGAATCGGCCGTCTATTTCACAACAAAGCCTCCTTCACTCACGCCGCCAAACTTACCCTAGTAAAACTGACTATCCTACCGATCCTCGACTTCGGCGATGTCATCTACAAAATAGCTTCCAATACTCTACTTAGCAAACTAGATGCAGTTTATCATAGTGCCATCCGTTTGGTTACTAAAACACCTTATACCACCCACCACTGCGACCTGTAAGCTCTCGTCGGCTGGCCCTCGCTACATATTCGTCGCCAGACCCACTGGCTCCAGGTCATCTATAAGTCTATGCTAGGTAAAGCTCCACTTTATCTCAGTTCACTGGTCACAATAACAACACCCACCCGTAGCACGCGCTCCAGCAGGTATATCTCACTGATCATCCCAAAAGCCAACACCTCATTTGGCCACCTTTCCTTCCAGTTCTCTGCTGCCTGTGACTGGAACGAATTGCAAAAATCGCTGAAGTTGGAGACTTTTATTTCCCTCACCAACTTTAAACATCTGCTATCTGAGCAGCTAACCGATCGCTCCATCTGTAAACAGCCCACCCAATTTACCTACCTCATCCCCTTAATGTTTTTATTTATTTACTTTTCTGCTCTTTTGCACACCAGTATCTCTACTTGCACATGATAATCTGATGATTTATCACTCCAATGTTAATCTGCTAAATTGTAATTATTCGCTCCTATGGTCTATTTATTGCCTACCTCCTCATGCCTTTTGCACACAATGTATATAGACTAATTTTTCCCCTACTGTGTTATTGACTTGTTTATTGTTTACTCCATGTGTAACTCTGTGTTGTTGTCTGTTCACACTGCTATGCTTTATCTTGGCCAGGTCGCAGTTGTAAATGAGAACTTGTTCTCAACTAGCCTACCTGGTTAAATAAAGGTGAAAAAATAAATAAATTAGAAGCTACTATGAGATGCTACTATTAGAAACTGCTATGAGATGCTACTATGAGATGCTGTTAGGATCCCAGAGGACTGATAAGACAGGCAACAGCAGTAGAGGCTCTCAAAGAGGCATTAGGAATGTACTGCACAAAAACAAATATCATAGGGTGAAGGTAGCCCGCAGGAAGACCACAGGGGCACATTGTGTGTGTGTGTGTGAGGCTGTCCAGTCCTGTCCCTCTACAGGGGTACTCTATGTGTCACCATGATTCAAGGTGACAGCCGCTGCCCTGAGGTGGCCTCAGGCTGCCAGACCAGTGACCAGTGCTGCAGTAGCTTATACTCAAACTACATACGACCTGCTGTTCTGTTCAGTTCTATGTAGCTGAACTCTCTCTCTGTCTCCGTCTCTGTCTCTCTCTGTCTCTGTGTCTCTGTCTCTGTCTCTCTCTCTCTCTCTCTCTGCATGGGAAACATATGTTTACACTGCCAAAGCAAGTGGATTGGATAAACAATAAAAAGTGAACAGTAAATATTACACTCTCACAATTTCCAAAATAATAGAGACATTTCAAATGTCATATTATGTCTATATACAGTGTTGTAACGATGTGCAAATAGTTCAAGTACCAAAGGGAAAATAATGTACACACATCACACACATTCTGGAAAGTCCCCAGACTAGTACAGCTGAGTGGTGCTAACATAACACACTACAACACACTTCCTAACCAGATCAAGAAGGATCTTATTTTTCTTCAGTACTTAGACACCCAGCATTTCATCCAGTCCGACCTACCTGTGGAGAGAGACCAGTACCTCCTGTGGATCACACCAGTGGGCGTTGATTGACTACAAAAAATATGTTATTGTCACATACGGATAGGTGTAGTGAAATGTGTTGTTTTACAGTGTCAGCATTAGTAGTGGAGCAAATTAGGGTTAAGTGCCTTGCTCAAGGGCACATCGACTTCTTTTTCACCTTGTCAGCTCAGTCATTTGAACCAGCAACCTTTCAGTTACTGGCCCAATGCTCTAACCGCTAGGCTACCTGTTAACCGCTAGGCTACCTGTTAACCGCTAGGCTACCTGTTAACCGCTAAGCTACCTGTTAACCGCTAGGCTACCGGTTAACCGCTAGGCTACCTGTTAACCACTAGGCTACCTGCCACCCAGAGGCATGCTCCAATAGAGAGCACAGATCAGCCCCTCACTGAAACCCAAAGGGCCATCTGCACCGCCACGATTATTGTGTGTGACCATGCATTAAGCTATTTGATGTTTCCCCTGGATTTACTGTTGATCACGACGGCCGGTACTGGGCTCAGACAGTCAGAGTATATCATGTTGGCTGGTACTGGGCTCAGACAGTCAGAGTATATCATGATGGCCAGGCCGGTACTGGGCTCAGACAGTCAGAGTATATCATGTTGGCCGGTACTGGGCTCAGACAGTCAGAGTATATCATGATGGCCAGGCCGGTACTGGGCTCAGACAGTCAGAGTATATCATGTTGGCCAGGCCGGTACTGGGCTCAGACAGTCAGAGTATATCATGTTGGCCGGTACTGGGCTCAGACAGTCAGAGTATATCATGTTGGCCGGTACTGGGCTCAGACAGGCAGAGTATATCATGTTGGCCGGTACTGGGCTCAGACAGTCAGAGTATATCATGTTGGCCGGTACTGGGCTCAGACAGTCAGAGTATATCATGTTGGCCAGTACTGGGCTCAGACAGGCAGAGTATATCATGTTGGCCAGTACTGGGCTCAGACAGTCAGAGTATATCATGTTGGTCGGTACTGGGCTCAGACAGTCAGAGTATATCATGTTGGCCAGGCCGGTACTGAGCTCAGACAGTCAGAGTATATCATGTTGGTCGGTACTGGGATCAGACAGTCAGAGTATATCATGTTGGCCAGGCCGGTACTGGGCTCAGACAGTCAGAGTATATCATGTTGGCCAGTACTGGGCTCAGACAGTCAGAGTATATCATGTTGGTCGGTACTGGGCTCAGACAGTCAGAGTATATCATGATGGCCAGGCCGGTACTGGGCTCAGACAGGCAGAGTATATCAAGTGTGCTGGGAGAATATGGTGGTGTGTGGGTTAAGTCTCGTTGCAGATGCCAAACGAGGGTGGGTATGTGCAATGGATAGACAGTGTGTGTGTGTGTGTGTGTGTGTGTGTGTGTGTGTGTGTGTGTGTGTGTGTGTGTGTGTGTGTGTGTGTGTGTGTGTGTGTGTGTGTGTGTGTGTGTGTGTGTGTGTGTGTGTGTGTGTGTGTGTGTGTGTGTGTGTGTGTCAGTCAGAGAGAGGGTATACAGTATAAAGCTCTTAAGCCATGTAAAATAATGTTACCATACAGGATAGGTATATCACCTCAATACTTTATTAAATAATCATCATCATCATCATCGTAATGAAAAAAGGAAAGTAAAAATTGCATTCTAACACATGACAAACAAGTTCCATAGTTTTCATGTTGAAGATTTCCCCAACAACAGTATTAGAAATACATGCGGTGGCTTTACAAAAGTCACTCTGGGCTCACTTCATTTTTAGTTTCTTCCAATGCCATTGTCAGTGCCCATGGGCAGGTAACCATGGAAACCTGGGGTAAGGGTGGCATCGACCGTGAGAGACTGAAGGATTACAGGTCTGTGAGAGACTGAAGGATTACAGGTCTGTGAGAGACTGAAGGATTACAGGTCTGTGAGAGACTGAAGGATACAGGTCTGTGAGAGACTAAATGATACAGGTCTGTGAGAGACTGAAGGATACAGGTCTGTGAGAGACTGAAGGAATACAGGTCTGTGAGAGACTGAAGGATACAGGTCTGTGAGAGACTGAAGGATTACAGGTCTGTGAGAAACTGAAGGATTACAGGTCTGTGACAGACTGAAGGATTACAGGTCTGCGAGAGACTGAAGGATTACAGGTCTGTGAGAGACTGAAGGATTACAGGTCTGTGAGAGACTGAAGGATTACAGGTCTGTGAGAGACTGAAGGTTTTACAGGTCTGCGAGAGACTGAAGGATTACAGGTCTGCGAGAGACTGAAGGATTCCAGGTCTGTGAGAGACTGAAGGATTACAGGTCTGTGAGAGGGTTTGCAACACATGGGTCTCTAACTCAATGTACTGATCATTCAGACAAGTCTTTTTGTTTAGGTTTTGTTCTAAGACTATTTTCCTTTCATAGATTATCAAACCGAGGTATAATGCAGCCTTGGAAATGATCTGAGATGTCGATAAGATGCAGTGCTGCTGGTTAACACGTACAGTCACTGAGGGTGAGGACCGGAGCTGCTTGTTCGGGACTGCCTGTGACTATCCGATCTCTAAAATGACTTCCTTTGTGCCCCAATTAATCACATTGTTGCATTGATGAGGCTTCACCATTAATCCCATTGTTAATTTTCTTATTTAACTAGACAAGTCAGTTAACAACAAATTCTTATTTACAATGACAGGCTGCCCCGGTCAAACCCGGACAACGCTGGGCCAATTTTGCGTGGCCCTATGGGACTACCAATCACGACCGGATGTGATTCAGTCTGGATTCGAACCAGGGACTGTAGTGATGCCTTCTTGCACTGAGATGCAGTGCCTTAGACCACTGCACCACTCGGGAGCCCATTGATGAGGCTTCACCATTGATTCATCATTTAATTTACACACGGCAGCCTTTACAACATGGCCGTGCTTTTGTCTCTGTGATGTTGCCGTGAAAAGATTTACCCAGCCCCTGTTTCACAAGATCCTCAGAGGAAGATTTACCCAACCCCTCTTTCACAAGATCCTCAGAGGAAGATTTACCCAGCCCCTGTTTCACAAGATCCTCAGAGGAAGATTTACCCAGCCCCTGTTTCACAAGATCCTCAGAGGAAGATTTACCCGGCCCCTGTTTCACAAGATCCTCAGAGGAAGATTTACCCAGCCCCTGTATCACAAGATCCTCAGAGGAAGATTTACCCGGCCCCTGTTTCACAAGATCCTCAGAGGAAGATTTACCCAGCCCCTGTTTCACAAGATCCTCATCAAAGGAAGTGAGACAGGCACGAATTTCAGACAATTCCTTCCTATAGAAGGCTAGGGATGCATCCCAAATGGCACCCTATTCCCCATAGTGCCATGGTCAAAAGTAGTGCACTAGGGAATAGGGTGCCATTTAGGATACTTACCCAGCCTCTTTAACTCATCATCCTCCCTCCTGACCCAACTAACCATCACAATGACACCAATTATAGCAGAACTTTTATCACATCTACCATGTTGAGACGGTGTGGTGTCAATAGCTGTGTCTGGAAGCGGTGTGTGGAAACATGTGACATAATACGTCATCATTTCCTCACATGATTTAACACGCTTCAGGATGTTAAAGAGAAAGGTTCATCAAAACAAAATGAGAGTACCGGTACTGTAGATTCTCTGTCATTCAGTAAGATAACATCCACAACGACAATAATACTTTAAAGTTGCAGTTATAATTATAACAATCCTCATGACATAATTACAAACTAATAGTGTTTGACATCAGATCTTCTCCCGGCGACTAGGGATGAACTGATTTAAGTTAAGGAAATAAAATGCAATAGAAAACACATCAACGTTGTGCTGATCAAAACAAAATGAAGCTTAGATTTGATCAAATCAAAGCGTTGCCCGGCGACAGCAGACACTCGCATAGCAGGTGTTGGAGGTGGAACTGCGTTGGAGCTGTCAAATCGGTAAGCAGCTGCACTTGCAAAGCCACATCAGCCCCACTCACTTTAGAATTTCAGAACGAGAAAAGTGTAGGCTATATAGAAATAATTAGCCAGAGTGGCGCAGCAGTCTAAGGCATTGCAGCTCAGTGCTAGAGGTGTCACTACAGACCCTGGTTCGATTCCAGGCTGTATCACAACTGGCCGTGATTGGGAGTCACATAGGGTGGCGCACAATTGACCCAGCGTTGTCCTGGTTTGGCCTAGTTAAATAAAGGTTAAATAAATAAAATGTAAATAATAAAGGTTTCTATCATCCTAATGGAGGAGTAGATTACATCTGTCATCATAATGGAGGTGTAGATTACATCTATCATCCTAATGGAGGTGTAGATTACATCTGTCATCCTAATGGAGGAGTAGATTACATCTATCATCCTAATGGAGGTATAGATTACATCTATCATCCTAATGGAGGAGTAGATTACATCTATCATCCTAATGGAGGTGTAGATTACATCTATCATCTGTCATCCTAATGGAGGTGTAGATTACATCTATCATCCTAATGGAGGAGTAGATTACATCTATCATCCTAATGGAGGTGTAGATTACATCTGTCATCCTAATGGAGGAGTAGATTACATCTATCATCCTAATGGAGGTATAGATTACATCTATCATCCTAATGGAGGTGTAGATTACATCTATCATCCTAATGGAGGAGTAGATTACATCTATCATCCTAATGGAGGTGTTGATTACATCTATCATCCTAATGGAGGTGTTGATTACATCTGTCATCCTAATGGAGGAGTAGATTACATCTATCATCTATCATCCTAATGGAGGAGTAGATTACATCTATCATCCTAATGGAGGAGTAGATTACATCTGTCATCCTAATGGAGGTGTAGATTACATCTATCATCCTAATGGAGGAGTAGATTACATCTATCATCCTAATGGAGGTGTTGATTACATCTATCATCCTAATGGAGGTGTTGATTACATCTATCATCCTAATGGAGGTGTAGATTACATCTGTCATCCTAATGGAGGAGTAGATTACATCTATCATCCTAATGGAGGTATAGATTACATCTATCATCCTAATGGAGGAGTAGATTACATCTATCATCCTAATGGAGGAGTAGATTACATCTGTCATCCTAATGGAGGTGTAGATTACATCTATCATCCTAATGGAGGAGTAGATTACATCTGTCATCCTAATGGAGGTGTAGATTACATCTATCATCCTAATGGAGGAGTAGATTACATCTATCATCCTAATGGAGGTGTTGATTACATCTATCATCCTAATGGAGGAGTAGATTACATCTGTCATCCTAATGGAGGTGTTGATTACATCTGTCATCCTAATGGAGGTATAGATTACATCTATCATCCTAATGGAGGAGTAGATTACATCCATCATCCTAATGGAGGTATAGATTACATCTATCATCCTAATGGAGGTGTAGATTACATCTGTCATCCTAATGGAGGAGTAGATTACATCTATCATCCTAATGGAGGAGTAGATTACATCTGTCATCCTAATGGAGGAGTAGATTACATCTGTCATCCTAATGGAGGTATAGATTACATCCATCATCCTAATGGAGGAGTAGATTACATCTATCATCCTAATGGAGGAGTAGATTACATCTCACATTTCCGTGTTCTAACAAGGCCACGTGTGGATATCTGTTAATGCGACTCCGTGCCAACAATGGCAATGTCCTCTTTAGGTATAATGCCGGGAGCCATTTGTGTATTTGACAGCCCTAACGCAGTTCCGCCGTCAAAACAACCGCTATGCAGATGTTGGCTGAAGCGGTTCTGATTGAATAGAGCACCTAGTCTATCTATCTGGCATGCACACCACCACTGTAGCTAGACACGACGTGTGGGTTTTTAAAAACGTTTTCCTGTCCTCGGTTCATTGGGTCACACAGCAACATATTTACACCGTCACAATTTGTTTCTTCCGTTAAAAAGGGATAGTTCAAACCCAATATGTCATGTTGTCATTTGAACTATAACTTTAAGTCTACACTTTAGACAGACTGTTATAGGTGTGTCCATACATACTGTAGCAGCAAAAACATACTGTAGCAGCAAAAACACACTGATTTAACAAGTTCATCACAACTCACAGAGCAATGGTGACAGACTGCCTTCGCCTCATATTCCCCAAAACCAAAGCTCACATTTGGCCAAACTAAGGTCTGGCCCAGCTCAACTATTCTGGAAGGTACAATAGTCTCTACTTGAATTCCATTTCCCATTCATGTCATTCATAGAATAGGGCGTAGGGTCCAAGTCTCCTGTTTTCTTCCTGGTTGAGGCTCCATATTAAGTCCATTTGTAGTGAAGCAGTTCAACCCGAGTTCCAGGGTTCTAATGAGGTGTTTGATTGGACAGATAGTCACAGTTTCTGTTGAGTAGTATGATATGATTGGTTGAAAACAGAGTGAAAGGTCCCGTTTAGGAATAAGATTGGAGGAACAGTGATATGATCCAGCTCAAGGATTTGTTTGGGTTGGTGGAGGAAAATGAGATAAGGGGTGATCTTCTTAAAGTGAGGGTGGACAGGGTCAAGGTGGCAGTCACATTATAACGACATAACAGAATTAAACTGAAGCGTATACAGGGCCTCTGTGTCTCAACTCTATAACTCTATAACTCCATGAACTACCGCCATTCAGGGAGCTTGTGGTTGTCATGGACAACAGGGTAGTCCCATAGCTGTAAACTGTACGGGACGGATGGGGATATGGCTCTAAGGTCATACGCAGTCATGAAACATCATTTTACGGTTTCTCTGAAAGATGCAATAATAAACCATTAGGAGTACAGGATTTAACTAGAAGTCTCCTGGTGGAAGCAAAACTCTTCCAATACTATGACCCACATCTAATCCCTATCGCCCCTACAGACAGTATAGTATACAACCTAATCCTTATCACCCCTACAGACAGCATAGTATACAACCTAATCCCTATCGCCCCTACAGACAGTATAGTATACAACCTAATCCTTATCACCCCTACAGACAGCATAGTATACAACCTAATCCCTATCGCCCCTACAGACAGTATAGTATACAACCTAATCCCTATCACCCCTACAGACAGTATAGAATACAACCTAATCCCTATCACCCCTACAGACAGTATAGTATACAACCTAATCCCTATCACCCCTACAGACAGTATAGAATACAACCTAATCCCTATCACCCCTACAGACAGTATAGTATACAACCTAATCCCTATCACCCCTACAGACATTATAGTATAAAACCTAATCCCTATCACCCCTACAGACAGTATAGAATACAACCTAATCCCTATCACCCCTACAGACAGTATAGAATACAACCTAATCCCTATCACCCCTACAGACAGTATAGAATACAACCTAATCCCTATCACCCCTACAGACAGTATAGTATACAACCTAATCCCTATCACCCCTACAGACAGTATAGTACACAACCTAATCCCTATCACCCCTACAGACAGTATAGAATACAACCTAATCCCTATCACCCCTACAGACAGTATAGTATACAACCTAATCCCTATCACCCCTACAGACAGTATAGAATACAACCTAATCCCTATCACGCCTACAGACATTATAGTATACAACCTAATCCCTATCACCCCTACAGACAGTATAGAATACAACCGAATCCCTATCACCCCTACAGACAGTATAGTATACAACCTAATCCCTATCACCCCTTACAGACAGTATAGAATACAACCTAATCCCTATCACCCCTACAGACAGTATAGTATACAACCTAATCCCTATCACCCCTACAGACAGTATAGAATACAACCTAATCCCTATCACCCCTACAGACAGTATAGTATACAACCTAATCCCTATCACCCCTACAGACAGTATAGTATACAACCTAATCCCTATCACCCCTACAGACAGTATAGAATATAACCTAATCCCTATCACCCCTACAGACAGTATAGAATACAACCTAATCCCTATCACCCCTACAGACAGTATAGAATATAACCCCTACAGACAGTATAGTATACAACCTAATCCCTATCACCCCTACCGACAGTATAGAATACAACCTAATCCCTATCACCCCTACAGACAGTATAGTATACAACCTAATCCCTATAACCCCTACAGACAGTATATAATACAACCTAATCCCTATCACCCCTACAGACAGTATATAATACAACCTAATCCCTATCACCCCTACAGACAGCATAGTATACAACCTAATCCCTATCGCCCCTACAGACAGTATAGTATACAACCTAATCCCTATCACCCCTACAGACAGTATAGAATACAACCTAATCCCTATCACCCCTACAGACAGTATAGTATACAACCTAATCCCTATCACCCCTACAGACAGTATAGAATACAACCTAATCCCTATCACCCCTACAGACAGTATAGTATACAACCTAATCCCTATCACCCCTACAGACATTATAGTATAAAACCTAATCCCTATCACCCCTACAGACAGTATAGAATACAACCTAATCCCTATCACCCCTACAGACAGTATAGAATACAACCTAATCCCTATCACCCCTACAGACAGTATAGAATACAACCTAATCCCTATCACCCCTACAGACAGTATAGTATACAACCTAATCCCTATCACCCCTACAGACAGTATAGTACACAACCTAATCCCTATCACCCCTACAGACAGTATAGAATACAACCTAATCCCTATCACCCCTACAGACAGTATAGTATACAACCTAATCCCTATCACCCCTACAGACAGTATAGAATACAACCTAATCCCTATCACGCCTACAGACATTATAGTATACAACCTAATCCCTATCACCCCTACAGACAGTATAGAATACAACCGAATCCCTATCACCCCTACAGACAGTATAGTATACAACCTAATCCCTATCACCCCTTACAGACAGTATAGAATACAACCTAATCCCTATCACCCCTACAGACAGTATAGTATACAACCTAATCCCTATCACCCCTACAGACAGTATAGAATACAACCTAATCCCTATCACCCCTACAGACAGTATAGTATACAACCTAATCCCTATCACCCCTACAGACAGTATAGTATACAACCTAATCCCTATCACCCCTACAGACAGTATAGAATATAACCTAATCCCTATCACCCCTACAGACAGTATAGAATACAACCTAATCCCTATCACCCCTACAGACAGTATAGAATATAACCCCTACAGACAGTATAGTATACAACCTAATCCCTATCACCCCTACCGACAGTATAGAATACAACCTAATCCCTATCACCCCTACAGACAGTATAGTATACAACCTAATCCCTATAACCCCTACAGACAGTATATAATACAACCTAATCCCTATCACCCCTACAGACAGTATATAATACAACCTAATCCCTATCACCCCTACAGACAGTATAGAATACAACCTAATCCCTATCACCCATACAGACAGTATAGAATACAACCTAATCCCTATCACCCCTACAGACAGTATAGTATACAACCTAATCCCTATAACCCCTACAGACAGTATATAATACAACCTAATCCCTATCACCCCTACAGAGAGTATATAATACAACCTAATCCCTATCACCCCTACAGACAGTATAGAATACAACCTAATCCCTATCGCCCCTACAGACAGTATAGTATACAACCTAATCCCTATAACCCCTACAGACAGTATATAATACAACCTAATCCCTATCACCCCTACAGACAGTATATAATACAACCTAATCCCTATCACCCCTACAGACAGTATAGAATACAACCTAATCCCTATCGCCCCTACAGACAGTATAGTATACAACCTAATCCCTATAACCCCTACAGACAGTATATAATACAACCTAATCCCTATCACCCCTACAGACAGTATATAATACAACCTAATCCCTATCACCCCTACAGACAGTATAGAATACAACCTAATCCCTATCACCCATACAGACAGTATAGAATACAACCTAATCCCTATCACCCCTACAGACAGTATAGTATACAACCTAATCCCTATAACCCCTACAGACAGTATATAATACAACCTAATCCCTATCACCCCTACAGACAGTATATAATACAACCTAATCCCTATCACCCCTACAGACAGTATAGTATACAACCTAATCCCTATAACCCCTACAGACAGTATAGAATACCACCTAATCCCTATCACCCCTACAGACAGTATAGAATATAACCCCTACAGACAGTATAGTATACAACCTAATCCCTATCACCCCTACAGACAGTATAGAATACAACCTAATCCCTATCACCCCTACAGACAGTATAGAATACAACCTAATCCCTATCACCCCTACAGACAGTATAGAATACCACCTAATCCCTATCACCCCTACAGACAGTATAGAATATAACCCCTACAGACAGTATAGTATACAACCTAATCCCTATCACCCCTACAGACAGTATAGTATACAACCTAATCCCTATCACCCCTACAGACAGTATAGAATACAACCTAATCCCTATCACCCCTACAGACAGTATAGAATACCACCTAATCCCTATCACCCCTACAGACAGTATAGAATATAACCCCTACAGACAGTATAGTATACAACCTAATCCCTATCACCCCTACAGACAGTATAGTATACAACCTAATCCCTATCACCCCTACAGACAGTATAGAATACCACCTAATCCCTATCACCCCTACAGACAGTATAGAATACCACCTAATCCCTATCACCCCTACAGACAGTATAGAATATAACCCCTACAGACAGTATAGTATACAACCTAATCCCTATCACCCCTACAGACAGTATAGTATACAACCTAATCCCTATCGCCCCTACAGACAGTATAGTATACAACCTAATCCCTATCACCCCTACAGACAGTATAGTATACAACCTAATCCCTATCGCCCCTACAGACAGAACACCAAGATAAATATATGTGTATGTGCACAGCTTGTAGACAGCGAAAACACAACCCTCTGTCTTCTGGTTTAGTCCTGACTGGCACACAAACACATTCACACACAAACACATTAGCACACAATTTAGATTAAAATGTGTGAACCAGAACACACACACACACACACACACACACACACACACACACACACACACACACACACACACACACACACACACACACACACACACACACACACACACACACACACACACACACACAAAATCATGTTGCAAAGAGGTAAACAACAAGCCTATTGGATGTGTCCCAAATGGGACCCTATTCCCTATATAGTGTAGTACTACCCTAAATGCCCTGGTAATAAAAACTAATGCACTATAAACATTATAGATTTACTATTTGAGACACTGCCAGGGGTCCCTAGAAGCTGCTTCATGCCAGCCGAGGACTTGTTTCTGTGTCTGTCTGTCTGTCTGTCTGTCTGTCTGTCTGTCTGTCTGTCTGTCTGTCTGTCTGTCTGTCTGTCTGTCTGTCTGTCTGTCTGTCTGTCTGTCTGTCTGTCTGTCTGTCTGTCTGTCTGTCTGTCTGTCTGTCTGTCTGTCTGAGATGGATGAAGGGGGTGGGGCTGGAGGACGAAGGGAGGAGAGGGGGACAGAGGTGGATGGAGGGGGTGGGGCTGGAGGAAGAAGGGAGGAGAGGGGGACAGAGGTGGATGGAGGGGGTGGGGCTGGAGGACGAAGGGAGGAGAGGGGGACAGAGGTGGATGGAGGGGGTGGGGCTGGAGGAAGAAGGGAGGAGAGGGGGACAGAGGTGGATGGCGGGGGTGGGGCTGGAGGAAGAAGGGAGGAGAGGGGGACAGAGGTGGATGGCGGGGGTGGGGCTAGAGGAAGAAGGGAGGAACGAAGGAGGAAAGGTAATCTCGTTAATACCAAAGCAGCAGCAGGCAGGTGCCCTGATGACAGGCACAGCCAGGGAACAAAGGACTGACGGGGTTAAACAGCTGATGACCCTCACTGACGCCCACTGCACAACACACACACACACACGCACACACACACACACACACACACACACACACACACACACACACACACACACACACACACACACACACAAAATAAGGGCATACTTTGCTTCCACCAGGAGACCCCTTAGATGAAATGATAGCTGGAGAGTTAGAGACAAATGGCCCTGCACTCTTCAGGCATTCCAAATGAAACCGTAATCCTTATGTAGTGCCCTACTTTTGACCTATGGCCTCTGGTCAAAAATAGTGCACTATTTAGGAAATATTTGAGTCTGTTGAGTTCTATCAAAGTCATCTATTTATAAGTAATGATGTCCATGATCTTCTAGGTTACAACGCTGTTGATAAAATACCATTCCCTTGGGTTGTTAATGACCCAACCAATCACTTTTTATAACCTCTGACCCCTGACTCTGCATGTGGTTGTGATGATGCATTTTCTTCTAGATCTGACACTAAAAACTGACCCATGTAAACAGATGTAACGATCACATTCAGATAGGGAGTCTTGGCTGTGGGGGGAGAGGGGAGGGGGTTAGAGAGGGAGGAGAGTGGGGGGGGGGGGGAGTGAGAGGGGAGACAGGGGAGACAGGGGAGGGGGGAGAGAGGGAGAGGGGGGACAGGGGAGGATTTCTATTTCTGTTCCTCCAGCTCACTGAGACTCAAGAGGTGAGAGTGGGGTCACCAAGGACAGGCGAGCTAAAAGGTCATTCAAGTAAAATCAGATGAGTCTTCCGTAACATAGAAGGGCTTGTGTTGAAAACACAACAGAAGACATCAACCCCATTGATGACACATGTCGAATTCTAATCGTGTCTTAGGGGGAACAGTTCCCCCCCTGTTGTAATATGGATGGCTCATAGTAGGATAAAGTAGGGTCTTGTGATTAGAGGTCGACCGATTCATCGGAAAGGCCGATTAATTAGGGCCGATTTCAAGTTTTCATAACAATCGGTAATCGCCATTTTTGGACACCGATCATGGCCGATTACATTGCATTCCATGAGGAGACTGCGTGGCAGGCTGACTACCTGCTATGTGAGTGCAGCAAGGAGCCAAGGTAAGGTGCTAGCTAGCATTAAACGTATCTTATAAAAACAATCAATCTTCACATAATCACTAGTTAACTACACATGGTTGATGATATTACTTATTTATCTAGCTTGTCCTGCGTTGAGTATAATCGATGCGGTGCCTGTTCATTTATCATTGAATCATAGCCTACTTCGCTAAACGGGTGATTTAACAAGCGCATTCGCGAAAAAAGCACTGTCGTTGCACCAATGTGTACCTAACCATAAACATCAACTTCTTTCTTAAAATCAATACACAAGTAAATATATTTAAACCTGCATATTTAGTTAATTTTGCCTGCTAACATGAATTTCTTTTAAATAGGGAAATTGTGTCACTTTTCTTGCGTTCTGTGCAACTGAGTCAGGGTATATGCAGCAGTTTGGGCCGCCTGGCTCGTTGCAAACTGTGTGAAGACTTTCTTCCGAACAAAGACAGCCAACTTCGCCAAAAGGGGGATGATTTAACAAAAGCGCATTTGCGAAAAAAGCACAATCGTTGCACGAATGTACCTAACCATAAACATCAATGCCTTTCGTAAAATCAATACACAGAAGTATATTTTTTTAAACCTGCATATTTAGTTAAAAGAAATTCATGTTAGCAGGCAATATTAAACTAGGGAAATTGTGTCACTTCTCTTGCGTTCATTGCACACAGAGTCAGGGTATATGCAACAGTTTGGGTCGCCTGGCTCGTTGCGAACTAATTTGCCAGTATTTTACGTAATTATGACGTAACATTAAAGGTTGTGCAGTGTAACAGCAATATCTAGGGATGCCACCCATTAGATAAAATACGGAAGGAACGGTTCCGTATTTGACTAAAAGAATAAACGTTTTATTTTCGAAACTATAGTTTCCGGATTTGACCATATTAATGACCTAAGGCTCGTATTTCTGTGTGTTATTATGTTATAATTAAGTCTATGATTTGATATTTGATAGAGCAGTCTCACTGAGCGGTGGTAGGCAGCAGCATGCTTGTAAGCATTCATTCAAACAGCACTTTCGTGCGTTTGCCAGCAGCTCTTCGCTGTGCTTCAAGCATTGCGCTGTTTATAACTTCAAGCCTATCAACTCCCGAGATTAGGCTGGTGTAACCGATGTGAAATGGCTAGCTAGTTAGCGGGGTGCGCGCTAATATCGTTTCAATCGGTAACGTCACTCGCTCTGAGACCTTGAAGTAGTTGTTTGCCTTGCTCTGCATGGGTAACGCTGCTTCGAGGGTGGCTGTTGTCGATGTGTTCCTGGGGCGAGGAGAGGGACGGAAGCTATACTGTTACACTGGCAATACTAAAGTGCCTATAAGAACATCCAATAGTCAAAGGTATATGAAATACAAATGGTATAGAGAAATAGTTCTATAATTCCTATAATAACTACAACCTAAAACTTCATACCTGGGAATATTGAGGACTCATGTTAAAAGGAACCACCTTTTACATTGTACATATTTTTTACATGGCACATATTGCACTTTTACTTTCTTCTCCAGCACTTTGTTTTTGCATTATTTAAACCAAATTGAACATGTTTCATTATTTATTTGAGGCCAAATTGATTTTATTGATGTATTATATTAAAATAAAAGTGTTAATTCAGTATTGTTGCAATTGTCATTATTACAAATAAATAAATAAAAATTGTCCGATTAATCGGTATCGGCTTGTTTTGGTCCTACTATAATCGGTATCGGTATCGGCGTTGAAAAATCATAATCGGTCGACCTCTACTTGTGATATACCATAACACCTTGCAACTCAACTCTGGACCTCGAAGCCCCCCTCTAATTAGGGACTGGTTTACAGCTGGGACACCAGGTGGGTACAATTAATTATCAGGGAGAACAGAAAACCAGCAGGCTCCAGACCTCATAAGGTAAGATTTTAAATCCCCTGCCATAAGATAATGGGGGGGGGGGGCATGACAAGCAGCTGATGGAATGATCCAACCGTGTCAGTGACCATACAGACCACAGTCATGAAAGGCCAGTAGGTTTCTTCCCCCCTGTGTTACATGCTTGGATGTAGGGGACAGGAGGGGGAAATGTTTGGCAGATAGGGGAAGGGGGGATGGGGATTGGGGGGGTTGTACCCCTCTACACCTCCTCTCACCGGTCCAGCACTCGGCTGTAGTCCTGTGGGCCGCAGCCCCCCTCACTCTTAAGCTCGGCAAACACGTGGGTGAAGAAGTGGGGATCGGCATTGATGCGTAGCATCTTGGTGCTAGTGGCGTCGATGATGGCAAGGCATCGGTCCCAAAACGCCTCTTTGCCAGCCTCCACCAGGAAAGGTTTCAGTGGGTAGGAGATCTCATTGCCCATGTAGGAGTAGGACAGGTAGAGGCAGGTGAGCAGCGTTGCCTGAAGCTCGTGCTCCGACGACACCAGGTCCCCATCCACCACATTTCGACACAGCATGTAGACAAACACAACGTTGGCTGGCGTCACGAAGGCCTGATCCTGCCAGCCCTGGAGGAGTAGAGAGCGGTCCACCGCCCTCACCCACTGCACTGGGTCCGCCGGGGAGAGGTGTTTCAGCCGATAGCAGCGGCCACACAGGAACTCACCCAGGCAGCGGAGAAGTTCACTAGTGGACGCCTGGATGATGACGCGCTTGGGGGACGAAGCGCCCGTTCCTTGATGGGGCACTTTTTTGACAGAGGGTAGCTGCTGGGGCTTAATGCCCATCTCATAGCCGCAGTGTCCCTGGCCAAAGCCTATCCCCAGGCCTAGTCCCGCTGGCCTGTTGTAGCTGGACAGGTTGGCACAGGATAGAGACTTCTTGACATTCTCCTGGTTGAGATGCAACACCGGGTCCTTCTGGTAAATGTTGTTGTTGTTGAGGGTGTCTCCTAGCAACCCAGGACCCCCAGAACATTTCTTAGAACCCCCTCGTTTCTTGGTGGTGGCAACCAGGCGTTTCCAGGTGAGCGCCGGGAGGAAGATTGACTGGCCCCGTTTCAGGCCGCCGGTGTGGTCTTTCTGAGTGTTGAGCGATCGGCTGCTCAGGTTCGGGTAGTGGTTGAGCGAACCGGGGCGTGTGTTGTAGTAGCTGTTCTTCCTGGATGCAGGGGACAGTGACAGTACTGCACCCATGGTGATTCAGTGATCTATTATACTGGCTTTGTGAGGTCAGATTTGGACAGGGGTGAGATGGAGGCACAGTTCTCTCCTGTTTAACTCTTTAAGTTTAGTTGAATTTAGAGACAAACGGTTTCCAGTTGATGCTGACACTATTCATATGCCCATGATGGCATTGCCATTATCTGCAACACAAGAACAGCAAACATTTATGATGTTGTGAATAAAAAAAGCAAATAGCCTACTTAAACTTTGAAAATAATACATTTGTATATTTTTCTCTCAAACATTTACATTCGCTAATGTCCTGTCAAGCAGCGCTGTGCACCTGCGTCCCACCAGACTGTTATTTGCACAAGCATATCAATACATACAGTGCCTTCAGAAAGTATTCATACCCCTTGACTTATTCCACATTTTGTTGTGTTACAGCCTGAATTCAACATGGATTACAAAGATTTTTTTCTCTCACCCATATACACACACAATACCCCATAATGACAAAGTGAAAATAAAATACAGAAATATCTAATTTACAAGTATTCTCACCCCTATGTCAATACATTTTAGAATCACTTTTGGATGTGATTACAGGTTTGAGTATTTTTGGGTAAGTCTCTAAGAGCTTTCATACCTGGATTGTACAATATTTGCACATTATTATTTTTTAAATCCTTCATACTCTGTCAATTTGGTTGTGGCTCATTGCTAGACAGCCATTTTCAAGTCTTGCCATAGATTTTCAAGCCGATTTAAGTCAAAACTGTAACTTAGCCACTCAGAAACATTCAAAGTCATCTTGGTAAGCAACTCCAGTGTATATGGGGTATTGTGTTTTAGGTTATTGTTCTGGTGAAAGGTGAATTTATCTACCAGTGTTTGAACCAGGTATTCCTCCTAAGATTTTGCCTGCGCTTAGCTCTATTCTATTTCTTGTTATCATAAAGAACTCCCTAGTCCTTGCTGATGACAAGCATACCCATACCATGATGCAGCCACCACCATGCTTTAAAACATGAAGAGTTGTACTCAGTGATGAGTTGTGTTGGATTTGAATTGTGGAGGAACTGCAACGTTGTTGATCCATTCTCAGTTTTCTCCTATCACAGCCGTTAAACTCAAACTGTTTTAAAGTGGAATTGAGAGCATTTTAACTACTTTGCAGATATGAAACCAACAGACAACCATAATATCAGGCAAAAAAAATCACATTTGCAGTTTATGCTACAAAATCAACTTTATCAAATCAAAATCCTCATATCAAATGTTATTGGTCACATACACATGGTTAGAAGCGGTTTTAAAAATAGATTCTATTTGACTCAAAATTCCATGTTGGCAGAATAGATGATTAATATAATTCACAAATATATTTCTTGGTAGTCCAAAACATATTGCTATCAGGTTGTAAATCACAGCTGCTCTGGTACATTGTTTGCTGCCTCCATTCGGGATGCAATATTTCAGTTTCAATGACTCAATATTTTGGACAAAAACGGACGAATGTAAACTAAGGTTGAGAATGTCAATACAATCAAACTAGCAAGGGAAGTGATCACAAGTCAGTCATAATGTAGCTAATAGGCTTGCGTACCTATTTATGTAGCTATTTATTTAGCAAGCTAAAAACACGGAGCCTAACGTTAGCTAGCTACCTAGCTAGCTAGGTGCTGGGGGATGTCATGTCATTGGAGGAGTTGGTGGGTGACCAACTTTTTCCCCTCATCATAGTGGCGGGAAGGAGGGGTGCTGGGGTGCTGACGCAATCCCTGAAAAATCATAGTCAAAAAATATTTATATAAAAAATATTTTTTCACAAAAGTAGTGCACTGGGCCTTTATTGGTCCTGCATTAGTGGACCAATACAGCCGTCAAATCACTCTCATCTGAGTGTGCCAGAGAGTGCAGAATAACTGATAGATTTACAATCCTGCAAGATCCGCTGACTATGACCGGTGTCAGTAAACGTTGGCAAAAAAATGTAATTGTTCGTCACTAACGCTCTAGATAACATGTAAACAGCCTAACCAGCTCTGCTAGGGAGAGTAAAATGGTCAGAGGGAGGTGTTCTCTCATTTGTGTCTGGAAGAAGATGGCAAGCTAGCCAACTTTAGCCAGTTAGCTTGGGTGCTTGACTGCTGTTGTGAGCATCATCCCTACTCCTCGGGCACGAGGCAATTTACGAACGCACCCTTAGTTGTCAATCAAATGTATTTGGCATCAATCAAATGGGAGGGCAGGTAGGCAAGTTCCCATTCAGTTGTCAAAATGTGGGTGGGTTGGGAAATGCACGAATTGGCAGGCGGGCTACAGAAGGACAAGCAGGCTACTACTATACCCCATCGTTTATCAGAGCAATTCAATTCTGGCCAACTAGCTGAAAAAGTTGAAAAGGGTTTGTCTAATGTTTTCTCGTTAGATTTGAGCTTATCTCACTCTGGCATTAGTTGTTGGTCTTGTTGTTGTTGATGTGCATAACATAGGGAGCGATAGCCTACCTTTTCATGGTTGTTTGATCAAAAGGACTGTTAAGTTCCCAAATGGAAGAAGACTCCCGTGGTATTTACATATTTGCAGAAATCCATTCAGGTGCATTTTGTGTCTTTTTGGCAACTGCGTTAATTCTAATGATCTAAAGTTGCGCTGTTGGTACTGCCAGTTCAAAGTGGATGATGGCAGGCCTGTGTGGCAAATGGCTTATTTGCATAACGACCTACTGTAGCTATGATTGGCTATGGCGCACCGGTCTGCATAGACTCTCTCTGGTCCTGGACGAGACAGCTGTTTTTCAGGTTTTATTTACTGCAGTGTCTATTAATTTTCAAAAATGCCGTACTGTACATCACTCCCAAACATTACCATATCTTAGTGCTAGCTTGTCAGACTTTTTTTTTTAAGTGTCATATTCTTCCTTAAACATATGAACAGATTTTAATAACATTTCATGCTGTCAGGTCCACTTTAAAGTCGCCACTGGCCTCATGGTGAATTCCCTGAGCGGTTTCTTTGAGAGGCATTGGAAAACCTCCCTCCCTGGGGTTTAATATGTGTTTGGAATTCACTGCTTGACCGAGGGACCGTACAGATAATTGTATGGCTCCTGAGTGGTGCAGGGGTCTAAGGCACTGCATCTCAGTGCTAGAGACATCACTACAGACCCTGGTTTGATTCCAGGCTGTATCACAACCGGCCGTGATTGGGAGTTCCATAGGGCGGCGCATAATTGGCCCAGCGTCGTCCGGGTTAGGGTTAGGCCGGGGTAGGCCGTCATTGTAAATAAGAATTTGTTCTTAAACTGTCTTGCCTAGTTAAATAAAGGTTAAATAAAAATAAAATTAAAATAAATGTGTGGGGTACAGAGATGAATTAGGTAGTCATTCAAAAATCATGTTAAACACAATTATTGCACACACAGAATGAGTCCATGCATTTTATTTTGTGACTTGTTAAGCACATTTTTACTCCTGAACTTATTTAGGCGTTGCCATAACAAAGGGGTTGAATACTTACTGACTCAAGACATTCATTTGTAAAAATGTTGAAAAACAATTCCACTTTGACATTATGGGGTGTAGGTGACAAAAACAAGTGACAAAAATGTTAAATTCAGGCAGCAAAATGTTGAACAAGTAATGGGGTTTGAATACTTTCTGAAGGCACTGTATCTCTGGTCCAGGGCGTTAGTGCGCGTTCTTCTACTATCCTCTACGAACACCCTGGACGCCCGGGACCAGAGCTAATCCAGACAATTCCCTAGTGTGAGGACCGTTCCTCATGCGCCAGTCTCCACTAAAGTCACCAGACTGACCCAAATAGAATATCCGCGCAGCTATAATAGTTGAATCATTTCAACACATTGTTGTAGCCTACTGCAGTGCGCTAAGGAAATAAATAGTCGATTTCCATGCACAATGATATTCTAATGCAGGCTACATTGCCAGAGCGCACTTTAACAAGATTTTTTAAAATGCCGATAAAAACACAAGCTCTCTGACAAACACAATCAATGAAAATCCATTTGACATAATAACAATTGTAAATAATTATCAATGAGAAATAAATACAATTTCAAAACCCAAACAGGTCATATTTTTTTCTCCAAAAGACAAACAAACAAACAATGCAAACAGAACAGATATGCTCACCTAGCCTATGTATGGCTATATCATCGGATGTCCGATGGCAGTATCAACCCGTTGTCCATTATCGCCTATCTGCAGTCCGCGATTTACAGAACTGCACAACAAAGCGCAATAACTGGACTGCCTGTGGGGAGGTAACATTGACAACTGTTCACATGAGTGCCGGAATTATTGATTCAGTTCAAGAAGCGCTTCTGAGCGCGTTGTTATTCTCAGGGCAGCCGCGTAGAAGCCGTCCGTCTCGGCCAAGTCGGGTGCAGGTGTCCAGCGCCGCGTAATAGCTGCTGCAGACTAAATCCAAAAGGCTGCTCCGTTATAGAGTAGAAATTCTTCTGTCAGTCGAGTCTCCATCTCAAAGGGATGACAACGCAAACTTTCACTTGGATATCTGACCACACTGTCCTTTCAATCGATTCCATCCTTGTGTGCAGAAAAGCCTATCCAGAACTTTACGTAAATACAAAGTCCTTCGAAAGCAGACAGAATACCGGCGGAAAGATACTCTGTGTCACTCCCTCATATCGGTAACCGTACGTTTCGACTAGAAGTGTTGCCTCCGCTTGACAACTCTTCTCTTCGCTCCAAAATATTGGCCGCTTTGTGGGCGTGGGTGTAGGCGTGAACCTATTCAAGTAAGTAAGTAAATACATTTAGAAAATGCAACAAAAAAAAAGAAGATATTAGCCAGCTGGCTGGCTACAACAGGCCACTGTGTCGGCTAAATAGCTTGCCAACTTTACATACTATAGCTAAGTGAAATATCATCAGCTGGTTGACTTCATATTAGCTTGTTATCTTGATGTAGGCCTATTTATCATTGTAAATTAAAAACTCATGCACCAAATGCATTTGTAGATAACAGCAAATGAAGAGGGTGAAAGGGTGTTATGCAGCTGTCGGGAAAAAGGAGAAGGTGTACTAGTTAGATAGGGCAGGTTGTGGGAGGACATTATGAAAATATTCTCCCGTTTGAGTCCCTAGCGAGGAAAACTATGATGACAGACAGAGAGATATTAGCCAGGGCTGTCTAGTTGTAATATGATGATGCCTGTTTCTTTGTGATGTCTGTCCTCAGATATGGGTAGCTGTGAAAGCCTGTCTGCAGATGAAGAGGTCCCAGTGAATGTCCCAAGAGACTGCTGGCACATTTTTTGGGGATGTACTTATGTTAGCGATTGTTGTTCACAACAATCCAGTTAAAAGTCACACACAATGTAGGCTGCAAACTTATTACAACTGTAGCAGGCCAATCCTTCTCCTGGAGGTATGTTGGGTATGCAGACTTCTGTTCCAGATCAGTTATAACACAACTGATTCAACGTATCAAACCTAATGACTTGATAATAATGTGTATTATTGCTGGGCTGGAATAGAAGTCTGCTCAGCCAGTAGATTAGGGAGTGGAGCAAGGTTGGCCACTTCTGGTGTGGACTTTTTTTGATCACCCGTTGTTCACCTACTTATTAAGATGTCTAACATTTACAAACCAGTTAGATTATTTGTACATTTTGAAATTATATTTTCATTAATTATATGTTGCATTCTATGTCCTAAACTCACACATCATTTGCATATTGATGAGATAGCTATATGTTCTCAATTTAAAAGGATACCAGTAGATAATGTATATGAGGCTTATCATAAGCCAGATTTTCTACATTATATTTCTGACATGAAATTGTTTAGTGCAAATCTGAACCTTGTACTCTAGCTACAGTAGAGTACATGGCAATAAGGATCTGGCAATTTGTAGGCTAATTTAAACTGTCAAAAAGGAACATTATTTGGCATGGGGAGTGTTGTAATTCTACCTTGTTTATTTGCCAAGAATGCTTTTAGAATACTGAGACGATTACTGATAATGGGCCTCTGTACGCCTATGTAGCTATTCCATAAAAAATCAGCCGTTTCCAGCTACAATAGTCATTTACAACATTAACAATGTCTACATTGTATTTCTGATCAATTTGATGTTATTTTAATGGACAACAAATGTGCTTTTCTTTAAAAAAATGATATTTCTAAGTGACCCCAAACTTGTGAACGGTAGTATACTTGTAACCTCACTTTTGAGAAAATGGCCTTTGAATGTTGTTTTGATACCTACTGGAGAGCTCTTCTTTGTCTACACCCATTAAGCATTGTTCACACCCTCATAAGCTTTAACCCCCACCCGAACTCTGACCATTTTACTTGCCCTAGCAGAGCTGGTTAGGTAGTTTTCATGTCATCCAGAGCTGGTTAGGTAGTTTTCATGTCATCCAGAGCTGGTTAGGTAGTTTTCATGTTATCCAGAGCGTTGTTGACTGTAACTGTGCTGCTGGCAACAATTGAATTACGCTTTTTTGCCGACGTTTACTAACACCGGCCACATTCAACAGGTGTTGAGCATTTGTAAATTCATCAGTTATTCTGCGCTCTGGCACACTCAGACGAGAGTGCACTGAAATCGAATGCATCTTGAATGGTAACTGCATAGTGGAGTCTTTTGTTAAGACATGTAGCTAGCTAGCTAAACAATTATCCATCATTCTAACTCATGATGTGTAATATCTGAAAATGTATTTAGCTAGACCATTTTACATTACATTTACATTTACATTTAAGTCATTTAGCAGACGCTCTTATCCAGAGCGACTTACAAATTGGTGCATTCACCTTATGATATCCAGTGGAACAACCACTTTACAATAGTGCATCTAACTCTTTTAAGGGGGGGGGGGGGCTAGAAGGATTACTTTATCCTATCCTAGGTATTCCTTAAAGAGGTGGGGTTTCAGGTGTCTCCGGAAGGTGGTGATTGACTCCGCTGACCTGGCGTCGTGAGGGAGTTTGTTCCACCATTGGGGTGCCAGAGCAGCGAACAGTTTTGACTGGGCTGAGCGGGAACTGTACTTCCTCAGAGGTAGGGAGGCGAGCAGGCCAGAGGTGGATGAACGCAGTGCCCTTGTTTGGGTGTAGGGCCTGATCAGAGCCTGAAGGTACGGAGGTGCCGTTCCCCTCACAGCTCCGTAGGCAAGCACCATGGTCTTGTAGCGGATGCGAGCTTCAACTGGAAGCCAGTGGAGAGAGCGGAGGAGCGGGGTGACGTGAGAGAACTTGGGAAAGTTGAACACCAGACGGGCTGCGGCGTTCTGGATGAGTTGTAGGGGTTTAATGGCACAGGCAGGGAGCCCAGCCAACAGCGAGTTGCAGTAATCCAGACGGGAGATGACAAGTGCCTGGATTTTACCTCTTTAATAGGAGTTGATAGCCAGAGTGAATTTACCAGCTAGTACGTCTAATCAACAGTTGTTGCAGTGACATTCTATTGAAGTGGATACTTGTATAGTGGAGTCTTTTGTCAAGACATGTAGCGAGCTAGCTAAACAATGAACCATAATCCCAACTCATGACGTTACTACCCTGCATGAATCTGCAGGTAGCTAACCAACCAGGTTCAATGTTAGCTAGCTAACATTAGGCTATAATTAGCCAAGCATAAGGCTCTTTGATATGAATAATAAGATCATACACGTAACGTTAGCTAGCGAGCCAGCCAGCTAACGTTAGCTAGCTAACAGTACACTTTAACTTGAAATGAAACCACTTTCTGTCAAAATTAGAAACGTGTAATATCTGAAAATGTAGCAAGCTAGACTATCGTACCCGTATACATCACGGATGGACGTGTCTCCTGTCGGATGCCATGGTTACCCTTAGTTTGAAGATGTAATCCAGAGACAGGTGTTTTCTCCATCTCCTGAGCTATCATATTCTAATTCTTCTGATTTCAAAACTCGGTCCTCCAGAAAGTTGAGAACACTTATGCAGTTTTACTACGCAATAAAAAATAAATAAAGCTGCGTTAGCAGGATTACCTAGACATACTGACCAGCTCAAATAGACAGAAGCGTGCTATATTGTAGACTCAATTCAATCCTAACTCATCTCTCGGTATGTCCAGCCCACTCATTATCTCAGCCAATCATGGCTAGCGGGAAGGTTGCTCTCTTTTTCTGTGGCTCAACCAACTAGGCTCGTAATTTAATAATTTCATTTGTATTTACAGATGGCATACATGTTTGTTATTAAGGCACATGAAAGTTCACATGTTCGAAAAGGCATCTCTGCCCCCCAAAAATGCATTTTGATCAACAACAAAAAGGTTTACGTTCAAACGTCTCTTCTGTGAAGTAGTGACCTGAAACATATGCCTAGTTTCCTGAAACGGGTTACATATGCTGAGCACTTGTTGGTTTCCTTTCCTTCCACTCATCCCAAACCATCTCAATTGGGTTGAGGTTGGGTGTTTGTGGAGGCTAGTTCATCTGATGCAGCACTCCATTACTTGCCTTCTTGGTCAAATAGCCCTTACACAGCCTAGAAGTGTGTTTGGGGTCATTGTCCTGTTAAAAAACAAATTACAGTCCCACTAAGCGCTAACCAGATGAGATGGCGTATCGCTGCAGAATGCTGTGGTAGCCATGCTGATTAAGTGTGCCTTGAATTCTAAATAAATCATAGACAGTGTCACCAGCAAAACACCCCCACACCATCACACCTCCTCCTCCATGCTTCACGGTGGGAACCACACATGCAGAGATCATCTGTTCACCTACTCTGCGTCTCACAAAGACACGACGGATGGAACCAAAAATCTCAAATTTGGACTCATCAGACCAAAGGACAGATTTCCACCGGTCTAATGGCCATTGTTTGTGTTTTTGGGCCCAAGCAAGTCTCTTCTTATTATTGGTGTCCTTTAGTAGTGGTTTCTTTGCAGCAATTTGACCATGGAGGCCTGATTCACGCAGTCTCCTCTGAATATTTCATGTTAAGATGTCTGTTACTTGAACTCTGTGAAGCATTTAATGAACTTATCCTCTGAAGCAGAGGTAACTCTGGGTCTTCCTTTCCGGTGGCGGTCCTCATGAGAGCCAGTTTCATCATAGTGTTTGATGGTTTTTGCGACCGCACTTGAAGAAACGTTCAAAGTTCTTGAATTTTTCTGGATTGACTGACCTTCATGTCTTAAAGTAATGATGGACTTTCGTTTCTCTTTGCTTATTTGAGCTGTTCTTGCCATAATATGGACTTGGTCTTTTACCAAATAGGGCTCTGTATCTTCTGTATACCACCCCTACCTTGTCACAACACAACTGATTGGCTCAAACGCATTACGAAGGAAAGAAATTCCACAAATTAACTTTTAACAAGGCACACCTGTTAATTGAAATGCATTCCAGGTGACAACCTCATGAAGCTGGTTGAGAGAATGCCAAGAGTGTGCAAAGCTGTCATCAAGGGTGGCTACTTTGAAGAATCTCAAATATAAAATATATTTATTTAACACTTCTTTGGTTACTACATGATTCCATATGTGTCATTTAAATGGCTTCTAAAAACGAGGTTCTCCAGTATTCACCAAGGTTCTCATCTCTCGTTTCATGATGGGCATGGACACATGTAGCCTACATCATGGAGAGGGTTTTACGCACATCCAAAGCATGGCTACAATAATGTAGGCCTGCCTACAATACATAGATTAAAAAGGGAACGCCAGCTCACTGTTTTGCTCCTCTCCAACTTGATCTTTTAATAACAAAGCTTCAGTGATTAAGATTTTTTTCTAAGCGGTCTCACGAGCCAAACCCTTTATCGACAGTCTTGAGTAGCCCAGGGGAGAGCGAGGTAAGTTGTCACACGGGTAAGTTGTCAAACTGTTCATACCTCCAACACTAGAGGCGCTATCTCAAAAATCAAATAGCTACTTTGTGTGACTACATGTTCTATGGTCAACTTCCTGTTCACATGTGGTCAAGGACACTCTAATCTGAGGTGAGCACAAGGTTCTTATTTTTCCCCTTCAAAAGTAAAAAATTGTCACTTTACATTTTATGCAATAAAACTTTGTTAGGTATGAATGCTCAAAATGATAATTTTGCTCTGAGTAGAGGAGACAATAACGTGTATTTTGATACTTTAGCTGCAGTCCTATCTTGAGCTAACCTTTTAGCCAACATTAGCACACATGTCAGTTTGGGGCAAGTTGTCTCAATGACCTTGGGGCAAGGCGTCACCTAGTGACAACTTGCCCCAGTATACATAGACACATAGAACAAAAAAACATTGTGATATCGTGTAATCAGCTCTGATAATAGTATTAAATGTTACTGTAAATGGATTATTATATACACGTGTAGTTTAGAGCAGCAGACATATCCCTGGACTACACAAGACAGGCTCTGGTGTGTGTGTGTGTGTGTGTGTGTGTGTGTGTGTGTGTGTGTGTGTGTGTGTGTGTGTGTGTGTGTGTGTGTGTGTGTGTGTGTGTGTGTGTGTGTGTGTGTGTGTGTGTGTGTGTGTGTCTACAACACACTACATGCCTACTGTATGAGACAGTATATCCACAGACACACACACACACTACTTCATACAGTGTCATGAATTTAGCATGGTGTTATGAATTGCATTGTGGCTACAAGGATAGTAGACAGGGAGGTGGGCGTAATACGCCTGTAATGAATATGTAATTGCAATGAGGAAATCTGTTTTTGAAGGAAAGATGAAAGGAAGGAAGGAAGGAAAGAGGGGAAGGAAAGAAAGATGGTTAGAAATGATAAAAGAAAGACAGAGAATGGCAGCATACCACCTGGCATAATGTTAATGGCAGTGAGGCAGGTGAAGTTGCAGAACAAATCAATCAGTAGTACAGCGAAGGATTTTGACATAAATGACAGTACTCTGACTCGGTATTGGGGCTGCAGGTAGCCTAGTGGTTAGAGCGTTGGACTAGTAACCGAAAGGTTGCAAGAATCAAATCCCTGAGCCGACAAGATAAAAATCTGTCATTCCGCCCCTGAACAAGGCACTGTTCCTAGGCTGTCATTGAAAATAAGAATTTGTTCTTAACTGACTTGCCTAGTTAAATAAAGATTGTCAAAAGGTTACCAGAGAAGAAACTGAAAGTCAGACAGCCATGCCAACAACAATGGTTGGCTATACAAAACCAAGGCAGGTTTTTTCCCCTGATTTGGAGATGCAGCTTGTTCAGTGTACTACTAGGTCAGCTGACATTTATTTTGGTCTGTCGCCAAGTGAGGTCAGAAGACTTGCCTACCAGTTTGCTGTGGCACACCAGCTGAAGTTTGCATCAATGTGGGCAAAAAAAGAAAAGGCCAACTCGGAGTAGTTTGCAGGCTTCTTAAAGCGGCACCCAACGCCGTCGCTGAGAAAGCCAGAGGCAACTAGCCTCATCAGGGCAAGTAGCTTCAACAGAGAAAATGTTAATGCTTTCTACGACAATGTAGCAGAAGTGCTACAGAGATATCAATTTGGACCAGGAGACATATGGAATGTCGATGAAACTGGGGTGACCACTGTACGGAAACATGACACAGTGGTGGGCAGACGTGGATTCAAATAAGTAGGGTCACTGACCTCCGCTGAAAGGGGAACCCTCGTCACACTGGCCTGTGCTGTCTCAGTCACAGGGAATAGTAAACCTCCATATTTTATATTCCCCTGTGTCAACTTCCGCGGTCATTTCCTGATCAACGGGCCACCTGGCAGCAAAGGAGTGGCAAATGCCTCTGGGTGGATGAAAGATGTGCACTTTGTTGACTTCCTGAAACATTTCGTTGAGCATACAAAGTGCTCAAAGGAGAAGACCTGTTGAATCCTTTTGGACAAAACCAAGAGTCTCATCTGTCCATTGATGGACTCAATTATGCCAAAGAAAATGGCATAATTATCCTGTCATTCCCACCACATTGCTCTCATCGGCTTCAACCGTTAGTCAGGTATGTCTGTGGGCCGCTAAAGAGGCACATCAACACCGGGTGTGATGCCTGGATGAGGAACAATCCCGGGAAGTCAATGTCAATTTATGACATTCCTGGGATTGTGGCAATCACCTATCCTCTGGCTGCAACCCCCTTGAACATTCAGGCTGGCTTTAGGGTGGCTGGGGTACAACCTTAGAACAGGGATGTACAGTGGGGAGAACAAGTATTTGATACACTGCCGATTTTGCAGGTTTTCCTACTTACAAAGCATGTAGAGGTCTGTAATTTCTATCATGGGTACACTTCAACTATGAGAGACGGAATCTAAAACAAAAATCCAGAAAATCACATTGTATGATTTTTAAGTAATTAATTTGCATTTTATTGCATGACATAAGTATTTGATACATCAGAAAAGCAGATCTTAATATTTGGTACAGAAACCTTTGTTTGCAATTACAGAGATCATACGTTTCCTGTAGTTCTTGACCAGGTTTGCACACACTGCAGCAGGGATTTTGGCCCACTCCTCCATACAGATCTTCTCCAGATCCTTCAGGTTTCGGGGCTGTCGCTGGGCAATACGGACTTTCAGCTCCCTCCAAAGATTTTCTATTGGGTTCAGGTCTGGAGACTGGCTAGGCCACTCCAGGACCTTGAGATGCTTCTTACGGCGCCACTCCTTAGTTGCCCTGGCTGTGTGTTTCGGGTCGTTGTCATGCTGGAAGACCCAGCCACGACCCATCTTCAATGCTCTTACTGAGGGAAGGAGGTTGTTGGCCAAGATCTCGCGATACATGGCCCCATCCATCCTCCCCTCAATACGGTGCAGTCATCCTGTACCCTTTGCAGAAAAGCATCCCCAAAGAATGATGTTTCCACCTCCATGCTTCACGGTTGGGATGGTGTTCTTGGGGTTGAACTCATCCTTCTTCTTCCTCCAAACACGGCGAGTGGAGTTTAGACCAAAAAGCTCTATTTTTGTCTCATCAGACCACATGACCTTCTCCCATTCCTCCTCTGGATCATCCAGATGGTCATTGGCAAACTTCAGACGGGCTTGGACATGCGCTGGCTTGAGCAGGTGGACCTTGCGTGCGCTGCAGGATTTTAATCCATGACGGTGTAGTGTGTTACTAATGGTTTTCTTTGAGACTGTGGTCCCAGCTCTCTTCAGGTCATTGACCAGGTCCTGCCGTGTAGTTCTGGGCTGATAACTCACCTTCCTCATGATCATTGATGCCCCACGAGGTGAGATCTTGCATGGAGCCCCAGACCGAGGGTGATTGACCGTCATCTTGAACTTCTTCCATTTTCTAATAATTGCGCCAACAGTTGTTGCCTTCTCACCAAGCTGCTTGCCTATTGTCCTGTAGCCCATCCCAGCCTGTTGCATGTCTACAATTTTATCCCTGATGTCCTTATACAGCTCTCTGGTCTTGGCCATTGTGGAGAGGTTGGAGTCTGTTTGATTGAGTGTGTGGACAGGTGTCTTTTATACAGGTAAGGAGTTCAAACAGGTGCAGTTAATACAGGTAATGAGTGGAGAACAGGAGGGCTTCTTAAAGAAAAACTAACAGGTCTGTGAGAGCCGGAATTCTTACTGGTTGGTAGGTGATCAAATACTTATGTCATGCAATAAAATGCAAATTAATTACTTAAAAATCATACAATGTGATTTTCTGGATTTTTGTTTTAGATTCCGTCTCTCACAGTTGAAGTGTACCTATGATAAAAATTACAGACCTCTACATGCTTTGTAAGTAGGAAAACCTGCAAAATCGGCAGTGTATCAAATACTTGTTCTCCCCACTGTATTTCTGTAATCCGAGTTTGCGCCATCCTACGTTACAGATTGCCCCATTCAGAGCCCAACCCTACCAGGCCCCAGCATCAACCCTGCCATGCCCCAGCAACATTCCAGCCCTGCCAGGCCCCATCTCCAACCTGCCAGGCCCCAGCAACATTCCAGCCCTGCCAGGCCCCAGCACCAACCTGCCAGGCCCCAGCAACATTCCAGCCCTGCCAGGCCCCATCTCCAACCTGCCAGGCCCCAGCAACATTCCAGCCTTGCCAGGCTCCAGCTCCATCCTGCCATGCCCCAGCAACATTCCAGCCTTGCCAGGCTCCAGCACCAACCTGCCATGCCCCAGCAACATTCCAGCCCTGCCAGGCTCCAGCTCCATCCTGCCATGCCCCAGCAACATTCCAGCCCTGCCAGGCTCCAGCGCCATCCTGCCATTCCCCAGCAACATTCCAGCCTTGCCAGGCTGCAGCACCAACCTGCCATGCCCCAGCAACATTCCAGCCCTGCCAGGCTCCAGCGCCATCCTGCCATGCCCCAGCAACATTCCAGCCTTGCCAGGCTCCAGCACCAACCTGCCATGCCCCAGCAACATTCCAGCCTTGCCAGGCTCCAGCTCCATCCTGCCAGGCCCCAGCAACATTCCAGCCCTGCCAGGCCCCAGCACCAACCTGCCATGCCCCAGCAACATTCCAGCCTTGCCAGACCCCAGCTCCATCCTGCCAGGCCCCAGCACCATTTCAGCCCTGCCAGGCCCCAGCACCAACCTGCCAGGCCCCAGCTCCAACCTGCCAGGCCCCAGCACCATTTCAGCCCTGCCAGGCCCCAGCACCAACCTGCCAGGCCCCAGCTCCATCCTGCCAGGCCCCAGCACCAACCTGCCAGGCCCCAGCACCAACCTGCCAGGCCCCAGCACCATTCCAGCCCTGCCTAGCACGAGCTCAGACCTGCCCAGTTCTTATGCTAGCACCAGCTCACCCATGTCCAGCTATGCCATTGCTGACTACTTACTCCAGAGGACATCCGGCCATATCCAAAAGCTGGCCCCCGAAAACCAGCTTGCATAGGAAGATAACGGCGCAAAACAGCAATTCTAACTGGCACACCAGTGAAGCAGGCACTAGAAATTGAAATTAATAGGCACAATCTAGCAAAAGGCTGTTTTCCGAAGAAAAGGAAGCAAGGGGGGAGTCCAAATTTGGATCTGCAAAGAACAAGGCAGCTAAAAAAAGAAAAATCATAGAAGAGTCATCATCAGATGAAGAGTGCTTCTGCCTCGTCTGTGTGGAGCCATCTTTAAAACAGCCTTCCAAAGGAGACTTGGGTGAAGTGTGTGAGATACAACAAATGGGCCCATGATGCTTGCACCTCAGGCCAGGCAATTTATGTGTGCCAGAACTGTGACTCTGAAGATGAGTCTGATTAGTCAGATATGGATGTAATCGTATAGGCTGTTAAAAAACTGTGCACACCTCTAGCACAGCTCTAGCATAACTCTAGCATACCTATAGCATAGCTCTAACATACCTCCAGCATAGCTCTAACATACCTCCAGCATAGCTCTAGCATACCTCTAGCATAGCTCTAGCATAGCTCTAACATACCTCCAGCATAGCTCTAACATACCTCCAGCATAGCTCTAGCATACCTCTAGCATAGCTCTAGCATACCTCCAGCATAGCTCTAGCATACCTCCAGCATAGCTCTAGCATACCTCCAGCATAGCTCTAGCATACCTCTAGCATAGCTCTAGCATAACTCTAGCATATCTCTAGCATAGCTCTAACATACCTCCAGCATAGCTCTAACATACCTCCAGCATAGCTCTAGCATACCTCTAGCATAGCTCTAGCATACCTCCAGCATAGCTCTAGCATACCTCCAGCATAGCTCTAGCATAACTAGGCCAACAATACCTTTGTGACCTGAATAATCAAGTCTCTTTCAAGCCAAGAGAATGGAATGATATAGGCTGCAAATAGGGCCACAGAGTATACTGAGTGAGTGAACACCTCAAACATATCCTCTCGTCTCACCCTTATCTTAGGTTACGTTTCTAATGGGAGTCTATTCCCTATGTAGTGCACTACTTTTACAAGGGCCCATAGTAGTCAAAGTAGTGGACAATGGAAAGAAGTAGTGGACTATAGGGAATTGTGTACCATTTGGGATGAATCTCTAACCTATAATACATTGCAGCATACGCTCCCAAGATGCCCCCTGTTACTTCAGCCTGTTATGGTAGATGACTGAGTGCTGCTGCTTAGTGACACAGTGTTGGCTAGCCTCGTATGGGATATATCCTGTGAAATAGGAACCGAATTGCCACACAATTTAACTAGAGCTTTATGCAACTCTCTATTTTGGGCATGCTAAAAGGGACTTTCCATAGAAGAAGTTAAGCCACTGGAGAGGGAGATGGAGAAACAGAAGATACAGTATCTGTTGGTAGAGCAATGCAGGATAACATTCTGTAGAAGGAACGAGGCTTGTTATGCAACAACCATCTCGATAAGGTGCTTCCCCTCATCATATAGGTTGTATATAACACAGCCCCCAAGCTCTGGAATAAGACCCCAGCTAGCACATTTGGTTTCTTGGAAGTTATGGGAACATATGTTTTTTGTTTCCCATTAGTTCTGGGAACGAAGCCATAATTTTCCTGACCGGTAAGACACAAGTGAAAATTGTATCCTGTTCTGGGAACAATAATTTTTAGGTTGCAGGGAGGTTTTGAGAATGTTTTACTATGGTTCCCTGAACGTTTTCCTGGTAGGTTTCATTAAAGAGGCAACCTGCAGTTGCTACATCCATTTTTGGAATTAATTATACCCATTGATTCTTCAAGAATATAACTTATAAATGCCTCATGAGCTTAGTTCAACTGTTACCCCATCAGAACCAAAAATATAATATTGTTTTACTCCAATGTTTGTGAACAAAGTAAATGTAAACAAAGACTATATAGCTTCAAAACATGGTTAAAACTATAATTTTTATATCATGGATTGTCAGTCTTTGCATCCATAGCTCTGTCTATGAATTTCCAGGTCTCTGGTCATAAGTAGTGCGTGCACTATACAGGGAATAGGGTGCCATTTGGGACACATTCGGGGATATCGCCTCATTCACTCCCCCCTTCCCCCTCCTTCCTCCACCCCTCCACACTCCACCCTGGAGAAACAGCTGCAGGGCTACCTCCAGCCCAGCTGAAACAGGCTGACTACTAGCAGCTACTGTATCAAAGAGGCTCTTGTTGGACCCAGCTCAGCTGCCACCAGTGGAGGCTGGTGGGAAGAGCGACAGGAGGATGGGCTCATTGTAATGGCTGGAATGGAATAGATGGAGCGGTATCAAACATATGTGAACCACAATGATCCCGTTCTCCTATAGCTACTCCCACCAGCCTCCTCTGGCTGCCACCACCATCTACCCAGACAGGGGGGAGAAGAAAGACCATGACTTGCCCTGAGATCTCTGATGCCTGTCTTTGTAGCATGGCTCTAACCTAACCTTGTAGCATGGCTCTAACCTAACCTTGTAGCATGCACCCAACCTAACCTTGTAGCATATCCCCAACCTAACCTTGTAGCATGGCCCCAACCTAACCTTGTAGCATGGCTCTAACCTAACCTTGTAGCATGCACCCAACCTAACCTTGTAGCATATCCCCAACCTAACCTTGTAGCATGCACCCAACCTAACCTTGTAGCATGGCTCCAACCTAACCTTGTAGCATGCACCCAACCTAACCTTGTAGCATGGATCTAACCTAACCTTGTAGCATGGATCTAACCTAACCTTGTAGCATGGCCCCAACCTAACCTTGTAACATGCCCCCAACCTAACCTTGTAGCATGCCCCCAACCTAACCTTGTAGCATGGCCCTAACCTAACCTTGTAGCATGGCTCTAACCTAACCTTGTAGCATGCACCCAACCTAACCTTGTAGCATGGCCCCAACCTAACCTTGTAGCATGCACCCAACCTAACCTTGTAGCATGGATCTAACCTAACCTTGTAGCATGGATCTAACCTAACCTTGTAGCATGCACCCAACCTAACCTTGTAGCATGCCCCCAACCTAACCTTGTAGCATGGATCTAACCTAACCTTGTAGCATGGCCCCAACCTAACCTTGTAGCATGGCCCCAACCTAACCTTGTAGCATTCCCCCAACCTAACCTTGTAGCATGCACCCAACCTAACCTTGTAGCATGGCTCTAACCTAACCTTGTAGCATGCCCCCAACCTAACCTTGTAGCATGCCCCCAACCTAACCTTGTAGCATGGCCCCAACCTAACCTTGTAGCATGCCCCCAACCTAACCTTGTAGCATGGATCTAACCTAACCTTGTAGCATGGCCCCAACCTAACCTTGTAGCATGCACCCAACCTAACCTTGTAGCATGCCCCCAACCTAAATTGTAGCATGGATCTAACCTAACCTTGTAGCATGCCCCCAACCTAACCTTGTAGCATGGATCTAACCTAACCTTGTAGCATGCCCCCAACCTAACCTTGTAGCATGGATCTAACCTAACCTTGTAGCATGCACCCAACCTAACCTTGTAGCATGCCCCCAACCTAACCTTGTAGCATGGATCTAACCTAACCTTGTAGCATGCCCCCAACCTAACCTTGTAGCATGGATCTAACCTAACCTTGTAGCATGCCCCCAACCTAACCTTGTAGCATGGATCTAACCTAACCTTGTAGCATGCCCCCAACCTAACCTTGTAGCATGGATCTAACCTAACCTTGTAGAATGCACCCAACCTAACCTTGTAGCATGCCCCCAACCTAACCTTGTAGCATGGATCTAACCTAACCTTGTAGCATGCCCCCAACCTAACCTTGTAGCATGGATCTAACCTAACCTTGTAGCATGCACCCAACCTAACCTTGTAGCATGCACCCAACCTAACCTTGTAGCATGCCCCCAACCTAACCTTGTAGCATGGATCTAACCTAACCTTGTAGCATGGCCCCAACCTAACCTTGTAGCATGGATCTAACCTAACCTTGTAGCATGCCCCCAACCTAACCTTGTAGCATGGATCTAACCTAACCTTGTAGCATGGATCTAACCTAACCTTGTAGCATGGATCTAACCTAACCTTGTAGCATGGCCCCAACCTAACCTTGTAGCATGCACCCAACCTAACCTTGTAGCATGGATCTAACCTAACCTTGTAGCATGGATCTAACCTAACCTTATAGCATGGATCTAACCTAACCTTGTAGCATGCACCCAACCTAACCTTGTAGCATGGCCCCAACCTAACCTTGTAGCATGGCCCCAACCTAACCTTGTAGCATGGCCCCAACCTAACCTTGTAGCATGGATCTAACCTAACCTTGTAGCATGGCCCCAACCTAACCTTGTAGCATGGATCTAACCTAACCTTGTAGCATGCACCCAACCTAACCTTGTAGCATGGCCCCAACCTAACCTTGTAGCATGGATCTAACCTAACCTTGTAGCATGCCCCCAACCTAACCTTGTAGCATGGCCCCAACCTAACCTTGTAGCATGGATCTAACCTAACCTTGTAGCATGCACCCAACCTAACCTTGTAGCATGGCCCCAACCTAACCTTGTAGCATGGCCCCAACCTAACCTTGTAGCATGGCCCCAACCTAACCTTGTAGCATGGATCTAACCTAACCTTGTAGCATGGCCCCAACCTAACCTTGTAGCATGGATCTAACCTAACCTTGTAGCATGCACCCAACCTAACCTTGTAGCATGGCCCCAACCTAACCTTGTAGCATGGATCTAACCTAACCTTGTAGCATGGCTCCAACCTAACCTTGTAGCATGCCCCTAACCTAACCTTGTAGCATGGCCCTAACCTAACCTTGTAGCATGGCTCTAACCTAACCTTGTAGCATGGCTCTAACCTAACCTTGTAGCATTCCCCCAACCTAACCTTGTAGCATGGCTCTAACCTAACCTTGTAGCATGGCCCCAACGTAACCTTGTAGCATGCACCAAACCTAACCTTGTAACATGGCCCTAACCTAACCTTGTAGCATTCCCCCAACCTAACCTTGTAACATGCACCCAACCTAACCTTGTAGCATGGCTCTAACCTAACCTTGTAGCATGCACCCAACCTAACCTTGTAACATGCACCCAACCTAACCTTGTAGCATGGCTCTAACCTAACCTTGTAGCATGCACCCAACCTAACCTTGTAACATGCACCCAACCTAACCGTGTAGCATGCACCCAACCTAACCTTGTAGCATGGCTCTAACCTAACCTTGTAGCATGCACCCAACCTAACCTTGTAGCATGGCCCCAACCTAACCTTGTAGCATGCACCCAACCTAACCTTGTAGCATGGCTCTAACCTAACCTTGTAGCATGGCTCTAACCTAACCTTGTAGCATGCACCCAACCTAACCTTGTAGCATGGCTCTAACCTAACCTTGTAGCATATCCCCAACCTAACCTTGTAGCATGGCTCTAACCTAACCTTGTAGCATGCCCCCAACCTAACCTTGTAGCATGCCCCCAACCTAACCTTGTAGCATGGCCCCAACCTAACCTTGTAGCATGCCCCCAACCTAACCTTGTAGCATGGATCTAACCTAACCTTGTAGCATGGCCCCAACCTAACCTTGTAGAATGCACCCAACCTAACCTTGTAGCATGCCCCCAACCTAAATTGTAGCATGGATCTAACCTAACCTTGTAGCATGCCCCCAACCTAACCTTGTAGCATGGATCTAACCTAACCTTGTAGCATGCCCCCAACCTAACCTTGTAGCATGGATCTAACCTAACCTTGTAGCATGCACCCAACCTAACCTTGTAGCATGCCCCCAACCTAACCTTGTAGCATGGATCTAACCTAACCTTGTAGCATGCCCCCAACCTAACCTTGTAGCATGGATCTAACCTAACCTTGTAGCATGCCCCCAACCTAACCTTGTGGCATGGATCTAACCTAACCTTGTAGCATGCCCCCAACCTAACCTTGTAGCATGGATCTAACCTAACCTTGTAGCATGCACCCAACCTAACCTTGTAGCATGCCCCCAACCTAACCTTGTAGCATGGATCTAACCTAACCTTGTAGCATGCCCCCAACCTAACCTTGTAGCATGGATCTAACCTAACCTTGTAGCATGCACCCAACCTAACCTTGTAGCATGCACCCAACCTAACCTTGTAGCATGCCCCCAACCTAACCTTGTAGCATGGATCTAACCTAACCTTGTAGCATGGCCCCAACCTAACCTTGTAGCATGGATCTAACCTAACCTTGTAGCATGCCCCCAACCTAACCTTGTAGCATGGCCCCAACCTTACCTTGTAGCATGCACCCAACCTAACCTTGTAGCATGGATCTAACCTAACCTTGTAGCATGGATCTAACCTAACCTTATAGCATGGATCTAACCTAACCTTGTAGCATGCACCCAACCTAACCTTGTAGCTTGGCCCCAACCTAACCTTGTAGCATGGCCCCAACCTAACCTTGTAGCATGGCCCCAACCTAACCTTGTAGCATGGATCTAACCTAACCTTGTAGCATGGCCCCAACCTAACCTTGTAGCATGGATCTAACCTAACCTTGTAGCATGCACCCAACCTAACCTTGTAGCATGGCCCCAACCTAACCTTGTAGCATGGATCTAACCTAACCTTGTAGCATGCCCCCAACCTAACCTTGTAGCATGGCCCCAACCTAACCTTGTAGCGTGGATCTAACCTAACCTTGTAGCATGCACCCAACCTAACCTTGTAGCATGGCCCCAACCTAACCTTGTAGCATGGCCCCAACCTAACCTTGTAGCATGGCCCCAACCTAACCTTGTAGCATGGATCTAACCTAACCTTGTAGCATGGCCCCAACCTAACCTTGTAGCATGGATCTAACCTAACCTTGTAGCATGCACCCAACCTAACCTTGTAGCATGGCCCCAACCTAACCTTGTAGCATGGATCTAACCTAATCTTGTAGCATGGCTCCAACCTAACCTTGTAGCATGCCCCTAACCTAACCTTGTAGCATGGCCCTAACCTAACCTTGTAGCATGGCTCTAACCTAACCTTGTAGCATGGCTCTAACCTAACCTTGTAGCATTCCCCCAACCTAACCTTGTAGCATGGCTCTAACCTAACCTTGTAGCATGGCCCCAACCTAACCTTGTAGCATGCACCAAACCTAACCTTGTAACATGGCCCTAACCTAACCTTGTAGCATTCCCCCAACATAACCTTGTAACATGCACCCAACCTAACCTTGTAGCATGGCTCTAACCTAACCTTGTAGCATGCACCCAACCTAACCTTGTAACATGCACCCAACCTAACCTTGTAGCATGGCTCTAACCTAACCTTGTAGCATGCACCCAACCTAACCTTGTAACATGCACCCAACCTAACCTTGTAGCATGCACCCAACCTAACCTTGTAGCATGGCTCTAACCTAACCTTGTAGCATGCACCCAACCTAACCTTGTAGCATGGCCCCAACCTAACCTTGTAGCATGCACCCAACCTAACCTTGTAGCATGGCTCTAACCTAACCTTGTAGCATGGCTCTAACCTAACCTTGTAGCATGGCTCTAACCTAACCTTGTAGCATGCACCCAACCTAACCTTGTAGCATGGCTCTAACCTAACCTTGTAGCATATCCCCAACCTAACCTTGTAGCATGGCTCTAACCTAACCTTGTAGCATGCCCCCAACCTAACCTTGTAGCATGCCCCCAACCTAACCTTGTAGCATGGCCCCAACCTAACCTTGTAGCATGCCCCCAACCTAACCTTGTAGCATGGATCTAACCTAACCTTGTAGCATGGCCCCAACCTAACCTTGTAGCATGCACCCAACCTAACCTTGTAGCATGCCCCCAACCTAAATTGTAGCATGGATCTAACCTAACCTTGTAGCATGCCCCCAACCTAACCTTGTAGCATGGATCTAACCTAACCTTGTAGCATGCCCCCAACCTAACCTTGTAGCATGGATCTAACCTAACCTTGTAGCATGCACCCAACCTAACCTTGTAGCATGCCCCCAACCTAACCTTGTAGCATGGATCTAACCTAACCTTGTAGCATGCCCCCAACCTAACCTTGTAGCATGGATCTAACCTAACCTTGTAGCATGCCCCCAACCTAACCTTGTAGCATGGATCTAACCTAACCTTGTAGCATGCCCCCAACCTAACCTTGTAGCATGGATCTAACCTAACCTTGTAGCATGCACCCAACCTAACCTTGTAGCATGCCCCCAACCTAACCTTGTAGCATGGATCTAACCTAACCTTGTAGCATGCCCCCAACCTAACCTTGTAGCATGGATCTAACCTAACCTTGTAGCATGCACCCAACCTAACCTTGTAGCATGCACCCAACCTAACCTTGTAGCATGCCCCCAACCTAACCTTGTAGCATGGATCTAACCTAACCTTGTAGCATGGCCCCAACCTAACCTTGTAGCATGGATCTAACCTAACCTTGTAGCATGCCCCCAACCTAACCTTGTAGCATGGATCTAACCTAACCTTGTAGCATGGATCTAACCTAACCTTGTAGCATGGATCTAACCTAACCTTGTAGCATGGCCCCAACCTAACCTTGTAGCATGCACCCAACCTAACCTTGTAGCATGGATCTAACCTAACCTTGTAGCATGGATCTAACCTAACCTTATAGCATGGATCTAACCTAACCTTGTAGCATGCACCCAACCTAACCTTGTAGCATGGCCCCAACCTAACCTTGTAGCATGGCCCCAACCTAACCTTGTAGCATGGCCCCAACCTAACCTTGTAGCATGGATCTAACCTAACCTTGTAGCATGGCCCCAACCTAACCTTGTAGCATGGATCTAACCTAACCTTGTAGCATGCACCCAACCTAACCTTGTAGCATGGCCCCAACCTGACCTTGTAGCATGGATCTAACCTAACCTTGTAGCATGCCCCCAACCTAACCTTGTAGCATGGCCCCAACCTAACCTTGTAGCATGGATCTAACCTAACCTTGTAGCATGCACCCAACCTAACCTTGTAGCATGGCCCCAACCTAACCTTGTAGCATGGCCCCAACCTAACCTTGTAGCATGGCCCCAACCTAACCTTGTAGCATGGATCTAACCTAACCTTGTAGCATGGCCCCAACCTAACCTTGTAGCATGGATCTAACCTAACCTTGTAGCATGCACCCAACCTAACCTTGTAGCATGGCCCCAACCTAACCTTGTAGCATGGATCTAACCTAACCTTGTAGCATGGCTCCAACCTAACCTTGTAGCATGCCCCTAACCTAACCTTGTAGCATGGCCCTAACCTAACCTTGTAGCATGGCTCTAACCTAACCTTGTAGCATGCACCCAACCTAACCTTGTAACATGCACCCAACCTAACCTTGTAGCATGGCTCTAACCTAACCTTGTAGCATGCACCCAACCTAACCTTGTAGCATGCACCCAACCTAACCTTGTAGCATGGCTCTAACCTAACCTTGTAGCATATACCCAACCTAACCTTGTAGCATGGCCCCAACCTAACCTTGTAGCATGCACCCAACCTAACCTTGTAGCATGGCTCTAACCTAACCTTGTAGCATGGCTCTAACCTAACCTTGTAGCATGGCTCTAACCTAACCTTGTAGCATGCACCCAACCTAACCTTGTAGCATGGCTCTAACCTAACCTTGTAGCATATCCCCAACCTAACCTTGTAGCATGGCTCTAACCTAACCTTGTAGCATGGCTCTAACCTAACCTTGTAGCATGCACCCCACCTAACCTTGTAGCATGGCTCTAACCTAACCTTGTAGTATATCCCCAACCTAACCTTGTAGCATGGCTCTAACCTAACCTTGTAGCATGCACCCAACCTAACCTTGTAGCATGGCCCCAACGTAACCTTGTAGCATGGCTCTAACCTAACCTTGTAGCATGGCTCTAACCTAACCTTGTAGCATGCACCCAACCTAACCTTGTAGCATATCCCCAACCTAACCTTGTAGCATGCACCCAACCTAACCTTGTAGCATATCCCCAACCTAACCTTGTAGCATGGCTCTAACCTAACCTTGTAGCATGGCTCTAACCTAACCTTGTAGCATGCACCCAACCTAACCTTGTAGCATGGCCCCAACCTAACCTTGTAGCATGGCTCTAACCTAACCTTGTAGCATGCACCCAACCTAACCTTGTAGCATATCCCCAACCTAACCTTGTAGCATGGCCCCAACCTAACCTTGTAGCATGCACCCAACCTAACCTTGTAGCATGCACCCAACCTAACCTTGTAGCATATCCCCAACCTAACCTTGTAGCATGGCTCTAACCTAACCTTGTAGCATGGCTCTAACCTAACCTTGTAGCATGGCCCCAACCTAACCTTGTAACATGCCCCCAACCTAACCTTGTAGCATGCACCCAACCTAACCTTGTAGTATGCACCCAACCTAACCTTGTAGCATATCCCCAACCTAACCTTGTAGCATGGCTCTAACCTAACCTTGTAGCATGGCTCTAACCTAACCTTGTAGCATGCACCCAACCTAACCTTGTAGCATATCCCCAACCTAACCTTGTAGCATGGCCCTAACCTAACCTTGTAGCATGGCTCTAACCTAACCTTGTAGCATGCACCCAACCTAACCTTGTAGCATATCCCCAACCTAACCTTGTAGCATGGCTCTAACCTAACCTTGTAGCATGGCTCTAACCTAACCTTGTAGCATGCACCCAACCTAACCTTGTAGCATGGCCCTAACCTAACCTTGTAGCATGGCTCTAACCTAACCTTGTAGCATGCACCCAACCTAACCTTGTAGCATGGCTCTAACCTAACCTTGTAGCGTGGCCCTAACCTAACCTTGTAGCATTGCTTTAACCTAACCTTGTAGCATGGCCCCAACCTAACCTTGTAGCATGGCTCTAACCTAACCTTGTAGCATGCACCCAACCTAACCTTGTAGCATGGCTCCAACCTAACCTTGTAGCATGGCCCCAACCTAACCTTGTAGCATGCACCCAACCTAACCTTGTAGCATGCACCCAACCTAACCTTGTAGCATGCCCCCAACCTAACCTTGTAGCATGGCCCCAACCTAACCTTGTAGCATGGCCCCAACCTAACCTTGTAGCATGCACCCAACCTAACCTTGTAGCATGGCCCCAACCTAACCTTGTAGCATGCACCCAACCTAACCTTGTAACATGGCCCCAACCTAACCTTGTAGCATGCACCCAACCTAACCTTGTAGCATGCACCCAACCTAACCTTGTAGCATGCCCCCAACCTAACCTTGTAGCATGGCTCTAACCTAACCTTGTAGCATGCCCCCAACCTAACCTTGTAGCATGGCCCCAACCTAACCTTGTAGCATGGCCCTAACCTAACCTTGTAGCATGGCCCCAACCTAACCTTGTAGCATGGCCCTAACCTAACCTTGTAGCATGCCCCCAACCTAACCTTGTAACATGGCTCTAACCTAACCTTGTAGCATGGCTCTAACCTAACCTTGTAGCATGGCTCTAACCTAACCTTGTAACATGGCTCTAACCTAACCTTGTAGCATGGCTCTAACCTAACCTTGTAGCATGCCCCCAACCTAACCTTGTAGCATGGCCCCAACCTAACCTTGTAGCATATCCCCAACCTAACCTTGTAGCATTCCCCCAACCTAACCTTGTAGCATGCACCCAACCTAACCTTGTAGCATGGCCCCAACCTAACCTTGTAGCATGCACCCAACCTAACCTTGTAGCATGGCCCCAACCTAACCTTGTAACATGCACCCAACCTAACCTTGTAGCATGGCCCCAACCTAACCTTGTAGCATGCCCCCAACCTAACCTTGTAGCATGGCTCTAACCTAACCTTGTAGCATGGCTCTAACCTAACCTTGTAGCATGCCCCCAACCTAACCTTGTAGCATGGCTCTAACCTAACCTTGTAGCATGCACCCAACCTAACCTTGTAGCATGGCCCCAACCTAACCTTGTAGCATGCACCCAACCTAACCTTGTAGCATGCACCCAACCTAACCTTGTAGCATGCAAGAATATGAGGGGTGGCCATTCATCTTCTGGCTGTGCCAGGTGGAGATTATAACAGAACATGGCCAAGATGTTCAAATGTTCATAGATGACCAGCAGGGTCAAATAATAATAATCACAGTGGTTGTCGAGGGTGCAACAGGTCAGCACCTCAGGAGTAAATGTTAGTTGGCTTTTCATAGCCGATCATTCAGAGTATCTCTACCGCTTCTGCTGTCTCTAGAGAGTTGAAAACAGCAGGTCTGGGACAGGTAGCACGTCCAGTGAACAGGTCAGGGTTCCATAGCCGCAGGAAGAACAGTTGAAACTGGAACAGCAGAACGGCCAGGTGGACTGGGGACAGCAAGGAGTTATCAGGCCAGGCCATCCTGAGGCATGGTCCTAGGGCTCAGGTCCTCCGAGAGAGAAAAAAAGAAAGAAAGAGAGAATTAGAGAGAGCATACTTAAATTCACACAGGACACCGGATAAGACAGGAGAAATACTCCAGATATAACAGACTGACCCTAGCCCCCCGACACATAAACTACTGCAGCATAAATACTGGAGGCTGAGACAGGAGGGGTCAGGAGACACTGTGGCCCCATCCGATGATACCCCCGGACAGGGCCAAACAGGTAGGATATAACCCCACCCACTTTGCCAAAGCACAGCCCCCACACCACTAGAGGGATATCTTCAACCACCAACTTACAATCCTGAGACAAGGCCGAGTATAGCCCACAAAGATCTCCGCCACGGCACAACCCAAGGGGGAGCGCCAACCCAGACAGGAAGATCACGTCAGTGACTCAACCCACTCAAGTGACGCACCACTCCTAGGGACGGCATGGAAGAGCACCAGTAAGCCAGTGACTCAGCCCCTGTAATAGGGTTAGAGGCAGAGAATGCCAGTGGAGAGAGGGGAACCGGCCAGGCAGAGACAGCAAGGGCGGTTCGTTGCTCCAGAGCCTTTCCGTTCACCTTCACACTCCTGGGCCAGACTACACTCAATCATATGACCTACTGAAGAGATGAGTCTTCAGTAAAGACTTAAAGGTTGAGACCGAGTCTGCGTCTCTCACATGGGTAGGTAGACCATTCCATAAAAATGGAGCTCTATAGGAGAAAGCCCTGCCTCCAGCTGTTTGCTTAGAAATTCTAGGGACAATTAGGAGGCCTGCGACCGTAGCGTACGTGGTATGTACGGCAGGACCAAATTGGAAAGATATGTAGGAGCAAGCCCATGTACTGCTTTGTAGGTTAGCAGTACAACCTTGAAATCAGCCCTTGCCTTAACAGGAAGCCAGTGTAGTGAAGCTAGCACTGGAGTAATATGATTTTAAAAAATTATGTAAGAGAAAGGGTTGGCACAGAATAAGACACAGAAGATGTTTTATCCTCCTGAGCTACTCTACTCAGTGTTGTTGTTGTTTGCACTATGCTAGCTACCGTTTATATAAGAGGACAGTGTCCCTGGCAGCATGTTGTCTCATTACATGCTTTCATCATGTTCCAGCCATGCTGTGGCTCTGCCACGTCTAGTTGTCACAGCACTGTAGGGTACGTCCCAATTACAGTTGAAGTCGGAAGTTTACATACACCTTAGCCAAATACATTTAAATTCAGTTTTTCACAATTCCTGACATTAAATCCTAGTAAAACTTCCCTGTCTTAGGTCAGTTAGGATCACCACTTTATTTTAAGAATGTGAAATGTCAGAATAATAGTAGAGAGAATGATTTATTTCAGCTTTTATTTCTTTCATCACATTCCCAGTGGGTCAGAAGTTCACATACACTCAATTAGTGTTTGGTAGCTTTGCCTTTAAATTGTTTAACTTGGGTCAAACGTTTCGGGTAGCCTTCCACAAGCTTCCCACAATAAGTTGGGTGAATTTTGGCCCATTCCTCCTGACAGGGCTGGTGTAACTGAGTCAGGTTTTTAGGCCTCCTTGCTCGCACATGCTTTTTCAGTTCTGCCCACAAATTTTCTATGGGATTGAGGTCAGGGCTTTGTGATGGCCACTCCAATACCTTGACTTTGTTGTCCTTAAGCCATTTTGCCACAACTTTGGAAGTATGCTTGGGGTGATTGTCCATTTGGAAGAGCCATTTGCGACCAAGCTTTAACTTCCTGACTGATGTCTTGTAATGTTGCTTCAATATATCCACATAATTTTAATTCCTCATGATGCCATCTATTTTGTGAAGTGCACCAGTCCCTCCTGCAGCAAAGCACCCCCACAACATGATGCTGCCATCTCCGTGCTTCACGGTTGGGATGGTGTTCTTTGGCTTGCAAGCCTCCCCCTTTGTCCTCCAAACATAACGATGGTCATTATGGCCAAACAGTTGTTTTTTTGTTTCATCAGACCAGAGGACATTTCTCCAAAAAGTACAATCTTTGTCACTATGTGCAGTTGCAAACTGTAGTCTGTTTTTTTTATGGCGGTTTTGGAGCAGTTGCTTCTTCCTTGCTGAGTGGCCTTTCAGGTTATGTCGATATAGGACTCGTTTTACTGTGGATATAGATACTTTTGTACCTGTTTCCTTCAACATCTTCACAAGGTCCTTTGCTGTTGTTCTGGGATTGATTTGCACTTTTCGCACCAAAGTACGTTCATCTCTAGGAGACAGAACGCGTCTCCTTCCTGAGTGGTATGATGGCTGCGTGGTCCCATGGTGTTTATACTTGGTTACTATTGTTTGTACAGATGAACGTGGTACCTTCAGGCATTTGGAAATTGCTCCCAAGGATGAACCAGACTTGTGAAGGTCTACAATTTTTTTTCTGAGATCTTGGCTGATTTCTTTTGATTTTCCCATGTCAAGCAAAGAGGCACTGAGTTTGAAGGTAGGCCTTGAAATACATCCACAGGTATACCTCCAATTGACTCAAATTATGTCAATTAGCCTATCAGAAGCTTCTAAAGCCATGAAATCATTTTCTGGAATTTTCCAAGCTGTTTAAAGGCACAGTCAACTTAGTGTATGTAAACTTCTGACCCACTGGAATTGTCATACAGTGAATTATAAGTGAAATAATCTGTAAACAATTTTTGGAAAAATTATTCGTGTCACGCACAAAGTAGATGTCCTTACCGACTTGCCAAAACTATAGTTTGTTAACAAGACTTTGTGGAGTGGTTGAAAAACTAGTTTTAATGACTCCAACCTACGTGTATGTAAACTTCCGACTTCAAATGTACCTCCACATTGTTCTGGTACTCCCTGTATATAGCTCCACATTGATCTTGTACTGGTACTCCCTGTATATAGCTCCACATTGATCTGGTACTGGTATTTCCTTTATATAGCTCCACATTGATCTGGTACTGGTACTTCCTGTATATAGCTCCACATTGATCTGGTACTGGTACTCCCTGTATATAGCTCCACATTGATCTGGTACTGGTACTTCCTGTATATAGCTCCACATTGATCTGGTACTGGTACTTCCTGTATATAGCTCCATTCTTGTGCATGTTATTTTATTCTTCTTGTGTTAGTCACTATTAAAAATCTGCGTCTTTGGGAAATGTTTGTAAACAAACATTTCACTGTAAAGTCTACACCAGTTTTATTTGGCGCATGTGAAAGATAACATTTAGTATGTTATTTGATGCGCAGAGGGTGAACAGTGCTTTCTACCTTCAACAGAATATAGTTATACTGCCATCTAGTGGCCAATGTCAGGGCATGTTACCAGAGAACACTACACCATGTAGGATTATTTTATGATTAATTTATGATTGATTGATGATTTAATTCATTAGAGCAGAGGTTGGTTAATTGAGCAGTAAGGCCAGAAGGGAGTGTGGTACTGTATATAGCCAGTAGGTTAATAGTACCGCTAAGGGCTGTTCATTCTATGGTACAGGGGAGATTATGCTGTACACTACCGGTCAAAAGTTTTAGGACACCTACTCATTCAAGGGTTTTTCTTTATTTTTACTATTTTCTACATTGTAGAATAATAGTGAATACATCAAAGTTATGAAATAACACATATGGAATCATGTAGTAACCAAAAAAGTGTTAAACAAATCAAAATACATTTTATATTTGAGATTCTTCAAATAACCACCCGTTGCCTTGATGACAACTTTGCACACTCCTGGCATTCTCTCAACCAGATTCAGGAGGCAGTCACCTGGAATACATTTAAATTATCAGGTGTGCCTTCTTAAAAGATAATTTGTGGAATTTATTTTCTTCTTATTGCGTTTGAGCCAATCAATTGTGTTGTGACAAGGTAGGAGTGGTATACATAACTACTGTATACCAACAACAATGCAGTTATATGTCATATAGAGAAACAAGTATTTTTACCTGTGGTATATCTAGTGTTGGAAAAAGTATTACATGTTCATACTTGAGTAAAACTAAAGATAACTTAATAGAAAATGACTCATGTTAAAGTGAGTCACCCAGTAAAATAGTACTTGAGTAAAAGTCCAAAAGTATCTGGTTATAAATGGACTTAAGTACAGTGGTGGGAAAAGTACTCAACTATCATACTTGAGTAAAAGTACAAAGTAAAAGTAAATACTAGACATCAAATTCCATATCAGATTACACAATTGTCTTTCTTTTTTAATTTACAGACAGCCAGGGGCACACTCCAACACATAATTTACAAACGCAGTATTTGTGTTTAGTAAGTCCGCTAGACCAGAAGCAGTAGGGATGACAACGCATTATATTGATAGGTGCGTGAATTGGACCATATTGCTGTCCTGCCTGAGTATTCTAAATGTAACGAGTATTTTTGGGTGTCAGGGAAAATGTATTGAGTATGAAGTACATCATTTTCTTTAGGTTGGTAGTGGAGTAAAATGAAAAGTTGTCATAAATATAAATAGTAAAGTACAGATACCGCAAAAAAAGGACTTAAGTAGTACTTCAAAAATATTTTTACTTAGTTACTTTACACCACAGGGTATATCGTCTCGGTTGGAATGTGTACCCGGTTTACAATTGTTGGGAGCAAACAGGAAGTAGTTGAGTTGATGCATGGCTGTAGACATGGTCAGTTCATCATAAAAAAAAAATGATAAAAGAATAATTGGTCTCCATTTTGTCTACACATAGAGTCATCCATCCACCATCTAAAGAACCATCTAAAGAACCATCTAACTACGACTTCACCAAGACCTGTCAGTGTCAGGGTGGGTCATCACTACTTTAATAAGTTCTTTATTCATGCGTGTCAATATTTCAAAGCACAATGTTCTATTCAACTACATGTCAAATTAAATATATATGCTCTTCCATGACATAGACTGACAAGGTGAATTCAGGTGAAAGCTACGATCCCTTATTGATGTCACCTGTTTAATCCACTTCAATCAGTGTAGATGAATGGGAGAAGACAGGTTAAAGAAGGATTTTTAAGCCTTGAGACAACTGAGACATGGATTGTGTATGACAAAAGATTTAAGTACCTTTGAATGGGGTATGGTAGTACTGTAGGTGCCAGGTGCACCGGTTTGTGTCAAGAATTGCAACGATGCTGAGTTTTTCACGCTTAATAACAGTTTCCCATGTGTGTCAAGAATGGTCCACCACTCAAAAGGACATCCAGCCAACTTGACACAACTGTGGGAAGTATTGGAGTCAACATGGGCCAGCATCTCTGAGGAACACTTTTGATACCTTATAGAGTCCATGCCCTAACAAATTGAGGCTGTTCTGATGGCAAAATATGCAATTCAATATTAGGAAGGTGTTCCTAATGTTTTATACACTACGAGTATATGTAGAGGTTTGTTTTATGTTGGACTTTTTTACTCAGAGCAAGCAATGCTGTAAATAATTGGGAAGTTTAGGGGAGACCAGGAAACAAAGTAATCATACTTTACCAAATAACTCTAATTAGAAATAACTTAGAAAGCTGCTATTCAATGTGCTAATGCTTGATTAGTGTATCTACATGTATAGGACGTTTTGCTTAAATCCATAAATTATTCTGTTGTGTTATTGACAAAAAACATTCAGGCCGAATTATAATATATAAATAGGGTCTCTACATGAATATAGTGCTTTATACAGTATGTCCCTCCGACATTATGTGTGTGAACGTTGATAAAACATTACATTTAACAGTTGGATCACATACAATGATGCTCTAAAGTCTAACTAAACTAAACCATGTAAACAGATTCCAATAGCAGTGTGTTTTAATTCAAATAAATTCATGAAAATGTGTTCTAGGAATATTTTAACCCACTTAATCCGAAGATTTTCCCAAGTTTTCACCATCATTGTAAAATTATTAGTTATTTGGTTGCTTTGGGAAAGTCATTTCTGAAGAATTTTGCTTATTTAATGTCATTAGTGATTCATTTACGTTTGTCCTTCAGGGTTAAGGTCATCCCTGTAACGTGAACTTAACTCATGTTTTAATATGGTAGAAGTATTCCTTTAAAAAAAATAAGAAGAAAAAATAAACATTGAACATCTAATAATCAAATCCTAAAGTAAAAGCAGGTGAGCTGGTTCTACTCTTTTTGTCCGTTTTGTGGTGGAAAACTGAGCGGGAGATACTCAACTAGTCCAAAGAAGGCCAGTTTTATTGCTTCTTTAATTAGCACAACAGTTTTCAGCTGTGCTAACATAATTGCAAAAGGGTTTTCTAATGACCAATTAGCCTTTTAAAATGATCAACTTGGATTAGCTAACACAACTTGTCATTGGAACACAGGAGTGATGGTTGCTGATAATGGGCCTCTGTGCGCCTATGCAGATATTCCATTAAAAATCAGACGTTTCCAGCTACAATAATAATTTACAACATTAACAATGTCTACACTGTATTTCTGACAAAAAAAGGCTTTTCTTTCAAAATAAGGCCATTTCTAAGTGACCCCAAACTTTTGAACGGTAGTGTATGTTGAACCAACTTGGAATGGATGTTGAATTGACGTCTGTGCCCAGTGGGGAGGAACCATCTAACTTCAAGTTGGAAAATCCTTTAGCGAAAGAGATCTGTAGTTATTTCTTGAATATTGTGAGATATTTTGACATTCACTTATTGCATTCCAGTTTGACTCAAAGGTTTGTTGTCCACCCAGAGCCACCGTCCTTCAGTCTCCAAGCAACTCAGTCCGATCCAGTGCTTCATATCATCACCAAGGGTTGACAAGAAAATATTCTGGGGAACAGAAAAGTTGAAAAATAGGTTCTAAAAAACAGTTTCTACTCTTAAACACAGCTGACTTTCTTTCTGTCTGGTTTGACTTGATCCTCTGTTCGTCTTACATACAATTTTGAAGAAAACAGAAGTTGGGTTTGAAAAAGTGATGATCTTTAAAAACCTTTCCATAGCCTCTAATTTCTCTCTTTCACCTTGCTCACCCATTTCTCTTGGCTGTTGACAATGACCAGGTGACCTCTCTTTGAGACACAGTTATTGAGTCCAGTTCATATAACCAGTAGAGAATAAGTAGCATGAAACAACGAGCCCTTAGCACAGGCTTTATAACCTTCAACCTCTGCTTGACGAAAATAAAATGGTAACACTTTAGGGAATATATCTTTAGGTTTGCTTCTTCTTGAAATGCTATACTTTCACATCTTCTTACTATGGTAGGATTTCAGCCTTTACAGGTTATTCTTAATGCCTACTTGACACGCAGTTCCTCACATATTTGCATATTCAAACCTCAAACATTTGCATATTCAAACCACAAACATTTGCATATTCAACCCTTAAATATTTGCATATTCAATCCTCAAACGTTTGCGTAGTCAAACATATTCCAGACAGTAACATTCATGACAGTGTCAGATTGTGACAGTTCCAACTCACCTATTAGGTTGGCTACGAGGTTACTCTGCTGTGTCTCCAGTGAATCAAACTGGTTGCTCTTACTGACATCTATTGAAAGAACCACAGGCAAGTAAATATTTAAAAAAAAATGTTTATCAATGCCCAAATGATTTTGGTATTATGAGAAATGGCACAATAAAACAATGGGAGCATTTACCATTGTGCAGGTATCTATTCTTTTATCATCTGATAAATTGTGTTCACATCCAAATACATAGGAAGATACTAAACCAAGAACAGAGTGCAGATATACTCACAGAGGCCCACCACAGCACCCAGAGCACAGAAAGCACAGAGCAGGGTGAGGTAGAGAACAGCCAACAGGACCTACAACCCCCTGGAGAGAGAGGCTGCTACCCCTGGTCGAGGAGTGGAGCCTGCGTTCCCTGGTCGAGGAGTGGAGCCTGGGTCCCCTGGTCGAGGAGTGGAGCCTGTGTTCCCTGGTCGAGGAGTGGAGCCTGCGTTCCCTGGTCGAGGAGTGGAGCCTGGGTCCCCTGGTCGAGGAGTGGAGCCTGTGTTCCCTGGTCGAGGAGTGGAGCCTGTGTTCCCTGGTCGAGGAGTGGAGCCTGTGTTCCCTGGTCGAGGAGTGGAGCCTGCGTTCCCTGGTCGAGGAGTGGAGCCTGCGTTCCCTGGTCGAGGAGTGGAGCCTGCGTTCCCTGGTCGAGGAGTGGAGCCTGCGTTCCCTGGTCGAGGAGTGGAGCCTGCGTTCCCTGGTCGAGGAGTGGAGCCTGCGTTCCCTGGTCGAGGAGTGGAGCCTGCGTTCCCTGGTCGAGGAGTGGAGCCTGCGTTCCCTGGTCGAGGAGTGGAGCCTGCGTTCCCTGGTCGAGGAGTGGAGCCTGCGTTCCCTGGTCGAGGAGTGGAGCCTGCGTTCCCTGGTCGAGGAGAGGAGCCTGGGTCCCCTGGTCGAGGAGTGGAGCCTGGGTCCCCTGGTCGAGGAGTGGAGCCTGGGTTCCCTGGTCGAGGAGAGGAGCCTGGATCCCCTGGTCGAGGAGTGGAGCCTGTGTTCCCTGGTCGAGGAGTGGAGCCTGTGTTCCCTGGTCGAGGAGAGGAGCTTGTGTTCCCTGGTCGAGGAGAGGAGCCTGGGTCCCCTGGTCGAGGAGTGGAGCCTGTGTTCCCTGGTCGAGGTGTGGAGCCTGTGTTCCCTGGTCGAGGAGAGGAGCCTGGGTCCCCTGGTCGAGGAGTGGAGCCTGTGTTCCCTGGTCGAGGTGTGGAGCCTGTGTTCCCTGGTCGAGGAGTGGAGCCTGTGTTCCCTGGTCGAGGAGTGGAGCCTGGGTCCCCTGGTCGAGGAGTGGAGCCTGTGTTCCCTGGTCGAGGTGTGGAGCCTGTGTTCCCCGGTCGAGGAGTGGAGCCTGGGTCCCCTGGTCGAGGAGTGGAGCCTGGGTCCCCTGGTCGAGGAGTGGAGCCTGCGTTCCCTGGTCGAGGAGTGGAGCCTGCGTTCCCTGGTCGAGGAGTGGAGCCTGTGTTCCCTGGTCGAGGAGTGGAGCCTGTGTTCCCTGGTCGAGGAGTGGAGCCTGTGTTCCCTGGTCGAGGAGTGGAGCCTGCGTTCCCTGGTCGAGGAGAGGAGCCTGGGTCCCCTGGTCGAGGAGTGGAGCCTGTGTTCCCTGGTCGAGGAGTGGAGCCTGTGTTCCCTGGTCGAGGAGTGGAGCCTGCGTTCCCTGGTCGAGGAGAGGAGCCTGTGTTCCCTGGTCGAGGTGTGGAGCCTGTGTTCCCTGGTCAAGGAGTGGAGCCTGTGTTCCCTGGTCGAGGAGTGGAGCCTGTGTCCCCTGAACCGAACAGAGAGTAAAGTTTACATTAGGGTCAATTCCATTTAAATTCCAGTCAATTCAGAATGTAAACCAAATTCCAATTCCCCATTTTTCACATTGAAAATAATTGACATAATTGACATTTCAATGTACTTCATGAATTGACTGGAATTTAAATGGAATTGACCCCAAGCTTGGTTTACATTGCCCTCATTAGAATGTGTGCAGCTGACCGTATGTAGAAATACAGCAAAATAAAGTTGAAGCTGTTTTTCAGAGCTCCTTTTACAACATATTTGTTTAGATTTGAGTTGTGTAATAATATGAATACAATCTCATCCTTAGAATTTAAGACAGTCTCTCTTTCATGTTTCAGTTACAGTCTCTCCTTTATTTTTAAGTAATGAGGACCTTTCTAAATGAGTGAGCGGACACGTATGAGTGGAAATTGGAGTTGATGATCTAGGCAAACAAGTGTGCCCTAACAGTAATCCCTGTTTCTGTGTAGTCACATTTACAGTACCTTGCAATACCTCTAGAGGACTCCTATTACCCATGGTTGAGAGGGATTGTCTGTGCTGACTCCTATTACCCATGGTTGAATGGTATTGTCTGTGCTGACTCCTATTACCCATGGTTGAAAGGGAGAGTTCGTGTGCGTATGTGTGTGTCTCTCTTCACAGTCCGCGTTGTTCCATAAGGTATAGTTTTATCTGTTTTTGAAATCTGATTTTACGGCTCACTTGAGTTACTTGATGTGGAATAGAGTTCCATGTAGTCATGGCTTTATTTAGTACTGTGTGTTTCCCAGAGTCTGTTCTGGACTTGGGGACTGTGAAGAGACCCCGGGTGGCATGTCTTGTGGGGTATGTATGGGTGTCTGAGCTGTGCGATAGTAGTTTGATCAGAAAGCTCGGTGCTTTCAACATGTCAATCAATACCTCTCACAGAGACCAGTAGTGATGCAGTCAATCTCTCCTCTACTTTAAACCAGGAGAGATTGACATTCACGGTGGCAGGTAGCCATGTGCATTCAGTTGTACAACTGACTAAGTATCCCCCTTTCCCATTCATGTTAGCTCTATTTGGACGTTTAAGGGCCAGCTGTGCTGCTCTGTTCTGGACCAAGTGTAATTTGCCTATGTCCCTTGTGTGTGTCACTTGACCATATGACTGGACAGCAGTCCATATGACTGGACAGTAGTCCATATGACTGGACAGCAGTCCATATGACTGGACAGTAGTCCATATGACTGGACAGCAGTCCATATGACTGGACAGCAGTCCATATGACTGGACAGTAGTCCATATGACTGGACAGCAGTCCATATGACTGGACAGTAGTCCATATGACTGGACAGCAGTCCATATGACTGGACAGCAGTCCATATGACTGGACAGTAGTCCATATGACTGGACAGCAGTCCATATGACTGGACAGCAGTCCATATGACTGGGCAGTAGTCCATTTGACTGGACAGTATTCCATATGACTGGACAGTAGTCCATATGACTGGACAGTATTCCATATGACTGGACAGTATTCCATATGACTGGACAGTAGTCCATAAGACTGGACAGTAGTCCATAAGACTGGACAGTAGTCCATAAGACTGGACAGTAGTCCATATGACTGGACAGTATTCCATATGACTGAACAGTATTCCATAAGACTGGACAGTAGTCCATAAGACTGGACAGTAGTCCATATGACTGGACAGTATTCCATATGACTGGACAGTATTCCATAAGACTGGACAGTATTCCATAAGACTGGACAGTATTCCATAAGACTGGACAGTATTCCATATGACTGGACAGTATTCCATAAGACTGGACAGTATTCCATATGACTGGACAGTATTCCATATTACTGGACATTATTCCATATGACTGGACAGTAGTCCATATGACTGGACAGTATTCCATAAGACTGGACAGTATTCCATAAGACTGGACAGTATTCCATATGACTGGACAGTATTCCATAAGACTGGACAGTATTCCATATGACTGGACAGTATTCCATATGACTGGACATTATTCCATATGACTGGACAGTATTCCATAAGACTGGACAGTATTCCATATGACTGGACAGTATTCCATATGACTGGACATTATTCCATATGACTGGACAGTAGTCCATTTGACTGGACAGTAGTCCATAAGACTGGACAGTATTCCATATGACTGGACAGTATTCCATATGACTGGACAGTATTCCATATGACTGGACATTATTCCATATGACTGGACAGTAGTCCATATGACTGGACAGTATTCCATATGACTGGACAGTATTCCATTTGACTGGACAGTAGTCCATAAGACTGGACAGTATTCCATATGACTGGACAGTATTCCATATGACTGGACATTATTCCATATGACTGGACAGTAGTCCATTTGACTGGACAGTAGTCCATAAGACTGGACAGTATTCCATATGACTGGACAGTATTCCATATGACTGGACAGTATTCCATATGACTGGACATTATTCCATATGACTGGACAGTAGTCCATATGACTGGACAGTATTCCATATGACTGGACAGTAGTCCATATGACTGGACAGTAGTCCATATGACTGGACAGTATTCCATATGACTGGACAGTATTCCATTTGACTGGACAGTAGTCCATAAGACTGGACAGTATTCCATATGACTGGACAGTATTCCATATGACTGTACATTATTCCATATGACTGGACAGTAGTCCATTTGACTGGACAGTAGTCCATAAGACTGGACAGTATTCCATATGACTGGACAGTATTCCATATGACTGGACAGTATTCCATATGACTGGACATTATTCCATATGACTGGACAGTATTCCATATGACTGGACATTATTCCATATGACTGGACAGTAGTCCATATGACTGGACATTATTCCATATGACTGGACAGTAGTCCATATGACTGGACAGTATTCCATATGACTGGACAGTAGTCCATATGACTGGACAGTAGTCCATATGACTGGACAGTAGTCCATATGACTGGACAGTATTCCATATGACTGGACAGTATTCCATATGACTGGACATTATTCCATATGACTGGACAGTAGTCCATATGACTGGACATTATTCCATATGACTGGACAGTAGTCCATATGACTGGACAGTATTCCATATGACTGGACAGTAGTCCATATGACTGGACAGTATTCCATATGACTGGACAGTAGTCCATATGACTGGACAGTAGTCCATATGACTGGACAGTATTCCATATGACTGGACAGTATTCCATTTGACTGGACAGTAGTCCATAAGACTGGACAGTATTCCATATGACTGGACAGTATTCCATATGACTGGACATTATTCCATATGACTGGACAGTAGTCCATTTGACTGGACAGTAGTCCATAAGACTGGACATTATTCCATATGACTGGACAGTATTCCATATGACTGGACAGTATTCCATATGACTGGACATTATTCCATATGACTGGACAGTATTCCATATGACTGGACAGTATTACATATGACTGGACATTATTCCATATGACTGGACAGTAGTCCATATGACTGGACATTATTCCATATGACTGGACAGTAGTCCATATGACTGGACAGTATTCCATATGACTGGACAGTAGTCCATATGACTGGACAGTAGTCCATATGACTGGACAGTAGTCCATATGACTGGACAGTATTCCATATGACTGGACAGTATTCCATATGACTGGACATTATTCCATATGACTGGACAGTAGTCCATATGACTGGACATTATTCCATATGACTGGACAGTAGTCCATATGACTGGACAGTATTCCATATGACTGGACAGTAGTCCATATGACTGGACAGTATTCCATATGACTGGACAGTAGTCCATATGACTGGACAGTATTCCATATGACTGGACAGTATTCCATATGACTGGACAGTATTCCATATGACTGGACAGTAGTCCATATGACTGGACAGTATTCCAGGTGCTACAAAACTAGGACTCATTTTGTTGATAGCGATGTCACGAAAGCAGAGTGGCGCTTCATTACCTCGTCATAGTTACCGTTGTATCAATATGTTTTGACCATGACAGTTTACAATCCAGGATTACTCTAAGCAGTTTAGGCACCTCAACTTGCTCAATTGCCAGATTATTCAATACAAGATTTAGTTGAGGTTTAGGGTTTAGTGAATAATTTGTCCTTTTAGTTTTTTAAATATTGTCTGTGCTGACTCCTAATACTCAACATGATAGAAAGGATTGTCTGTGCTGACTCCTAATACTCAACATGATAGAAAGGATTGTCTGTGCTGACTCCTAATACTCAACATGATAGAAAGGATTGTCTGTGCTGACTCCTAATACTCAACATGATAGAAAGGATTGTCTGTGCTGACTCCTAATACTCAACATGATAGAATGGATTGTCTGTGCTGACTCCTACCTAAAGTCTGTCTGTTTCAGGGATTGGATTTTCCGGCTGCTAATTTCAGTTTGTGATAGATTCATTCATGTGATGAGTTGTGATGAGTTAACATTTCACCATAAAATGATTTAAAAATAATAATTTTACTCCGTAGTACAAAAGATTAATGTCAGTATTTCCTTCCCATCTCATGGTGAACAGCAGCAATACATGTGACCAAATGGACATTCTCAGACATCAGACTTGGTGTGGATGGGCTCCCAAGTGGCGCAGTGGTCTAAGGCACTGCGTCTCAGTACTTGAAGCGTCACTACAGATGCCCTGGTTCGAATCCAGGCTGTATCACAACCTGGTGTGATTGGGAGTACCATAGGGCAGTGCACAATTGGCCCGGTGTAGGCCGTCAATGTAAATAAGAATTTATTCTTAACCGACTTGCCTAGCTAAATCAAAAAAAGTATCTGAAAATGGAAGTTTCCATTGTCTTTTAAAAGAAGACAACTATGCTAATCAGAGTGTTGGGTTTTCCCCTGCACAAAATACTTTAGTAAAAGGGTTAATGGTTTGTTCAAGGTAGGGTTCACGTGTCTTTGAACAGGGCTATATAAATTCCATCTATTATTATTCATTTATTATTATTATTATTTTAGAAGTGAAAGTAATGGTGTTTTTATACAACACTCATCTTGGGAAGATAAATATTGTACCTATAACTTCCATCACTTGTTTTTTCCCTCCATAACTCAGGTTTCAGGTTTTCCGCTTCCCTGTCCGCGTGTCTGTGTTCTTGATCATCATGGTGGCTAGAGAACAGGAAGGTCAAACCTGTTAACCTTTCCATTGAACAACACATCATCAGAGTGAGCCAACATGCAGTTTGCTACACCTCAGGCACACAAACAGACCCCACAGCTCCACAGGCCCAACGTACCTGTCAGCACCGGGCAAACATTTGATCCCTACACTGGATCAACCCTCAAACCCTCATTCCCCCCAAAACCCTTAACTTAACCCTTAACATGACTTCCCCTCTTGCCAATCTTTCCCTATTGCGTCTTCATAACGGCCCAGATTACTGATGAGATGAAATAGGAGAGATAGTTTGCATTCAGTCCTAAAATGTACAGTATCAGTATGAACATCCAGCTACTCTCATCATAACTCTAATAAGGTAATGGATATGATGGTGTTTGTTTTGGGTGCAAAGGGATTGAGGGGCTTCCAGTGTTGATGGAACAGAGAGTGGGCTGAAGAGATTTGGGACGAATTGTTTGTTGTTGGAGCGCAGCCTGTAGAGTTAACCCCTGACCTTCTATAACCCCTGACCTTTGGGCATACAGTTCTATCCACGCATCAGGGAGAGGGACTGTCGAGACTGTCACTCGGAACACCCTGGAACAATCCGGAACACGGCGAGACCAGGGCTGTGTCCAAAATGGCACCCTATTACCCTATGGAACCTGGTCAAAAGTAGTGCACTACATAGGGAATAGGGTGCTATTTAGAACAGACAACCAGCTTCTGAACGGGGGCAGAGTGGGACCCATCCCAGGACCAATTAGGCAGGTGGAGGCGTGAAGCCTCACACAGGATCAGACACACAGTTTGAGGGAAGAATGCAGGCCAGGGGGAAACCTGAGATGTCCAGAGGAACAGAACAGTGTTAGAGAGGAACCTCTGACTTAGTTGGGACCGCAGATTAAAGACTGAGCTCAGCCCCAAAAGCTAATCTGAGCCACCAATGTCTAATGTGAGTCCAAAATGGCACCCTTTTCCCCACAGGGCTTAGGTCAAAAGTAGTGCACTATATAGGGAATAGGGTGCCATTTGGGACACAGCATGTGTCTCCACTGAACAGAAAGTGAGGCGATTGAGAAGTGGAGGTAGATGAACGCAGTATAATTCTGACTGTCCTGTCAAAGAGGTTTCATATATACCAGATTTCAACGTCACGTAGCAAGGTCTTTGCACATATTGTTCCTGAGGTAGAACTGTTATCAACTTCATCAACTGTGGGTTCTGTTACAGTGTTGGGTGCCATTACCAACAGAGCTGGTGTTCTCTCTTGAAACAATGCAAATAAAAATATACAGTACAACAATTTGACTGAAAATATGCAACAGTGCAGGACTTTCCAAGTCAAGCTTTTTATTTCAAATGTTGACATTCCTGACTGTCAAGAGGAGAATAGAGAGAGGTGGAAAGAGGTGGGTGACCTCACTGTGCCAGCACAATCCCACACATGCATCTAACAACGGGCACATTACTTTCAACATGCACATTACTTTCAACATGCACATTACTATCAAGGGTCACCTTACTATCAACAGCTACATTACTATCAACAGACACATTACTATCAACAGCTACATTACTATCAACAGCTACATTACTATCAACACACATTACTATCAACAGCTACATTACTATCAACAGCTACATTACTATCAACAGACACATTACTATCAACAGCTACATTACTATCAACAGCTACATTACTATCAACACACATTACTATCAACAGCTACATTACTATCAACACACATTACTATCAACAGACACACTACTATCAACAGCTACATTACTATCAACACACATTACTATCAACAGACACATTACTATCAACAGCTACATTACTATCAACAGACACACTACTATCAACAGACGCATTACTATCAACAGTCACATTACTATCAACAGACACATTACTATCAACACACATTACTATCAACAGACACATTTCTATCAACAGCTACATTACTATCAACAGATACATTACTATCAAGGGGCACATTACTATCAACAGCTACATTACTATCAACAGACACATTACTATCAACAGACACATTACTGTCAACAGCTACATTACTATCAACAGACACATTACTATCAAGGGGTACATTACTATCAACAGCTACATTACTATCACGGGGCACATTACTATCAACAGCTACATTACTATCAACAGTCACATTACTATCAACAGACACATTACTATCAAGGGGCACATTACTATCAACAGACACATTACTAACAACAGACACATTACTATCAACAGCTACATTACTATCAACAGACACATTCCTATCAACAGCTACATTACTATCAACAGTCACATTACTATCAACAGACACATTACTATCAAGGGGCACATTACTATCAACAGCTACATTACTATCAACAGACACATTACTATCAACAGACACATTACTGTCAACAGCTACATTACTATCAACAGACACATTACTATCAAGGGGTACATTACTATCAACAGCTACATTACTATCACGGGGCACATTACTATCAACAGCTACATTACTATCAACAGTCACATTACTATCAACAGACACATTACTATCAAGGGGCACATTACTATCAACAGACACATTACTAACAACAGACACATTACTATCAACAGCTACATTACTATCAACAGACACATTACTATCAACAGCTACATTACTATCAACAGTCACATTACTATCAACAGACACATTACTATCAAGGGGCACATTACTATCAACAGACACATTACTATCAACAGACACATTACTATCAACAGCTACATTACTATCAACAGACACACTACTATCAACAGACACATTACTATCAACACACATTACTATCAACAGACCCATTACTATCAACAGCTACATTACTATCAACATACACATTACTATCAACAGACACAGTACTATCAACAGGTACATCACTATCAAAGGGCACATTACTATCAACCGACACATTACTATCAACGGACACATTACTATCAACGGACACATTACTATCAACAGACACATTACTATCAACAGACACATTACTATCATGGGGCACATTACTATCAACAAACACATTACTATCAACAGACACATTACTATCAACGGACACATTACTATCAATAGACACATTACTATCAACAGACACATTACTATCAAGGGGCACATTACTATCAACAGACACATTACTATCAAGGGGCACATTACTATCAACAGACACATTACTATCAACGGACACATTACTATCAACAGCTACATTACTATCAACAGACACACTACTATCAACAGACACATTACTATCAACACACATTACTATCAACAGACCCATTACTATCAACAGCTACATTACTATCAACATACACATTACTATCAACAGACACAGTACTATCAACAGGTACATCACTATCAAAGGGCACATTACTATCAACCGACACATTACTATCAACGGACACATTACTATCAACAGACACATTACTATCAACAGACACATTACTATCAACAGACACATTACTATCAACGGACACATTACTATCAACAGACACATTACTATCAACAGACACATTACTATCATGGGGCACATTACTATCAACAAACACATTACTATCAACAGACACATTACTATCAACGGACACATTACTATCAATAGACACATTACTATCAACAGACACATTACTATCAAGGGGCACATTACTATCAACAGACACATTACTATCAAGGGGCACATTACTATCAACAGACACATTACTATCAACGGACACATTACTATCAATAGACACATTACTATCGACAGACACATTACTATCAAGGGGCACATTACTATCAACAGACACATTACTATCAACAGACACATTACTATCAACAGCTACATTACTATCGACAGACACATTACTATCAAGGGGCACATTACTATCAACAGACACATTACTATCGACATACACGTTATTATCAAGGGGCACATTACTATCAACAGACACATTACTATCAAGGGGCACATTACTATCAACAGACAAATTACTATCAACAGACACATTATTATCAAGGGGCACATTACTATCAACAGACACATTACTATCAACAGCTACATTACTATCGACAGACACATTACTATCAAGGGGCACATTACTATCAACAGACACATTACTATCGACATACACGTTATTATCAAGGGGCACATTACTATCAACATACACATTACTATCAAGGGGCACATTACTATCGACAAACACATTACTATCAAGGGGCACATTACTATCAACAGACACATTACTATCAAGGGGCACATTACTATCGACAAACACATTACTATCAACAGTCACATTACTATCAATAGACACATTACTATCAAGGGGCACATTACTATCAACAGTCACATTACTATCAACAGACACATTACTATCAACAGACACATTATTATCGACAGACACATTGCTGTCAACAGACACATTACTATCAACAGCTACATTACTATCGACAGACACATTGCTGTCTTCAAAGCCCGTCGCCTACGACATGCGATATGGCCAGGACCTCAAAAGCGGCAGACATCTTGCATTCCTCAGGCCATTCCACAAAGTACAATAACTTCCTTGAATTCTTAGACCCTCGACGGCGGAGCCAGGGCACATCCTGTTGTCCTTGCAGTACTTCCTGCGTGTGGAGCGCAATCAGTCTTCCCCCTAGCTGTTGCCATGGCCACTGGAAAACACTAACTTTGGCCTGACAGTGTTGGTCCATTGCTGCTCTGTAATTGGTCATGTTAAGAGTAATGAAGTGACTTACAGTACATCAGGGTAATGAAGGTGTTACTCAACTATGCACGAGAGAGATGGACCTTTTGTTCAGAGTACTTCTACAGTACAAAAATATAGCATCCAGCGAGGATGCTGGCAAAAGTAATGGTTCTACAAACCACTGCTTGCCCTGGATCTCTTGAAAAAAAATATATATATATGACACGTAGTTATGTGAGTATAAACAGAGGGCGCAAATTGCGGTAATATGAATTTTGGGAAAAATGTGATTTTGTATAATCTTCTGGGCCTGATAGAAACCAAAATGTAATGTTTCAGGATCCTCACAATAACACTGGCTTCAGTTTCTGTCATCCGGAAGACACATACTTTTCATAATTTACAATGAATTTGTCAATATTAATGATTTTGGTTGTTAGTAGGAAATAATTGGGTATATAAGAAGTTAATGACTTTAGATTGTTAGTAGGAAATAATTGTTAATAACCTGTATTAAGTGTTTCACCCCTCAAGGATGGATGAGTATTTTGAACATTTGTGAAATGACTAGAACTATGCAGTATTTGTGTGCCATGTCCCTTTAGGTCCCCTTCAGAATGCATGTCCTGCATTATATAAGACCTCGCTGGGCAGCCAAGGTACACAGGGTTATCATTTCTCTTGTCTTATGATAGAGTTCTTTCCTTACAGGGCATGTAGCTGAACTCTCTCACCCTGTCTGTCTGTCTGTCTGTCTGTCTGTCTGTCTGTCTGTCTGTCTGTCTGTCTGTCTGTCTGTCTGTCTGTCTGTCTGTCTGTCTGTCTGTCTGTCTGTCTGTCTCGGCCCCTCTCTCCCTCTCTCCCTCTCTCCCTGTCTGTCTCCCTCTCTCCCTCTCTCCCTGTCTGTCTCCCTCTCTCCCTGTCTGTCTCCCTCTCTCCCTGTCTGTCTCCCTGTCTGTCTCCCTCTCTCCCTGTCTGTCTGTCTGTCTGTCTGTCTGTCTCAGCCCCTCTCTCCCTGTCTCCCTGTCTCCCTGTCTCCCTGTCTCCCTGTCTCCCTGTCTGTCTGTCTCCCTGTCTGTCTGTCTGTCTGTCTGTCTGTCTGTCTGTCTGTCTGTCTGTCTGTCTGTCTGTCTGTCTGTCTGTCTGTCTGTCTGTCTGTCTGTCTCGGCCCCTCTCTCCCTGTCTGTCTCTCTCTCTCACTGTCTGTCTGTTTGTATGGCTGTCTCTGCGTCTCTCTCTCTCTCTCTCTCAATCTATCTGTCTTTCTCTGCCTCTCTCTCTCTCTGTGGGGATGTAGGCTTGTCTCTCAATGTGTGTTTGTCTGTGTCTTGATGTGTGTGTGCATGCATGCTTACGTACATAGTATGTATGTGCATTTCTTTTTGTGTGCATGCCATGTGTGTGTCTGTGTGCTTGTGCATACATGCTTGTGTATTTTCCAGGGGTGAGAAAAATATGTCATGGTGAGAAAGCGACAGAAAGAGAGAGAAATAAGGGGGATGGGTGGAGGCCTTAGAGAGAGAGAGAGCGTTAACTCCAGGGAAGAGAAAGTTAACCCAAGGGAATAGGCATTGAAATCAGGCTTCCTGCTCTGGCGTGTCTTTCCAGGAGTTCCCCAAAAAACAGAGAAAACACTGGCAGTCTAACTGGTCAGTAGAAGGAGTGTAGTGATCCCAATGAGACATTATCATGTTGTTTAATGTTTGGTAGGACTTATAAAACTTTAGTGGAAGCATCACTACTTTTATTGAGATATAAACAATTAAAAAATAAAACATTTTTTCCCATGTCAACATAAAATGGCCTTATGTCTTGTGAAACACTATCGCTGCCATTCCAGGAGAGATTCAGCTGCAAAGATTCCACTTAATTCCATCTTTGTAAATATAGGAGAGATGTTACAAGCCCCTATGATGCCGTGATAAAGGGATAAGAAGCCCGTGCTGCTATGTGGATCTGACAGGTGTGGTGGACTGAGGTGGCGGTCCATGACATCATCGGCCCAGCAGGTAGGTGAAAACATCTCAGTTGAAAACCAAATGGCACCCTATTCCCTATGTAGTACACTTCTTTTGACCAGAGCTCTGGTCAATAGTAGTGAACTATATAGGTAATAGGGTGGCATTTGGGATGCATCCCTCATCTATGGTCGAGGTCAGCCCCTAAGCATGACAGGCCGCGGAGGTCAGGCCTGTGGCTGCTGTCAGTAAACATACAGGCAGGCTCTGGGTCTCTGTGGACTCCACTAGTACATTAGCACAGTTCACTGTCCAGATCCTTACTCGTAGAAACCCTTAACGCCCTACTTGTAGAATACCTTAACGCCCTACTTGTAGAATACCTTAATGCCCTACTCGTAGAATACCTTAACGCCCTACTTGTAGAATACCTTAATGCCCTACTCGTAAAAACCCTTAATGCCCTACTTGTAGAATACCTTAACGCCCTACTTGTAGAATACCTTAATGCCCTACTCGTAAAAACCCTTAACGCCCTACTTGTAGAATACCTTAACGCCCTACTTGTAGAATACCGTAATGCCCTACTCGTAGAAACCCTTAACACCCTACTTGTAGAATACCTTAACGCCCTACTAGTAGAATACCTTAAAGGCCTACTTGTAGAATACCTTAAAGCCATACTTGTAGAATACCTTAACGCCATACTTGTAGAATACCTTAAGGCCCTACTTGTAGAATACCTTACAGCCCTACTTGTAGAATACCTTAAAGCCCTACTTGTAGAATACCTTAACGCCATACTTGTAGAATACCTTAACGCCCTACTTGTAGAATACCTTAACGCCCTACTTGTAGAATACCTTAACGCCCTACTTGTAGAATACCTTAAAGCCCTACTTGTAGAATACCTTAAGGCCCTACTTGTAGAATACCTTAAAGCCCTACTTGTAGAATACCTTAATGCCCTACTTGTAGAATACCTTAACACCCTACTTGTAGAATACCTTAATGCCCTACTTGTAGAATACCTTAATGCCCTACTTGTAGAATACCTTAATGCCCTACTTGTAGAATACCTTAATGCCCTACTTGTAGAATACCTTAACACCCTACTTGTAGAATACCTTAATGCCCTACTTGTAGAATACCTTAATGCCCTACTTGTAGAATACCTTAATGCCCTACTTGTAGAATACCTTAATGCCCTACTTGTAGAATACCTTAACGCCCTACTTGTAGAATACCTTAACGCCCTACTTGTAGAATACCTTAAAGCCCTACTTGTAGAATACCTTAACGCCCTACTTGTAGAATACCTAAATACCCTACTTGTAGAATGCCTGAAAACCCTACATGTAGAATACCTTACCACCCTACTTGCAGAATACCTAAATACCCTACTTGTAGAATACCTTTACCACTCTACATGTGGAATTCCTAAAGACCCTACTTGTAGAATACCTGAAAACCCTACTTTTAGAATACCTTAATACTCTTACTTGTAGAATACCTAAACACCCTACTTGTAGAATACCTTACCACCCTACTTGCAGAATACCTGAAAACCCTACTTTTAAAATACCTGAAAACCCTACTTGTAGAATACCTTAACACTTTACTTGTAGAATACCTAAAAACCCTACTTGTAGAATACCTTACCATTTTACTTGTAGAATACCTTACCACCCTACTTGTAGAATACCTAAGTACCCAACTTGTAGAATACCTAAATACCCTACTTGTAGAATACCTTACCACCCTACTTGTAGAATACCTAAGTACCTAACTTGTAGAATACCTAAATACCCTACTTGTAGAATACCTTACCAAGCTACTTGTAGAATATCTAAACACCCTACTTGTAGAATACCTTACCAAGCTACTTGTAGAATACCTAAATACCCTACTTGCAGAATTCCTGAACACCCTACTGTCCTTGTAGAATACCTGAAAACATCACTTGTAGAATACCTAAATACCCGACTTGCAGAATTCCTGAACACCCTACTTGTACTTGTTGAATACCTAAATACCCTACTTGTAGAATACCTTACCAAGCTACTTGTAGAATACCTAAATATCCTACTTGTAGAATACCTGAAAACTCTACTGTACTTGTAGAATACCTGAAAACCCTGCATGTAGAATACCTGAAAACCCTACTTGTAGAATACCTGAAAACCCTGCTGTACTTGTAGAATACCTGAAAACCCTACTTGTAGAATACCTGAAAACCCTGCTGTACTTGTAGAATACCTGAAAACCCTACTTGTAGAATACATGAAACCCCTACTTGTAGAATACCTGAAAACCCAACTTGTAGAATACCTGAAACCCTGCTGGTATATCCTAAAAGTTCCACTTGTAGAGGTGACTCTCGCATATTAGAGACGTTCTTACTCCTCCCTATCAGTGATTTCAGCAAATTCTTTTACGGTCGATTCCGATATCCCTACAGCAACGTTTAGCTAGTTGATATATCACCTTACAGTTAAGCTGAATCTGAAAGGGTGAATGAGAAATCATTTGTTTCCTCGAGCATGGCCTTGGTAATGATGTCATGTTGCTCTAAACCTGAATAGGTCTCTGGGATCGTGCACAGGCTTGACGGACAGATCTAGGGCTGAGTCTCAACTTGCACCCTATTCCCTTTATAATGCACTACTTTTAAATCAGGGCCCTTTTGGGTTTTGGGTTTATAGTGCCATTTGGGACACATCCTGGGACTTAGAGCTGATGAGAGTATTAATTACATGTTCTATTTGAGTAATTTAGCAGACGCTCTTAACCAGTGCGACTTCCAGGAGCAATTAGGGTGAAGTGCCTTGCTCAAGGGCACATCAAAAAAATGTTTTACTTAGTCGACTCTGGGATTCGAAGCAGCAACCTGTCGGGTTACTGGCCCAACGCTCTTTACCATGACAGCCTGGGACTTAGTCAGAGCTGATGAGGGTATTCGTGACAGCCTGGGACTTAGTCAGAGCTGATGATGGTATTCGTGACAGCCTGGGACTTAGTCAGAGCTGATGAGGGTATTCATGACAGCCTGGGACTTAGTCAGAGCTGATGAGGGTATTCGTGACAGCCTGGGACTTAGTCAGAGCTGATAAGGGTATTCGTGACAGCCTGGGACTTAGTCAGAGCTGATGAGGGTATTCGTGACAGCCTGGGACTTAATCAGAGCTGATGAGGGTATTCATGACAGCCTGGGACTTAGTCAGAGCTGATGAGGGTATTGGTGACAGCCTGGGACTTAATCAGAGCTGATGAGGGTATTCATGACAGCCTGGGACTTAGTCAGAGCTGATGAGGGTATTCATGACAGCTTGGGACTTAGTCAGAGCTGATGAGGGTATTCGTGATTGAACACTTTTATAGAATCCCTCCTTCTCTCCCGCATCTATCTTGTCATGCCGGGAGCTCTTCACGCTTAATGACCTGACAGTATCGTGTGTTGTATTCCAGATGTATCCCATTCCTGAACCGATCGGTGGCATGGCATGCAACTGGGCGGGGTGCTCTGTATTGTGGTGGAAGCTGGGATTGGGTAGGACTATGCTCTCAATGCAGACCCCTATACAACCAAACCTAAGAAAGGAAAACATTTACTCACACTGGTTTCATCTGCAAAAAGTCATTTCATTGGAAGTGTTTAATTGAATTTACACCAGGTGGGCTCAAGTTGTAGAAACATCTCAAGGATGGTCAATGGAAACAGGATGCACCTGAGCTCAATTTCGAGTCTCGTAACAAAGGTTCTGAATACTTACAGCACCAATCAAATGTTTGGACACACCTACTCATTCAACCAAGTGTGAAAGAAATAAAAATATATTTTATATTTGAGATTCTTCAAAGTAGCCACCCTTTGCCTCGATGACAGCTTTGCACACTCTTGACATTCTCTCAACCAGCTTCATGAGGTAGTCACCTGGAATGCATTTCAATTAACAGGTGTGCCTAGTTAAAAGTAAATTTGTTCTTAAAGCATTTGAGACAATCAGCTGTGTTGTGACAAGGTAGGGGTGGTATAGAGAGAGAGAGAGAGAGAGAGAGAGAGAGAGAGAGAGAGAGAGAGAGAGAGAGAGAGAGAGAGAGAGAGAGAGAGAGAGAGAGAGAGAGAGAGAGAGAGAGAGAGAGAGAGAGAGAGAGAGAGAGACGCAGATAGAGAGAGAGAGACGCAGATAGAGAGAGAGACGCAGATAGAGAGAGAGAGAGACGCAGAGAGAGAGAGAGAGAGACGCAGAGAGAGAGAGAGAGAGAGACGCAGAGAGAGAGAGAGAGAGAGACACACGCAGAGAGAGAGAGAGAGATAGACACACGCAGAGAGAGAGAGAGAGATAGACACACGCAGAGAGAGAGAGAGAGATAGACACACGCAGAGAGAGAGAGAGAGATAGACACACGCAGAGAGAGAGAGAGAGAGAGAGAGAGAGAGAGATGCTCAACATGAGCTCCTGATATATTAGATTTTTTTGGTTTTTAGAATGAGATAAACACTCCAATCGAAGAAGAATTCCAGACAAGAAGTGATGAACAACAACTCTATACATTCAGAATAGAAAAAAAAGTAACTTTGCGCCTCAAGTTAAGAAGTTTTGAGTCTAGCTAGCTAGCTACACAACAAAGACCCAGCCAGCAGACTAACAAGCTAGCCATAAGAAACGAGCTAGAACAAACCTAGCAAGGTCAGTTAATACAACTACATCAAACGACCAAACTGAGTGAGTAAACCAAAAAGGAGCACGGACTAACTGTAAACATATCTTCAGTCTTTTGTGTGAGGATTTTTCACTATTTTTGCTGGTTTTTGAAAGTAGCGCGAACAGCAGACGAACAAATCGGTTGCCATGGCAACGGGGCAGCAGAACAGCGCAGCAGTAGCGGTAGTAGCAGAGCGCACAGACACCATGTCCACACTCCCCCTCAGCGCAGAATCCATTCTCTACCCAAAAAAGGTCAAAAATGACACAATGAGGAAAGCTTTCAAACAGAAACTACTAGAGAAGAGGCCAGAAACCCTTTTTGCAGACCTCTACAAAAACGGTGACGTGAGTAATCTCATCTTCCTCACTGACCAGCCAAATGCATGGCGCTCAGCAGTCTGCTCTCACTACCCATGCATAAAGAAAGAGGGAATCTGTAATGGGTGGAAGCTGAAAATCAAAGAGACAGACGACCCTGACAGCACCATGATAACAATCAACCTCTACAAGACTGGGACTGTCATGGTGCAAGGTAACATCAGGCTGTTTGAAACAGACTTTCAGACCATTAAGGAGAGAGCGGAGAGAGAGAAGGACACCACCAGTGACATGCCCTCCCACAAGACAAACTCCACCAGCACCACCCTCACCCCTACCCTCCCCACCCAAAAAGGCACATCCAGCACCTCTCTTCCCACCATAGTGGAGGACACGCCCCAGGAGGAGAGCGACCCCCTCAGTGCAGAGCAGGCTCAGGCCCTCCTCACCACCATGGCTGCCATGAGGGATGAGTTCACCAAACTGGAGGGGGAGGTGGTCCTGCTCAGGGAGAGCGTGAGCAAACAGCAACCAGACAACCACACCTTAGAGGAGCTCCTAACCAAGGTGAGGACAGAGCAGGACAGCAGCCTTGCAACACAGCTGAAAGAGGTTCAGCAAGAGAGAGACGGACTCAAGAGAGAGCTGGCTGATCTAACAAAGGAGGTGAGAGAGCTCCAAAAAGACAGGCAGAGCAGCAATAAGGAGCTGACCGCACTAAGAGAGGAGCTGCAGGAGAGAAAGAGAGCAGAGGACAGGCTGCAGGAGCAGATAGATCACCACCCTATGACCTGCCCTCACACAGCAGAGGAGCCCAGCTCAACCAGCCAGACTTCCCCAGCCCTGGCTGCTGCACCCCTCCTCCCCAACCCACAGAACAGCCTCCCACTGACAGTGGCACCCACACAGACCAGCCACACCCCAGCTCCAACACCCACCAGCCCCCCCTCTGCCCCCCCCAGTCCAGAAGAAACACTGGCTGACATCGTCCTGTTAATGGACTCAAATGGGAAGTATGTTCAGGAGAAGAAACTTTTCCCTAGACACAAAACGAGAAAGGTGTGGTGCCCAACAACGCAAAGTGCCATGGAGCTGCTTGATAAGAACCATCTCGGGTCGCCAAGCCACATAATCATACATACCGGAAGCAACGACCTGCGTGCTCAGCAGGAGAGGGTGGCGACTTCACTACGGGGAGTGATTGAGAAGGCCTCCGCAATCTTCCCCAACTCAAGAATCATAGTGTCAACCCTTCTACAGAGGAGGGACTTCCACCCTGCCACAATCCAAAGAATAAACGCCAGCCTCTCCCGGGACTGTGCCCTGCGACCCAATGTACACCTGGCCCACCATCCCACCCTCGATCTGGACTGTCTCTATGACCATGTTCACCTGTACAGGGAGACAGTCCCCATCCTTGCCAAGACTCTCAAGGACGTCGCTCTAAACCGCAGCCCGACCTCTCCACCCAGGAACAGCGGAGCAATCTCCACCCCGCCGAGATCACCGAGACAACATCCCGGACCAGCACCCTGGACCCCCCAGCCACGACCACAGCACCACCAACCTCAATGCCCACCACAGCCAGCGCAGCACAGACCACCCCAGCCCAGCTTCAGAGCCACCCAGGTGAGGCCTACCACCCCCCTCCTCCCCACCGCAGACCCACACCTGGAGGAGCCACAGCCCAGCAGGCAGAGCTACGCACAGGCTGTGAGAGGAGCAACTGGCCCAGCCCCCACCAACCAAATGAGTGACATTAAACAAATGCTGAGTCTACTATGCTCACATGTGATGGGCCGAGGGTCATGGTAAGATGAGCACAAGAACTCCACCATTCTCACACTACATCCACCCAAGTGGCATGACACAAATTCTATCTTAAATGATAAACAAATCACATTTGCAAAATAAGAGTTTACTTTAATTGAAAAATCCTATTTTAATGGTTCTTCTTGGATTGTGAGTGTTTGTCTCATTTTGAAAGGTAAGGAAAAGAGAAAAAAAAAGTTATGAAGTCTTTTTACGTTGCATGTTGGAATATACAAGGATTGAAGTCCTCTGCTTTTGGGCTAAAGAGCAGAAACCCAGACTTCCTGAAAGAAATTGATGATGTTGATATTGTAGTACTACAGGAAACATTACATTTACATTTAAGTCATTTAGCAGACGCTCTTATCCAGAGCGACTTACAAATTGGTGCATTCACCTTATGATATCCAGTGGAACAACCACTTTACAATAGTGCATCTAACTCTTTTAAGGGGGGGGGGTTAGAAGGATTACTTTATCCTATCCTAGGTATTCCTTAAAGAGGTGGGGTTTCAGGTGTCTCCGGAAGGTGGTGATTGACTCCGCTGACCTGGCGTCGTGAGGGAGTTTGTTCCACCATTGGGGTGCCAGAGCAGCGAACAGTTTTGACTGGGCTGAGCGGGAACTGTACTTCCTCAGAGGTAGGGAGGCGAGCAGGCCAGAGGTGGATGAACGCAGTGCCCTTGTTTGGGTGTAGGGCCTGATCAGAGCCTGAAGGTACGGAGGTGCCGTTCCCCTCACAGCTCCGTAGGCAAGCACCATGGTCTTGTAGCGGATGCGAGCTTCAACTGGAAGCCAGTGGAGAGAGCGGAGGAGCGGGGTGACGTGAGAGAACTTGGGAAAGTTGAACACCAGACGGGCTGCGGCGTTCTGGATGAGTTGTAGGGGTTTAATGGCACAGGCAGGGAGCCCAGCCAACAGCGAGTTGCAGTAATCCAGACGGGAGATGACAAGTGCCTGGATTAGGACCTGCGCCGCTTCCTGCGTGAGGCAGGGTCGTACTCTGCGAATGTTGTAGAGCATGAACCTACAGGAACGGGTCACCGCCTTGATGTTAGTTGAGAACGACAATGTGTTGTCCAGGATCACGCCAAGGTTCTTAGCACTCTGGGAGGAGGACACCATGGAGTTGTCAACCGTGATGGCGAGATCATGGAACGGGCAGTCCTTCCCCGGGAGGAAGAGCAGCTCCGTCTTGCCGAGGTTCAGCTTGAGGTGGTGATCCGTCATCCACACTGATATGTCTGCCAGACATGCAGAGATGCGATTCACCACCTGGTTATCAGAGGGGGGAAAGGAGAAGATTAATTGTGTGTCGTCTGCATAGCAATGATAGGAGAGACCATGTGAGGATATGACAGAGCCAAGTGACTTGGTGTATAGCGAGAATAGGAGAGGGCCTAGAACAGAGCCCTGGGGGACACCAGTGGTGAGAGCACGTGGTGCGGAGACAGATTCTCGCCACGCCACCTGGTAGGAGCGACCTGTCAGGTAGGACGCAATCCAAGCGTGGGCCGCGCCGGAGATGCCCAGCTCGGAGAGGGTGGAGAGGAGGATCTGATGGTTCACAGTATCAAAGGCAGCCGATAGGTCTAGAAGGATGAGAGCAGAGGAGAGAGAGTTAGCTTTAGCAGTGCGGAGAGCCTCCGTGACACAGAGAAGAGCAGTCTCAGTTGAATGACTAGTCTTGAAACCTGACTGATTTGGATCAAGAAGGTCATTCTGAGAGAGATAGCAGGAGAGCTGGCCAAGGACGGCACGTTCAAGAGTTTTGGAGAGAAAAGAAAGAAGGGATACTGGTCTGTAGTTGTTGACATCGGAGGGATCGAGTGTAGGTTTTTTCAGAAGGGGTGCAACTCTCGCTCTCTTGAAGACGGAAGGGACGTAGCCAGCGGTCAAGGATGAGTTGATGAGCGAGGTGAGGTAAGGGAGAAGGTCTCCGGAAATGGTCTGGAGAAGAGAGGAGGGGATAGGGTCAAGCGGGCAGGTTGTTGGGCGGCCGGCCGTCACAAGACGCGAGATTTCATCTGGAGAGAGAGAGGAGAAAGAGGTCAAAGCACAGGGTAGGGCAGTGTGAGCAGAACCAGCGGTGTCGTTTGACTTAGCAAACGAGGATCGGATGTCGTCGACCTTCTTTTCAAAATGGTTGACGAAGTCATCAGCAGAGAGGGAGGAGGGGGAGGAGGGGGAGGAGGATTCAGGAGGGAGGAGAAGGTGGCAAAGAGCTTCCTAGGGTTAGAGGCAGATGCTTGGAATTTAGAGTGGTAGAAATTGGCTTTAGCAGCAGAGACAGAAGAGGAGAATGTAGAGAGGAGGGAGTGAAAGGATGCCAGGTCCGCAGGGAGGCGAGTTTTTCTCCATTTCCGCTCGGCTGCCCGGAGCCCTGTTCTGTGAGCTCGCAATGAGTCGTCGAGCCACGGAGCAGGAGGGGAGGACCGAGCCGGCCTGGAGGATAGGGGACATAGAGAGTCAAAGGATGCAGAAAGGGAGGAGAGGAGGGTTGAGGAGGCAGAATCAGGAGATAGGTTGGAGAAGGTTTGAGCAGAGGGAAGAGATGATAGGATGGAAGAGGAGAGAGTAGCGGGGGAGAGAGAGCGTAGGTTGGGACGGCGCGATACCATCCGAGTAGGGGCAGTGTGGGAAGTGTTGGATGAGAGCGAGAGGGAAAAGGATACAAGGTAGTGGTCGGAGACTTGGAGGGGAGTTGCAATGAGATTAGTGGAAGAACAGCATCTAGTAAAGATGAGGTCAAGCGTATTGCCTGCCTTGTGAGTAGGGGGGGAAGGTGAGAGGGTGAGGTCAAAAGAGGAGAGGAGTGGAAAGAAGGAGGCAGAGAGGAATGAGTCAAAGGTAGACGTGGGGAGGTTAAAGTCACCCAGAACTGTGAGAGGTGAGCCATCCTCAGGAAAGGAACTTATCAGGGCGTCAAGCTCATTGATGAACTCTCCAAGGGAACCTGGAGGGCGATAAATGATAAGGATGTTAAGCTTGAAAGGGCTGGTAACTGTGACAGCATGGAATTCAAAGGAGGCGATAGACAGATGGGTCAGGGGAGAAAGAGAGAATGTCCACTTGGGAGAGATGAGGATCCCAGTGCCACCACCCCGCTGACCAGAAGCTCTCGGGGTGTGCGAGAACACGTGGGCAGACGAGGAGAGAGCAGTAGGAGTAGCAGTGTTATCAGTGGTAATCCATGTTTCCGTCAGTGCCAAGAAGTCGAGGGACTGGAGGGAAGCATAGGCTGAGATGAACTCTGCCTTGTTGGCCGCAGATCGGCAGTTCCAGAGGCTGCCTGAGACCTGGAACTCCACGTGGGTCGTGCGCGCTGGGACCACCAGGTTAGAGTAGCAGCGGCCACGCGGTGTGAAGCGTTTGTATGGTCTGTGCAGAGAGGAGAGAACAGGGATAGACAGACACATAGTTGACAGGCTACATAAGAGGCTACGCTAATGCAAAGGAGATTGGAATGACAAGTGGACTACACGTCTCGAATGTTCAGAAAGTTAAGCTTACGTTGCAAAAAATCTTATTGACTAAAATGATATAGTACTGCTGGCTGGTGAAATAGGCTAGCTAGCAGTGGCTGCGTTGTTGACTTTGTTTGAAAGTGTAGCTGGCTAGGTAACCTCTAACTGGCTAGGTAACCTCGACAATTACTCTAGACTACACAATTATCTTGGATACAAAGACGGCTATGTAGCCAGCTAAGATCAAACAAATCAAACTGTTGTACTGTAATGAAATGAAATGTAATACTACCTGTAATACTACCTGTGGAGCAAAGCGGAATGCAACTACTCGCTCCAAACCAAACCGGAAGTCCGTATCGTAGAGGGAGAGGCAATAGAAGTGTTGTTTCTTGTATTATTGTCTTTTGTGTCTTTAGAGGACTGCTTCACCTTAATGTCCCCTTTCCCTTTTCTTCTGTCCTTATTTTGTCCCACTTTGTCCCTTCTTTGTCCCTTCTTCTCTTCTGCCAACTAGACACTCCTTGTTAGCTGGTGAAACATGGTGCAGAGGTGATGTTTCCACTGGCTGTCCACTAGGTTATAGGGAGATAATCATACCATCCACTAAATTAAAAGGAATCAAACAGGGCAGAGACTCAGGGGGAATGCTAATATGGTATAAATCTGAACTAATTAATTCAATCGAATTGATCAAAACAGGAGAATTCTTTATCTGGTTAAAAATCAACAAGGAGGCTATCTTGACAGATAAAAACGTCTTCCTCTGTGCCACATACATTCCCCCCTCAGAGTCACCCTACTTCAACGAAGAGAGCTTCTCCATTCTAGAGGGAGAGATTAGTCACTTTCAGGCCCAAGGCAACGTACTGGTCTGTGGAGACCTGAATGCTAGAATAGCAGAAGAACAAGACACTATTAACAGTCATGGGGATAAACACCTACCAGGAAGCAATAACCTTTCCCTCCCCACATACCCCCACAGAAACAACTATGACAAAGTGAAAAACAAAAATGGATTACAGCTCCTGAGGCTCTGTCGAACACTGGGTCTGTACATAGTCAATGGCAGGCTGAGAGGAGACTCTTTTGGTAGGTACACATACAGCTCATCCCTTGGCAGCAGCACTGTAGACTACTTCCTCACCGACCTAAACCCAGAATCTCTCAGAGCCTTCACAGTCAGCCCACTAACACCTCTCTCAGACCACAGTAAAATCACAGTGTATCTGAGAAGAGCAGAACCCAACCAAGAAGCATCATGGCCCAATAAACTACATGGTACTAAACAAGCCTATAGATGGAGTGCAAACAGTACAGACATCTACCAAAAAGCAATTAGTAGCCAAAAAATACAATCTCTCCTGGACAACTTTTTAGCCTTAACATTCTCCTTCAGCAATGAAGGTGTAAATTTGGCCGTTAGGAACATAAACTTTATATTTGACAAATTAGCCTCCTTGGCTAATCTAAAGAAGCATAAGAGCAAACCAAAAATAACAGATAATGAAAAATGGTTTGATAATGATTGCAAAAATCTAAGAAAGTCATTGAGAAATATATCTAATCAAAAACACAGAGAACCAGACAACAAAAATATACGCCTTCAATATGGGGAAACACTGAAGCAATACAAACGCACCCTAAGAACAAAAAAGGAACAGCACATTAGAAATCAGCTGGATGGAATTGAGGAATCCATAGAATCAAACCACTTCTGGGAGAATTGGAATAAATTAAACAAACCTCATCATGAGGAGTTGGCTATCCAAAATGGGGATATGTGGAGAAATCACTTTGCAAACCTCTACAGCAATATAACAAAGAGCCCAGAACAAAAAGATATACAAGAAAAATTACAAATCCTTGAATTAGCAGTCAAAGACTATCAGAATCCTGTGGATACCCCAATTACAGAAGAAGAATTATTGGAAAAAATATGCAATCTCCAACCCAAAAAGGCCTGTGGTGCTGATGGGATCTTAAATGAAATGATCAAATATACAGACCACAAATTCAAATTGGCTATACTCAAACTCTTCAACATTATCCTCACTGCAGGTATTTTCCCCGATATTTGGAACCAGGGACTGATCACACCAATCTATAAAAATGGAGACAAATTTGACCCAAATAATTACAGAGGAATATGCGTTAACAGCAACTTGGGGAAAATTCTCTGCAGTATTATAAATAGCAGACTACATCATTTCCTTGACGAACACAACGTCCTGAGCAGAAGCCAGATTGGATTTCTAAAAAATTATCGTACAACTGACCACATTTACACCCTCCACACTCTAATTGATAAACAAGTTAACCAAAACAAAGGCAAAATCTACTCGTGTTTTGTAGATTTCAAGAAAGCATTTGATTCAATTTGGCACGAAGGTCTTTTTTATAAACTAATAGAAAGTGGTATTGGAGGGAAAACATATGATTTTATTAAATCAATGTACACTAAAAACAAATGTGCGGTTAAAATTGGCAACAAGCAAACAGACTTATTCTCTCAGGGGCGGGGAGTGAAACAGGGCTGCCCAATAAGTCCAACATTATTTAACATCTACATTAATGAATTGGCAAAAACATTAGAAGAATCGGCAGCACCTGGTATCACCCTACACAACACTGAAATCAAGTGTCTGCTGTACGCAGATGACCTGGTGCTGCTGTCTCCCACTAAAGAGGGGTTACAGCAACACCTAGATCATCTTCACAGGTTCTGTCAGACTTGGGCTCTGACCGTTAACCTAAAAAAAACAAATATAATGATATTCCAAAAAAGGTCCGGAAATAAGGATGACAAATATAAATTCTATTTGGACACAGTTCTATTAGAACACACCAAAAACTACACATATCTAGGACTAAATATCAGCAACACAGGTAGCTTTCACATGGCTGTGAATGAGCTGAGAGACAAAGCAAGAAGAGCATTCTATGCCATTAAAAGGAACATCAAAATTGAAATTCCAATTAGAATCTGGCTCAAAATTTTTCAATCAGTTATAGAACCAATTGCTCTATATGGCAGTGAGGTATGGGGTCCACTCTCTAATAATGAATTTACTAAATGGGACAAACATCCAATTGAAGTATTGCATGCAGAGTTTTGCAAGACTGTATTGCAAGTACAAAGAAAAACTCCAAATAACGCATGTAGGGCAGAATTGGGCCAATATCCCCTCCTCATTCGAATAGAAAAAAGAGCCATCAAATTTTACAACCATCTAAAAACAAGTGACCCTAAAACATTCCATCACACAGCTCTACAATGTCAAGAGATGAAACCAGAGAAGAGTCCCCTCAGCCAGCTGGTTCTGAGGCTCAGTTCACCAACCCAAACCAACCCCACAGAGCCTCGGGACAGCCCTCAGAAAATCTGGCCCAACCAAATCATCACAAAACAAAAAGAAAAATATATAACCTATTGGAAAGACACCACAAAAAATCAAAGTAAACTTCAATGCTATTTGGCTCTAAACAGACAGTACATGGTGGCAGACTATCTGACCACTGTGACTGATAGAAAACTGAGGAAAACATTGACTAGGTACAGACTCAGTGAGCACAGTCTGGCTATAGAGACCGGTCGTCACAGACAAACCTGGCTGCCCAGAGAGGACAGGCTGTGCTCACTCTGCTCCAGGGGAGAGGTAGAGACAGAAGTGCATTTCCTACTACACTGTGACAAATACTCAGACCTAAGAGCATATTTCTTTCCCAAAATTATAATTCAATACAAAGAATTTGAAACTATAAAAGATGAAGAAAAATTCAAATATTTATTGGGTGAAAAGCCAAAATGTGCAGTTTTGGCAGCCAAATATGTGTCCTCCTGCCACAGCCTGAGGGACAGCCAGTGAAAAATGCAAAGTAATGTTGATAATATTTCCCATTTAGCTTAGTTTTGTTTTGTCTTTCGTACCAGGTCATGTGTCTTCTCAGTCATGTTGAGACTGGTCTACTACTGTTGCTTTAATGTATTGTTGTTCTGATTAATATTGTTGTTGTAGCTGTTATTAATGGTAATCCCATGTCCACTACTACTATTATTATTGCTGTTAGTACCACCATTTATTTATATATAAATATATATATATTTTGTGTATATATATACATATATATTTTATTTAAATTTTTCGATATGTATACTTTGACAATGTAAGTAATAATAACTTGCCATGTCAATAAAGTCAATTGAATTGAATTGAATTGATAGACACACGCAGAGAGAGAGAGAGAGATAGACACACGCAGAGAGAGAGAGAGAGATAGACACACGCAGAGAGAGAGAGAGAGATAGACACACGCAGAGAGAGAGAGAGAGATAGACACACGCAGAGAGAGAGAGAGAGAGATAGACACACGCAGAGAGAGAGAGAGAGATAGACACACGCAGAGAGAGAGAGAGAGATACTTGAATGAGTTACAGGACAAAATAAAAACCCTCCAACCCAAAAAGGCCTGTGGTGTTGATGGTATCCTTAATGAAATGATCAAATATACAGACAACAAATTCCAATTGGCTATACTAAAACTCTTTAACATCGTCCTTAGCTCTGGCATCTTCCCCAATATTTGGAACCAAGGACTGATCACCCCAATCCACAAAAGTGGAGACAAATTTGACCCCAATAACTACCGTGGAATATGCGTCAACAGTAACCTTGGGAAAATCCTCTGAATTATCATTAACAGCAGACTCGTACATTTCCTCAATGAAAACAATGTACTGAGCAAATGTCAAATTGGCTTTTTACCAAATTACCGTACAACAGACCATGTATTCACCCTACACACCCTAATTGACAACCAAACAAACCAAAACAAAGGCAAAGTCTTCTCATGCTTTGTTGATTTCAAAAAAGCCTTCGACTCAATGTGGCATGAGGGTCTGCTATACAAATTGATGGAAAGTGGTGTTGGGGGTAAAACATACGACATTATAAAATCCATGTACACAAACAACAAGTGTGCGGTTAAAATTGGCAAAAAACACACACATTTCTTCACACAGGGTCGTGGGGTGAGACAGGGATGCAGCTTAAGCCCCACCCTCTTCAACATATATATCAACGAATTGGCGCGGGCACTAGAACAGTCTGCAGCACCCGGTCTCACCCTACTAGAATCCGAAGTCAAATGTCTACTGTTTGCTGATGATCTGGTGCTTCTGTCACCAACCAAGGAGGGCCTACAGCAGCACCTAGATCTTCTGCACAGATTCTGTCAGACCTGGGCCCTGACAGTAAATCTCAGTAAGACCAAAATAATGGTGTTCCAAAAAAGGTCCAGTCACCAGGACCACAAATTCCATCTAGACACCGTTGCCCTAGAGCACACAAAAAACTATACATACCTCGGCCTAAACATCAGCACCACAGGTAACTTCCACAAAGCTGTGAACGATCTGAGAGACAAGGCAAGAAGGGCCTTCTATGCCATCAAAAGGAACATAAATTTCAACATACCAATTAGGATCTGGCTAAAAATACTTGAATCAGTCATAGAGCCCATTGCCCTTTATGGTTGTGAGGTCTGGGGTCCGCTCACCAACCAAGATTTCACAAAATGGGACAAACACCAAATTGAGACTCTGCATGCAGAATTCTGCAAAAATATCCTCCGTGTACAACGTAGAACACCAAATAATGCATGCAGAGCAGAATTAGGCCGATACCCACTAATTATCAAAATCCAGAAAAGAGCCGTTAAATTCTACAACCACCTAAAAGGAAGCGATTCCCAAACCTTCCATAACAAAGCCATCACCTACAGAGAGATGAACCTGGAGAAGAGTCCCCTAAGCAAGCTGGTCCTAGGGCTCTGTTCACAAACACAAACACACCCCACAGAGCCCCAGGACAACAGCACAATTAGACCCAACCAAATCATGAGAAAACAAAAAGATAATTACTTGACACATTGGAAAAAATTAACAAAAAAACAGAGCAAACTAGAATGCTATTTGGCCCTAAACAGAGAGTACACAGTGGCAGAATACCTGACCACTGTGACTGACCCAAACTTAAGGAAAGCTTTGACTATGTACAGACTCAGTGAGCATAGCCTTGCTATTGAGAAAGGCCGCCGTAGGCAGACATGGCTCTCAAGAGAAGACAGGCTATGTGCACACTGCCCACAAAATGAGGTGTAAACTGAGCTGCACTTCCTAACCTCCTGCCCAATGTATGACCATATTAGAGAGACATATTTCCCTCAGATTACACAGATCCACAAAGAATTTGTAAACAAATCCAATTTTGATAAACTCCCATATCTACTGGGAGAAATTCCACAGTGTGCCATCACAGCAGCAAGATCTGTGACCTGTTGCCACAAGAAAAGGGCAACCAGTGAAGAACAAACACCATTGTAAATACAACCCATATTTATGCTTATTTATTTTAACTTGTGTGCTTTAACCATTTGTACATTGTTACAACACTGTATATATATAATATAACATTTGTAATGTCTTTATTGTTTTGAAACTTCTGTATGTGTAATGTTTACTGTTAATTTGTATTGTTTATTTCACTTTTGTATAATATCTACCTCACTTGCTTTGGCAATGTTAACACATGTTTCCCATGCCAATAAAGCCCCTTGAATTGAAATTGAAAAATTGAGATAGACACACGCAGATAGAGAGAGAGAGATAGACACACGCAGATAGAGAGAGAGAGATAGACACACGCAGATAGAGAGAGAGAGATAGACACACGCAGATAGAGAGAGAGAGAGATAGACACACGCAGATAGAGAGAGAGAGATAGACACACGCAGATAGAGAGGGAGAGATAGACACACGCAGATAGAGAGAGAGAGATAGACACACGCAGATAGAGAGAGAGAGAGATAGACACACGCAGATAGAGAGAGAGAGAGATAGACACACGCAGATAGAGAGAGAGAGAGATAGACACACGCAGATAGAGAGAGAGAGATAGACACACGCAGATAGAGAGAGAGAGATAGACACACGCAGATAGAGAGAGAGAGATAGACACACGCAGATAGAGAGAGAGAGAGAGAGAGATAGACACACGCAGATAGAGAGAGAGAGAGAGATAGACACACGCAGATAGAGAGAGAGATAGACACACGCAGATAGAGAGAGAGATAGACACACGCAGATAGAGATGGACACACAGATAAAGAGAGAGAGAGTGACGGACACAGAGAGAGAGAGAGAGAGAGAGAGAGAGAGAGAGAGAGAGAGAGAGAGAGAGAGAGAGAGAGAGAGAGAGAGAGAGAGAGAGAGAGAGAGAGAGAGAGAGAGAGAGAGAGAGAGAGAGAGAGAGAGAGAGAGAGAGAGAGAGAGAGAGAGAGCACTATAAAAAGATTAGAATACCATTTAGGACCCAGACTGAGACTATCATTGTTATTGTGGGTTTGGGACAGAACGTAACGTTACTTTAAGTCATCTGACTGGCTGGCTAGCCACTCGTCCAAATGTACCCTCTCTTTTCACATAAATTCCTGCGGGGAGCCTCTGATCTGAAGGGTGTTTTCCTGTTATTTCTCCTCACTTGTAGCTGTTGCATATCCTATTGAACAACGGTTGTTGTTTTGCTCTGTCGAGATCTCTTTATGTGGTGTGGCTTAGGATGGGTGTTGCTTTCACTGTGTGCCATGGACCCTTTGGCAGGCACTATAGGGGTTGGGTGAGCTTCTAGTGTATTCAACCTGGTGGTTTGAGATAATGTAATGTCTTCTATTCAACCTGGTGGTTTGAGATAATGTAATGTATTTTATTCAACCTAGTTGTTTAAGATAATGTAATGTATTTTATTCAACCTAGTGGTTTAAGATAATGTAATGTATTTTATTCAACCTAGTGGTTTGTGATAATGGTTCAGATTGAATATCACTGAGGTACTGCGTGGTGAAGCAACGTAACGATGATATTTCAGTGGGAGACCTCACACACCACGAGACATGAGTTTCACTGTTGCTCTGAACAGGTTGTCGTTGTTGATTACTGTATGGAATGATACGCTATACTCCACCAACACCCATTCTCCTCTCTGTCTCAACCAACCCGTGGCCCACTGGCATTATTACAATAAAACATCCAAACCACCAACATGTTCAATTCAATCCCAGGCAATTTGAACATGTCAATTATGTCAGAAAAGAGCAACACCCATCCTATCGTATTACCTTTTTTTGTGTCATTTTGGTGCCAGGCCAGCACCGTGGAGGAGAAAGAGCTTCATGTGAGAGCTCGTATCTATATTAGAAAATAATTCATATAGATCTGTGATGATTGTGAGGCCACGGACTTTGAGAAGCAAGTTGGTGCACAATGTAGGTTTGTTTGTGCCAGCTATGTTTCAACCGGGTTTTACTAAGGAAAATACCCCTGTTACCATGGCGCTTATCAACACTCAACGCTTCCCTTCGGCATCAAATGTGCACCCACGCCATTGCAAATCATATAATGGCTTACCGTACACTGGATTAGGCTACTGTATACTGGCCTACTGTATACTGGCCTACTGTATACTGGCCTACTGTATACTGACCTACCTACCACTGACCTATTCTATACTGACCTATTGTATTCTGACTTACCTTATACTGTATACTAGCATACCTTATACTGGCCTAATATACACTGACCTACTGTATTCTGACCTACTGTATATTGTTCTAATGTATACTAGCCCACCTTATACTGTCCTACTTTATACTGACCTACTGTATACTGGCCTACTGTATACTAGCCTACTGTATACTGGCCTAGGCTACTGTATACTGGCCTACTGTATACTGGCCTACTGAATACTGGCCTACTGTATGCTGACCTACCTACCACTGACCTATTCTATACTGACCTACTGTATTCTGACTTACCTTATACTGGCCTACTGTATACTAGCATACCTTATACTGGCCTACTATACACTGACCTACTGTATACTGGCCTACTGTATACTGGCCTACTGTATACTATCCTACTGTAAACAGACCTACTGTAAACTGACTTGCTGTATACTGGCCTACTGTATACTGACCTACTGTAAACTGACTTGCTGTATACTGGCCTACTGTATACTGGCCTACTGTATACTGGCCTGCTGTATACTGACCTACTGTATACTGACCTACTGTAAACTGACTTGCTGTATACTGGCCTACTGTATACTGACCTACTGTAAACTGACTTGCTGTATACTGGCCTACTGTATACTGACCTACTGTAAACTGACTTGCTGTATACTGGTCTACTGTATACTGACCTACTGTGTACTGGCCTACTGTATACTCACCTACTGTATACTGTCCTACTGTATACTGGCCTACTGTGTACTGGCCCACTGTATACTGACCTAATGTATACTGACCTGTTGTACACTGGCCTACTATATACTGACTATATCATGACCTACTGTATACTGGCCTATTGTGTACTGGCCTACTATATACTGACTATATCCTGACCTACTATATACTGACCTACTGTATACTGACCTACTGTATACTGACCTACTGATACTGACCTAATGTACACTGGCCTACTGTATACTGACCTAATGTACACTGGCCTACTATATACTGGTCTACTATATACTGACTATATCATGACCTACTGTATACTGGCCTGCTATATACTGGTCTACTATATACTGACTATATCAAGACCTACCGTATACTGACCTACTGTCTACTGGCCTACTGTGTACTGGCCTACTATATACTGACTATATCCTGACCTACTGTATACTGACCTACTGTATACTCACCTACTGTATACTGACCTACTGTATACTGGTCTACTGTATACTGACCTAATGTATACTGACCTAATGTATACTGATTTACTGTATACTCAACTACTATATACTGGTCTACTATACACTGACCTACTGTATACTCAACTACTCTATACTGGCCTACTGTATACTGATCTACCTACCACTGACTTATTCTATACTGACCTAATGTATTCTGACTTACCTTATACTGGCCTACTGTATACTAGCATACCTTATACTGGCTACTAATCACTGACCTACTGTATTCTGACCTACTGTATACTGTCCTACTGTATACTGGCCTACTGTATACTGGCCTACTGTATACTGGCCTACTGTATACTGGCCTACTGTAAACTGACTTGCTGTATACTGACCTACTGTATACTGACCTACTGTAAACTGACTTGCTGTATACTGACCTACTGTATACTGACCTACTGTAAACTGACTTGCTGTATACTGGCCTACTGTATACTGGCCTACTGTAAACTGACTTGCTGTATACTGGCCTACTGTATACTGACCTACTGTAAACTGACTTGCTGTATACTGGCCTACTGTATACTGGCCTACTGTAAACTGACTTGCTGTATACTGGCCTACTGTATACTGACCTACTGTAAACTGACTTGCTGTATACTGGCCTACTGTATACTGACCTACTGTAAACTGACTTACTGTATACTGGCCTACTGTATACTGACCTAATGTATACTCAACTACTGTATACTGACCTACCTACCACTGACCTATTCTATACTGATCTACTGTATTCTGACTTAACTTATACTGGCCTACTGTATACTAGCATACCTTATACTGGCCTACTATACACTGACCTACTGTATTCTGACCTACTGTATATTGTTCTACTGTATACTAGCCCACCTTATACTGTCCTACTTTATACTGACCTACTGTATACTGGCCTACTGTATACTGGGCTACTGTATACTGGCCTAGGCTACTGTATACTGGCCTACTGTATACTGGCCTACTGTATACTGGCCTACTGTATACTAACCTACCTACCACTGACCTATTCTATAATGACCTACTGTATTCTGACTTATCTTATACTGGCCTACTGTATACTGACCTACTGTATTCTGACCTACTGTATACTGACCTAATGTATGCTGGCCTACTGTGTACTGGCCTTACTATATACTGACTATATCCTGACTACTGTAAACTGACCTACTGTATACTGGTCTACTGTATACTGGCCTACTATATACTGGTCTACTATATACTGACCTACTGTATACTGACCTACTGTATACTCACCTACTGTGTACTCAACTACTCTATACTGGCCTACTGTATACTGACCTACTGTATACTGACCTAATGTATACTGGCCTACTGTGTACTGGCCTACTATATACTGACTATATCCTGACCTACTGTGTACTCAACTACTCTATACTGGCCTACTGTATACTGGGCTACTGTATACTGACCTACTGTATACTCAACTACTCTATCCTGGCCTACTGTATACTGGCCTACTATATACTGACTATATCCTGACCTACTGTGTACTCAACTACTCTATACTGGCCTACTGTATACTGGTCTACTGTATACTGACCTACTGTATACTCAACTACTCTATACTGGCCTACTGTATACTCAACTACTGTATACTGGCCTACTGTATACTGACATACCTACCACTGACCTATTCTATACTGACCTACTGTATTCTGACTTACCTTATACTGGCCTGCTGTATACTAGCATACCTTATACTGGCCTACTAATCACTGACCTACTGTATTCTGACCTAATGTATATTGTTCTACTGTATACTAGCCTACTTTATACTGTCCTACTGTATACTGGTCTACTATACACTGACCTACTGTATACTGGCCTACTGTATACTGGCCTACTGTATACTGACCTATACACCACTGACCTATTCTATACTGACCTACTGTATTCTGACTTACCTTATACTGGCCTACTGTATACTAGCATACCTTATACTGGCCTACTAATCACTGTCCTACTGTATACTGACCTACTGTATACTGGCCTACTGTATACTGGCCTACTGTATACCACCTACTGTATACTGGCCTAGGCTACTGTATACTGACCTACTGTATGCTGGCCAACTCTATGCTGGCCTACTGTATATTGACCTACTGTATACTGACCTACTTATGATGGCCTACTGTATACTGGCCTACTGTAAATTGACTTGCTGTATACTGACCTAGCCTACTGTATACAGGCCTACTGTATACTGGACTACTGTATGCTGACCTACTGTATACTGGCCTACTGTATGCTGGCCTACTGTATACTGGCCTACTGTATACAGGCCTACTGTATACTGGCCTACTGTATAACCATCTACTGTATACTGGCCTACTGTATAACCATCTACTGTATACTGGTCTACTGTATAACCATCTACTGTATACTGGTCTACTGTATAACCATCTACTGTATACTGGCCTACTGTATAACCATCTACTGTATACTGGTCTACTGTATAACCATCTACTGTATACTGTCCTACTGTATAACTATCTACTGTATACTGGCCTACTGTATAACCATCTACTGTATACTGGCCTAGCCTACTGAACAATGTGTATGTACTAAGTTGACCACAATGGGAAAACAAATGTCAGGTCAGTTGTATTACATAAGCCACTGGCTGGCGCCTCGTTCCTCAACCCCCCCTTCCTCATAAATAATACAAGTCAATAACCATCTCATTTGTTTTTAAAATATCGGTTAGCATTTATATAATATTTTCACTATTCGAAGACCAACAGGACAGTCCTTTGACTCCGAATGGAAGTTGTCTTGGGATTCAAAACAATGGGAAGTACAGTATTCTGAGTCTAGACAGTCAATCAAATAGAAAAGGAAAACTCACATACATTAGGACTTCACCTTTACTGTAAGCCCACACAGACATGCCTGTACGAGTGGTCCTATGAGGTGAATGGTTAAATGTCTGGAAGACCAGGCAACATGGAGGGGTTAAAACATTTAGAAATTCCAAGAGTTACTTACAGTAACTGTCGACTTGTGTTTTCCATTGCATCAGGAGTTACTGAAGTGTATAGGAAAAACTCTCTGTCAATTAGTGAGAGAAATGCTCCTTGTCAACAACTAACCCTAAAAGTGAAAGTTTTACTGCACATGAAACAGCATCAAGACCCCCCTCTGTTTCCAGTGTCATATTAGTCTAGCCTAATGGATGTACATTTTACAAAACATGTTTGTCATTTAGGGGAGAGACTGTTATCTAGAGTGACTTACAGTGCATCCATCTTAAGATAGCCACATATCACAGTCAAAGTCAGTATATTTTTCCTTAATAAAGTAGCTATCAGAACTAGTGTTAGTTCACAAAAGGCTTCTTTTTTTCTCAAGATGGGTAGGAGGAGTGAGGGGGGGATGCTGTGTGATGATTTAAGATAATATTTGAAAGTAGGGTTTCAGATATTTTCAAAAGATGGGACACTCTGCTGTCTTAACTTCAGGGGGAAGCTGGTTCCACCATTTGGGTGCCAGGACAGAGAAGAGTTTGGACGGCTGCCCTCCCGTAGGGGTGGGAAGGCCAAGAGACCAGAGGTGGCAGGGTTTGAGCAGATCCTGAAAGTAGGGAGGGGCAGGCCCTCTTGCTGCTCCGTAGGCAAGTACCATGTTCTTGTAGTGGATTGTGCAGCGGAGCGGGGTTACATGGAAGAACTTTGGAAGTTTGAACATCAGGCGGGCTGCAGCGTTCTGGATAAGTTGCAAGAGTTTGAATGCAGAATTGGGGAGTCCAGCCAATCAGTGACTTATAGTTCTCCAGACCGGAGATGACAAACACCTGGATTAGGACCTGTGCTGCATCCTGTGTGACGTAGGGTGGTACTCTACTTATGTTGTAGAGCATGAACCTGTAGTCACTGCTTTGATATTTGCAAAAAACGACAGTGTGTTGTTCAGATTCCCTCCAAGGTTCTTTGCATCCTGAGAGGGGTACACCGTGGGGTTGTCAACTGTGATGGAGAGGTCTTGGAGCAGGCAGCCCTTCCCCGGGATGAAGAGCAGCTCTGTCTTGTCGTGGTTGAGCTTGAGGTGGTGGGTCGACATCCAAGCTGAGATATCTGCCAGGCATGCCGCCGCCATCTGGGTGTCAGAAGGGGAGAAGGAAAAAAGTATATTAGTGTCATCCACATAGCAATGATAGGAGAGACCATGTGAGGATATGATGGGCCGAGTGACTTGGCGCATAGAGAGAAAAGGAGAGGACCTAGAACTGAGCCCTGGGGGACACCAGTAGTGAGAGTACGTGGTGCAGACACAGATCCTCCCCACGTCACCTGGAGCGACCTGCCAGATAGGAAGCGATCCAAGAGTGGGCAGAGCCTGAGACGCCCAGCCCTGAGAGGGTGGAGAGGAGGATCTGATGGTTCACGCTATAGAAGTAAGTGGATAGATCTAGGAGGATGAGTGACCCATCTTTGGCAATGTGGAGAGCCTCTGTGACACAGAGAAGAGCAGTCTCGGTTGAGTGACCCGTCTTGAAGCCTGACTGGTTAAAAAGGGATATCAGTCTGTAGTTTTTGATGTCAGAGGGGTCGAGTGTTGGTTTCCTCAGGAGGGGAGCAGCTCAGCCCATTGTGAAGTCCGATGGGACGCAGCCAGTGGTCAGGGATGAGTTGATGAGGGAAGTGAGGAATGAGAGAAGGTCTCCAGAGATGGAGAAGGGAGTTGAGCGGGAAGGTTGTTGGGCGGCTGGACCTTACCAGTCGTAGGATTTCATCTGGAGAGATTTCGGATAAAAAGTGAAAGGTGTAGGTAGTTCTGTGTGAGTGAGACCAGTGGCCTCAACAGGGTAGTTCTGTGTGAGTGGGAACAGTGGACTCAACAGGGTAGGGGATGAGTGGCTATCGTTGGAGTAGAGGGAGACAGAAAACGAAAAAAAAGTATTGTTAGGCTTGATTGGACAAGAGACAGTGACAGCATGACATTGAAATGAGGAGATGGACAGGTGAGTGAGGGAGAAAAAAATTGAATCTCCACTTAGGAGAAATGAGAAGCCCTGTGCCACAATGACCAGATGACAGAACACATAGTCAGATGGAGAGAGAGTAGCTGGAATAGCAGTGTTCTCTGGGGTGATCCATGTCTCAGTCAGGGCCAAAAAGGAACTGAAGGGCAGCATAGATTGAGATGAACTCTGCGTTCTTGACCGCAGAACGGCAGTTCCAAAAAATGCCAGAGACCAGGAATTCCACATGGGTTGTTCATGCATTGTACACTACATTAGAAGGGTTGCAGCCAAGGGTTGGGGAGCGTCTGTAAAAGCCTACAGGGACAGGAGCCAACAGGTATAAAAAACACACGCATACAGTGCCTTGCAAAAGTATTCACCCCCTTGGCATTTTTCCTATTTTGTTGCATTACAACCTGTAATTTAAATTGATTTCTATTTGTATTTCATGTAATGGACATACACAAAATAGTCCAAATTGGTGAAGAGAAAAACAACTTGTTTAAAAATGGTGAAAAAAGTGGTGGGTGCATATATATTCACCCCCTTTGCTATGAAGCCCCTAAATAACATCTGGTGCAACCAATTACCTTCAGAAGTCACATAATTAGTTAAATAAAGTCCACCTGTGTGCAATCTAAGTGTCACATGATCTGTCACATGATCTCAGTAGATATACACCTGTTCTGAAAGGCCCCAGAGTCTGCAACACCACTAAGCAAGGGGCACCACCAAGCAAGCGGCACCATGAAGACCAAGGAGCTTTCCAAACAGGTCAGAGACCAAGTTGTTGAGAAGTACAGATCAGGGTTGGGTTATAAAAAAATATCCAAACCTTTGAACATCCCACGGAGCACCAATAAATACATTATTAAAGAATGGAAAGAATATGGCACCACAACAAACCTGCCAAGAGAGGGCCATCCACCAAAACTCAAGGACCAGGCAAGGAGGGCATTCATCAGAGAGGCAACATAGAGACCAAAGATAACCCTGAAGGAGCTGCAAAATTCCACAGCGGAGTTTGGAGTATCTGTCCATAGGACCACTTTAAGCGGTACACTCCACAGAGTAGGGCTTTACGGAAGAGTGGCCAGAAAACAGCCATTGCTTAAAGAAAAAAATAAGCAAAGATGTTTGGTGTTCGCCAAAAGGCATGTGCGAGACTCCCCAAACATATGGAAGAAGGTACTCTGGTTAGATGAGACTAAAATTGAGCTTTTTGACCATCAAGGAAAATGCTATGTCTGGCGCAAACCCAACACCTCTCATCACCCCGAGAATACCATCCCCACAGTGATGCATGGTGGTGGCAGCATCAGTCTGCCGATGAAAAACATCAGCAGGGACTGGGAAACTGGTCAGAATTTAAGGAATGATGGATGGCGCTAAATACAGGGAAATTCTTGTGGGAAACCTGTTTCAGTCTTCAATAGATTTGAGACTGGGACGGAGGTTCACCTTCCAGCAGGACAATAACCCTAAGCATACTACTAAAGCAACACTTGAGTGGTTTAAGGGGAAACATTTAAATGTCTTGTATTCTCAGATTCTCAATCCAATTGAGAATCTGTGGTATGACTTAAAGATTGCTGTACACCAGGGGAACCCATCCAACTTGAAGGAGCTGGAGCAGTTTTGCCCTGAAGAATGGGCAAAGATCCCAGTGGCTAGATGTGCCAAGCTTATAGAGACATACCCAAAGAGACGTGCAGCTGTAATTGCTGTAAAAGGTGGACCTACAAAGTATTGACTTTGGCGGGGTGAATAGTTATGCACGCTTAAGTTTTCAGTTTTTTCTCTTATTTCTTGTTTGTTTCACCCCCCCAAAAAATTTGCATCTTCAAAGTGGTAGGTATGTTGTGTAAATCAAATGATACAAACCCCCCCAAAATCTATTTTAATTCCAGGTTGTAAGGCAACAAAATAGGAAAAATGCCAAGGGGGGTGAATACTTTCGCAAGCCACTGTATATGTTCGAGAATGCTCAATTTACCATTATTTATAGGTTGTTTTGTACAGTTCACATGTTCAGGAAGTGATAGCCAATGCTACAAAAGATCAAAATGAGATCATCAGAAAATAACTAGGTAAGAGAGTCAAGTGAGAGAGTGGAGTCTTCCTCTCTTTCCTTCCTGCCGAACAACTAACTAGGTTAGAGAGTCAAGTGAGAGAATGGAGTCTTCCTCTCTTTCCTTCCTGCAGAACAACTAACTAGGTAAGAGAGTCAAGTGAGAGAGTGGAGTCTTCCTCTCTTTCCTTCCTGCAGAACAACTCAGCAGAACCGTCTTAGTTTTGGCAACAAGACCGCCGCTGACACGACCGCCGCTGACACGGCTGCTTGCTGAGAAAACAGGGGAGACTGAAGTATTAACAGTAATTGTTAATTGCAGAGGAGAGGATAAATCCCCGTCCAATACAGCCACAGATTACGAAAACAACAGCAGTCACAAATTGCACTGCCCCTTAATCCTGATTGATGTGTCAACAATCATCTGTAAGTTATGAGCAGACAGCGGTTCACACACCAAGTATGCTACTGGGAAGACAGGTAGCACTTAAAGTAGATGGCCCTAGCTAGCAAAAAGACTACTAGATAACAACAGATTAAGACAAAAATAATACTTGTCAGGAGTCCTCTAGCAAAGTAACGAATTACAGATTGTCCCTTTAAATTCTCCATGCATGAGAAAATAAACAAATCATAGAGTATCCTAACCTATAGAGCTCTCTTACAGTAAGAACCGTCTCTGGTCTAAGACTCAGTGTTGGTTCTTATCTGCTGGGTTGCAGGAGCTGCTGTGGGGTTCCTGTTATTGGGATCCAATGTCGCCCAGGCAGATAGGGTATGTCACAAATGGCAACCTATTCACTAGTGCATTCGTTTTGTCCAAGACCCATAGGACTGGTCAACCCTAGCCTCCTCCGCTAAACCCTAGCCTCCTCCACTAAATCCTAGCCTCCTCCCCTAAACCCCAGCCTCCTCCGCTCATCCCCAACCTCCTCCGCTAAACCCTAGCCTCCTCTGCTAAACCCCAGCCTCCTCTGCTAAACCCCAGCCTCCTCTACTAAACCCCAGCCTCCTCTACTAAACCCCAGCCTCCTCTGCTAAACCCTAGCCTCCTCTACTAAACCCCAGCCTCCTCCGCTAAACCCCAGCCTCCTCTGCTAAACCCTAGCCTCCTCTGCTAAACCCCAGCCTCCTCTGCTAAACCCCAACCTCCTCTGCTAAACCCCAACCTCCTCCGCTAAACCCTAGCCTCCTCCGCTTAACCCCAGCCTCCTCCGCTAAACCCTAGCCTCCTCTGCTAAAACCTAGCCTCCTCTGCTAAACCCCAGCCTCCTCTGCTAAACCCCAGCCTCCTCTACTAAACCCCAGCCTCCTCTACTAAACCCCAGCCTCCTCTACTAAACCCCAGCCTCCTCTACTAAACCCCAGCCTCATCTACTAAACCCCAGCCTCCTCTGCTAAACCCCAGCCTCCTCTACTGCCCAACAACCCAGGTTGTGTAAGGAGGATTGTTTGTTATTAGAATGCCAGTCCACGATGGCCTGAGCGCACATTGTTTAAACTTCGAGAACAATCAACCTTTGCAATAAAAGACCCCCCTCTTTGTGGCGGTATCCTCCCATCCCCCTTCCCATTGTTTATTTAAGCAAAACTTCCCCAAATGTTTGAATGCTTCATACTCATTCTATTTGTTTTTTACTGGAGAAAAAGTGCCAGTCCCATTGTAAGGAATTCTATGGTGTGTGTGTCAAAGTGCAGCGAGACATTTTATTTGCTTTAGAATAGAATCATACAGTGATAGTATGATTAAGTATAATATTGTAACACTAGGAGGTTTATTGCCTCCTTCTAGAGCTGAAAAAATCCCACTGCTCCTCGGTGACCACTGAATCAACAAGGAGTAATTCTAACAAGTAGATACCTTAAGAATATGTCAAGCGGATGAAACTGTGCAGTATGTTAATGGAACAGGTAAACTGTGCAGTATGTTAATGGAACAGGTCAACTGTGCAGTATGTTAATGGAACAGGTCAACTGTGCAGTATGTTAATGGAACAGGTCAACTGTGCAGTATGTTAATGGGACAGGTAAACTGTGCAGTATGTTAATGGAACAGGTCAACTGTGCAGTATGTTAATGGAACAGGTCAACTGTGCAGTATGTTAATGGAACAGGTCAACTGTGCAGTATGTTAATGGAACAGGTCAACTGTGCAGTATGTTAATGGAACAGGTCAACTGTGCAGTATGTTAATGGGACAGGTAAACTGTGCAGTATGTTAATGGAACAGGTCAACTGTGCAGTATGTTAATGGAACAGGTCAACTGTGCAGTATGTTAATGGAACAGGTCAACTGTGCAGTATGTTAATGGAACAGGTAAACTGGGCAGTATGTTAATGGAACAGGTCAACTGTGCAGTATGTTAATGGAACAGGTAAACTGTGCAGTATGTTAATGGAACAGGTCAACTGTGCAGTATGTTAATGGAACAGGTAAACTGTGCAGTATGTTAATGGGACAGGTCAACTGTGCAGTATGTTAATGGAACAGGTCAACTGTGCAGTATGTTAATGGGACAGGTAAACTGTGCAGTATGTTAATGGGACAGGTACACTGTGCAGTATGTTAATGGAACAGGTCAACTGTGCAGTATGTTAATGGGACAGGTAAACTGTGCAGTATGTTAATGGGACAGGTACACTGTGCAGTATGTTAATGGAACAGGTAAACTGTGCAGTATGTTAATGGAACAGGTAAACTGTGCAGTATGTTAATGGGACAGGTCAACTGTGCAGTATGTTAATGGAACAGGTAAACTGTGCAGTATGTTAATGGAACAGGTCAACTGTGCAGTATGTTAATGGGTCAGGTAAACTGGGCAGTATGTTAATGGGACAGGTAAACTGTGCAGTATGTTAATGGAACAGGTAAACTGTGCAGTATGTTAATGGAACAGGTAAACTGTGCAGTATGTTAATGGAACAGGTCAACTGTGCAGTATGTTAATGGGTCAGGTAAACTGGGCAGTATGTTAATGGGACAGGTAAACTGTGCAGTATGTTAATGGAACAGGTCAACTGTGCAGTATGTTAATGGAACAGGTAAACTGGTCAGTATGTTAATGGGACAGGTAAACTGTGCAGTATGTTAATGGGACAGGTAAACTGGGCAGTATGTTAATGGTTCAGGTAAACTGGGCAGTATGTTAATGGTTCAGGTAAACTGGGCAGTATGTTAATGGTTCAGGTAAACTGGGCAGTATGTTAATGGTTCAGGTAAACTGGGCAGTATGTTAATGGAACAGGTAAACTGGGCAGTATGTTAATGGAACAGGTAAACTGGGCAGTATGTTAATGGTTCAGGTAAACTGGGCAGTATGTTAATGGAACAGGTAAACTGGGCAGTATGTTAATGGAACAGGTAAACTGGGCAGTATGTTAATGGAACAGGTAAACTGGGCAGTATGTTAATGGAACAGGTAAACTGGGCAGTATGTTAATGGAACAGGTAAACAGTGCAGTATGTTAATGGAACAGGTAAACCGTGCAGTATGTTAATGGAACAGGTAAACTGTGCAGTATGTTAATGGAGCAGGTAAACCGTGCAGTATGTTAATGGAACAGGTAAACTGTGCAGTATGTTAATGGAACAGGTAAACAGTGCAGTATGTTAATGGAACAGGTAAACCGTGCAGTATGTTAATGGAACAGGTAAACTGGGCAGTATGTTAATGGAGCAGGTAAACAGTGCAGTATGTTAATGGAACAGGTAAACAGTGCAGTATGTTAATGGAACAGGTAAACCGTGCAGTATGTTAATGGAGCAGGTAAACAGTGCAGTATGTTAATGGAACAGGTAAACAGTGCAGTATGTTAATGGAACAGGTAAACCGTGCAGTATGTTAATGGAACAGGTAAACTGTGCAGTATGTTAATGGAGCAGGTAAACCGTGCAGTATGTTAATGGAACAGGTAAACTGTGCAGTATGTTAATGGAACAGGTAAACAGTGCAGTATGTTAATGGAACAGGTAAACCGTGCAGTATGTTAATGGAACAGGTAAACTGGGCAGTATGTTAATGGAGCAGGTAAACAGTGCAGTATGTTAATGGAACAGGTAAACAGTGCAGTATGTTAATGGAACAGGTAAACCGTGCAGTATGTTAATGGAACAGGTAAACTGTGCAGTATGTTAATGGAGCAGGTAAACTGTGCAGTATGTTAATGGAACAGGTAAACAGTGCAGTATGTTAATGGAACAGGTAAACTGGGCAGTATGTTAATGGAACAGGTAAACAGTGCAGTATGTTAATGGAACAGGTAAACCGTGCAGTATGTTAATGGAACAGGTAAACTGGGCAGTATGTTAATGGAGCAGGTAAACAGTGCAGTATGTTAATGGAACAGGTAAACAGTGCAGTATGTTAATGGAACAGGTAAACCGTGCAGTATGTTAATGGAGCAGGTAAACAGTGCAGTATGTTAATGGAACAGGTAAACAGTGCAGTATGTTAATGGAACAGGTAAACCGTGCAGTATGTTAATGGAACAGGTAAACTGTGCAGTATGTTAATGGAGCAGGTAAACCGTGCAGTATGTTAATGGAACAGGTAAACTGTGCAGTATGTTAATGGAACAGGTAAACAGTGCAGTATGTTAATGGAACAGGTAAACCGTGCAGTATGTTAATGGAACAGGTAAACTGGGCAGTATGTTAATGGAGCAGGTAAACAGTGCAGTATGTTAATGGAACAGGTAAACAGTGCAGTATGTTAATGGAACAGGTAAACCGTGCAGTATGTTAATGGAACAGGTAAACTGTGCAGTATGTTAATGGAGCAGGTAAACCGTGCAGTATGTTAATGGAACAGGTAAACTGTGCAGTATGTTAATGGAACAGGTACACTGTGCAGTATGTTAGTGAAATAGTGAATAGTGTTCCGTAGGGCTCTGGTCAAAAGTAGTGCCACAAATAGTGAATAGGGTTCCATAGGCCTCTGGTCAAAAGTAGTGCCACAAATAGTGAATAGGGTTCCATTAGGGATGCAGATTAAAGGCTTTTTAGGTTTTCTCCCCTAATTTGCCACACTTTTGAATAATATGAGAATGTTGTGGAAGGTGGAAGGTGGGGGGGGGGCAGTGGTGGGAAAAGTATCACACTGTCATACTTGATTAAAAGTAAAGATACCTTAATAGACTCAAGTGAAAGTCACTCAGTAAAATATTGTACTACTTGAGTAAAAGTCTGAAATTAATTGGTTTTTAATATACTTAAGTATCTAAAGTAAATATAATTGTTAAAATATACTTAAGTATCAAAATAAAAAGTATAAATCATTTAACACTCCTTATATTAAGTAAACCAGACAAACTATTTTATTTATTTAAGGATAACTAGGGGCACATTTCAACACTCATTTCCAACCGAAGCATTTGTGTTTAGTGAGCCTGCCAGATCAGAGGCAGTAGAGATGGCCAGGGATGTTCTCTTGATAAGTGTGTGAATTTGAGCATTTTCCTGTCCTGCTAAGCATTCAAAATGTAATTAGTACTTTTGAGTATCAGAGAAAATGTATGGAGTAAAAAGTACATAATTTTCTTTAGAAATGTAGTGAAGTAAAAGTTGTCCAAAATATAAATTGTAAAGTACCGATACCGCACAAAATCTACTTAAGTACTTTATAGTGTTTTTACTGAAGTACTTTACACCACTGGGAGGAGAGGCTGGCTTTGGATGGGTGCTCCTTTTATAAAGGCCAAAGAACAAAACAGGAAACCGTCCTCTTGTTTTGGCTCGTGGAACTACAAGTGTTTGGAATTCCGAAGAGGTGAATTCACATGTTATTTTCATGTCTGCGCTCAGATTAGAGTATGCACACAGAGATTGACACACACGTGCACGCACGCACGCACGCACGCACACGCGCATGCACGCACGCACGCACGCACGCACGCACGCACGCACGCACGCACACACACACACACACACACACACACACGCAGTGGCACTGTGGAATGTCTGGCATTCGTCGATAAGCAGAGACACGAAGAGTGCGAACCCCCCCCCCCCGCGGGGATGTTGTGAGCAGAGAGCGCTGAATAGACAAAATAAGAGACCTGATCTGCTGAGAGGTTCTGGTGACCTTGAATCAATATGTACTCTTATTCTATAGGAGGGCCAAGCCATCATAGCCATGTTGATTCTTATGCTACGTTTGATTTAGGCTAACCGCACCATCATGCGTCATGACGATATTTCACAACGTTCTGTAAACTTTATACGAGGACGTAGTTCATCTTGTCTTCGTTTTGGTGATTATCTAATATCTTTGTTGTTTATTGTGTTTTTTTGGAGGGAAACAGAACGTGAAGAGCGTTCTCAAGACGGTGGAAAGGTGTTATCAGTGAAAACAGACACTGTTGGTTTGATAAGACGGATATGGACAGGTCATCGTATTGTTGGGAAAGTGATTGTGAAGTGCATTCGGTTGTTGTTGCTGATCTCTTGGAGATCATGTTTGTGTGTTTATTTAGCTGTAGAGTAGCTGTCACTCGTTTAATCATGGACTCTTTAATACATGTTGGGAAAGTGTTTGTGTAGTGCATTTTGTACAATTGGAAATCACATGTTGTGTGTTTTTTTTAATGTCTAGGCTGTTAATCATGGACTCTTTAGTATACAGTCTACAGTCTGCATCCTCACTATACACTATAATGTACACAAACAACGACTAAAAGGGCCATCCACACAAAGGACGATAACTATAAAGATTTTTTTTAAATTAAAAGTTATAATTCAAGTGAACAGGAGCGTTCACACTACAATGATGACTACAAAAAGAGTGAGGAAGGATAACGAGAGCTATCGTTTGGGTCACTTCAGAGGGTTTTTCCCTCCCCTGTCCCTCAACCAATCAAAAACGTATTCTATTTAAGCGGTCTTGGTTCTAGTTGCACGAGGCCGCTCGGAGTGGAGAGAAGGTAGAGCGCACGGTAAGTTTGCTGGGCACGTGTAAGCATATTGATGGCCACATAAATTGTAGGACGACTTGGGAGAGTGATGATCCACAACAGACAGTACATTTAGAAGGCCATATTTTACAACGGTAGGCCGCCGATACATCCTGATAAAATATACACGATACGACTAGCCTGCTAATGTGCCTTTCTGGACCTTGTAAACTGTGGAGGAAATACACAGGACTGTTCCTAAAGGGTTGACTGATCAGTCCTAGAAGGAAACAGTGTGACACCTATTCTACTCTGTCTGCTGTGGAGGGGGAACAGCCTCTGTGGATGACTTCCAATCTCTCTGTATCCCAAATGGCACCCTATTCCCAATGTAGTGCACTACTTTTGACCAGGGCTTATATGACTCTAGTCAAAAGTTGTGCAGTATGTAGGGAATAGGGTGCCGGTATGGGACAGAGCGAGTTTCTACGTGATTTTGATCCTGGACTGGATAGGATAATAATGCATGATGTTAGTGCATTTTAATGTTTCCTATCATTGTGTACAGGAATTCTGGTTCTTGGAACGAATGCAGCACTTTCAAGGACATGTCCAGGGAAGAAAAGGGTTGCGTACCAATTAGCACCCTATGCCCTACATAGTGCCCTACTTTTGACCAGGGTCCATACTATGTAGGGAATAGGGTGTCATTTAGGACCACTCATATGTAAGAATCTATGCATGCATGACTGTAAATTGCCTTGGATAAAAGTGTCTGCTAAATGGTATAATGTATAATTATTATTATATTATTTGGGATGCAGACCAGGTTTGACCTGTAATTGAAAAATAATAGTTAAATTTTTTGTCCGAGGCATCATCCAAGTCATTTATTTTCTTCTCCCTTGGCTTTGAACTTTTTTATAAATGTGTTTTTAATCCAGCTACTTGGCATGGTTGCATTTGTTTTTAAGAAAATTCTGAGGAATTGGACAACATCTAGAGAGTTAAAAAAAAAAGATGATCCAGCATATATGATGCATTGCAAGTCTTGGTTACACGTGATACACATTTTCACAATGAATAGACACATGAGGGTTGTATTACGTTGTAATACCTGTGTAACAGCACTGTAATAGCATCAAAGCAAATTCTGAGACTGGAACTAAAAGGGGGGTGGGGTGGGGGTGGGGGGGGGCGCAAGGAAACCAAACCTCTCTCTTCTTACACTGATTGGTGTCTGCTTGTTTATGTATGGATGTTGTCACTCCAGTTCAATAGCATTGACCTTTGACCCCTGACAAGTACTTCCAGGTGGGGGCTCTCCCGCCACACCCTCCTCCCTCTCGCTCACACACACATTAACACACACACACACACACACACACACACACACACACACACACACACACACACACACACACACACACACACACACACACACACACACACACACACACACACACACACACACACACACACACACACACACACACACACACACACACACACACACACACACACACACACACACACACACACACACACAGCCTCCATAGACAGACCTCCTGCAGTCTCACACCACGCCATGCTGCATCCCAAATGGTAACCTATTCCCTATGTAGTACACTCATTTTGACAAGAGCCCTAGTATGGGTAGAGCCCTAGTATGGGTAGAGTCCTAGTATGGGTAGAGCCCTAGTATGGGTAGAGTCCTAGTATGGGTAGAGCCCTAGTATGGGTAGAGTACTAGTATGGGTAGAGTCCTAGTATGGGTAGAGCCCTAGTATGGGTAGAGCCCTAATATGGGTAGAGTCCTACTATGGATAAAGTCCTAGTATGGGTAGAGTCCTAGTATGGGTAGAGCCCTAGTATGGGTAGAGTCCTAGTATGGGTAGAGCCCTAGTATGGGTAAAGTCCTAGTATGGATAGAGTCCTAGTATGGGTAGAGCCCTAGTATGGGTAGAGCCCTAGTATGGGTAGAGCCCTAATATGGGTAGAGTCCTAGTATGGGTAGAGCCCTAGTATGGGTAGAGTCCTAGTATGGGTAGAGTCCTAGTATGGGTAGAGTCCTAGTATGGGTAGAGTCCTAGTATGGGTAGAGTCCTAGTATGGGTCCTGGTCAAAAGTAGAGCACCACGTAGGGAAAGGGTGCCATTCTGACCAGAAATAAAAGGATGATCTGATCAGCCAAATATGCAACGTGAGATGAGCCACATGCCATTGCCATAAGAAGTCTGGATAATGGAGGTTCTCAAATGTATGACTGTAGTTTTAAAAAGAGAAAGAGAAAGAAAGCGAGAGTGAGAGAAAGAGTGAAAGAGAAGAAGAAGAAGAACATAGCAAACCATTTTGAGAAACCTTAGGACATTGTTCCCAGAAGCACAGGAATGTACACGTAACTATATCTCTGAGACTCTAGTGACATTTAAATGAGTTCTGATTGTGATATTTTACGCTCACGGCAATGGTATACTAACGTTTCAATATCCTGTTGACATTAAACGTGCTTTGACCAAATAAAACATTTGGTTTTGATTTCAAGGAAACTTAAATGTGACAATCAGGATTATTACTATTGTGTTTCATGGCATAAAACATATAAGAGCCTATGAAGAAACTACAATACCATTACTAACAGCCAGATAAACTGAATTTGTCACGTTCTGACCTTTTTTTATGTCTTTATTTTAGTTTGGTCAGGGCGTGAGTTGGGGTGGGCATTCTATGTTGTTTTTCTATGTTTTGTTCTGTATGTTATATTTCTATGTGTTTGGCCTAGTATGGTTCTCAATCAGAGGCAGGTGTCGATCGTTGTCTCGGATTGAGAATCATACTTAGGTAGCCTGTTTTCCCGCTATGGGTTGTGGGTAGTTATTTTCCGTTTCAGTGTTTGCACCATACGGGACTGTGTCGGTTTTCATTTATTCTCTTGTTCATTTTGTATTCATTCTCGATTAAACGATATTATGGATACGTACCACGCTGCATTTTAGTCCCCCTCTCCTTCCACCAACGAAAGCCGTTACAGAATTACCACTGCTAACAGCCAGATAAACTGAATTACCACTAGTTATAGCCAGGTACACTGAATTACCACTGGTTATAGCCAGATAAACTGAATTACCACTAGTTATAGCCAGATAAACTGAATTACCACTAGTTATAGTCAGATACACTGAATTACCACTAGTTATAGCCAGATACACTGAATTACCACTGCTTATAGCCAGATACACTGAATTACCACTAGTTATAGCCAGATAAACTGAATTACCACTAGTTATAGCCAGATACACTGAATTACCACTAGTTAAAGCCAGATACACTGAATTACCACTGCTTATAGCCAGATACACTGAATTACCACTAGTTATAGCCAGATAAACTGAATTACCACTAGTTATAGCCAGATACACTGAATTACCACTAGTTATAGCCAGATACACTGAATTACCATTAGTTATAGCCAGATAAACTGAATTACCACTGCTTATAGCCAGATAAACTGAATTACCACTAGTTATAGCCAGATACTCTGAATTACCACTAGTTATAGCCAGATAAACTGAATTACCACTGCTTATAGCCAGATAAACTGTATTACCACTGCTTATAGCCAGATACACTGAATTACCACTAGTTATAGCCAGATAAACTGAATTACCACTAGTTATAGCCCGATAAACTGAATTACCACTAGTTATAGCCAGATAAACTGAATTACCACTAGTTGTAGCCAGATACACTGAATTACCACTAGTTATAGCCCGATAAACTGAATTACCACTGCTTATAGCCAGATAAACTGAATTACCACTAGTTATAGCCAGATAAACTGAATTACCACTAGTTATAGCCAGATAAACTGAGTTACCACTAGTTATAGCCAGATACACTGAATTACCACTGCTTATAGCCAGATACACTGAGTTACCACTGCTTATAGCCAGATACACTGAATTACCACTAGTTATAGCCAGATACACTGAATTACCACTGCTTATAGCCAGATAAACTGAATTACCCCTAGTTATAGCCAGATAAACTGAATTACCACTAGTTATAGCCCGATAAACTGAATTACCACTAGTTATAGCCAGATACACTGAATTACCACTAGTTATAGCCAGATAAACTGAATTACCACTAGTTATAGCCAGATAAACTGAATTACTACTAGTTATAGCCAGATACACTGAATTACCACTAGTTATAGCCAGATAAACAGAATTACCACTGCTTATAGCCAGATACACTGAATTACCACTAGTTATAGCCAGATAAACTGAATTAACACTAGTTATAGCCCGATAAACTGAATTACCACTGCTTATAGCCAGATACACTGAATTACCTCTAGTTATAGCCAGATAAACTGAATTACCACTAGTTATAGCCCGATAAACTGAATTACCACTAGTTATAGCCAGATACACTGAATTACCACTAGTTATAGCCAGATAAACTGAATTACCACTAGTTATAGCCAGATAAACTGAATGACCACTAGTTATAGCCAGATACACTGAATTACCACTAGTTATAGCCAGGTACACTGAATTACCACTAGTTATAGCCAGATAAACTGAATTACCACTGCTTATAGCCAGATAAACTGAGTTACCACTAGTTATAGCCAGATAAACTGAATTACCACTAGTTATAGCCAGATACACTGAATTACCACTAGTTATAGCCAGATAAACTGAATTACCACTAGTTATAGCCAGATAAACTGAATTACCACTAGTTATAGCCAGATAAACTGAATTACCACTAGTTATAGCCAGATAAACTGAATTACCACTAGTTATAGCCAGATACACTGAATTACCACTGCTTATAGCCAGATAAACTGAATTACCACTGCTTATTGCCAGATAAACTGAATTACCACTAGTTATAGCCAGATAAACTGAATTACCACTGCTTATAGCCAGATAAACTGCACTACCACTGTTTATAGCCAGATACACTGAAACTACACTACCACTGCTTATAGCCAATTAAAATGCACTACCACTGTTTACTGCCAGATAAGCACAGTTCACCTACATCTGCTAACTTCAGTTGCTCATGTCTCCAAATATCATCAAGTTAGCATCAGCTGTCAAGCTGTTATTTTCCAAATCCTCTCCATGTGTGTGTGGAATGTAGGAGTGATGAGGAGCTAGACTGTTACATCAGGGGAGAGAGCTGGAAACAAGTAATGACACCCTACTTCTGCACCTCTAAAATGATTGTGTGTGAACTCTGGGGTCATTGCTGAGAGGAGAAAACATGAATGCAAGGAATTCCTTATTCTAAAATCCTTAGCAGGTGCCCTCGAGGCACACAGCTTACATACTGTACATGTAATCTCCCCTAGGAGGACCATGGCGCCGCTAGTATCACACCAGACCCTCCGGCTACTCTTAGTCATGTCATTCTCTGTCTCCGTCTCTCTCTCCCTCTCTCTCTGTCCCTCTCTCTCTGTCCCTCTCTCTCTCTCTCTCTCTCTCTCTCTCTCTCTCTCTCTCTCTCTCTCTCTCTCTCTCTCTCTCTCTCTCTCTCTCTCTCTCTCTCTCTCTCTCTCTTGTAGTCACTGCAGTAAGTTTCTCCTTGTGCCGTCGCGTGCGTCAAATGTTGAGCTGGGGCGTTAAAACGAGCTGAAGTGAGGACTTCCGCTACATGTAGTTTGTAGGTTAAACAAAGCACCAAACGCCACACGTTCACCTTTAAACTCTAGATTCCTTCAATGTGGAAACCAATTTCTCTAACGTTCTAATTATTTACCTCTGCCACGTTGCAAAGATTCAGAGAGGACATCTTTAGAAACAGTGTCACGCCCTGACCTTAGAGATCCTTTTTATGTCTTTATTTTGGTTTGGTCAGGGCGTGAGTTGGGCTGGGCATTCTATGTCTTGTGTTCTATGCTTTCTTTTTCTGTGTGTTTGGCCGGGTGTGGTTCTCAATCAGAGGCAGCTGTCTATCGTTGTCTCTGATTGAGAATCATACTTAGGTAGCCTTTTTCCACCTGTGTGTTGTGGGTAGTTGTTTTCTGTTTTGTTTCTGCACCAGACAAGACTGTTTCGTTTCGTTTACTCTCTTTGGTGTTTTTGTTATTTCAGTGTTCAGTTTATTTATTAAATTAACATGAACATTTCCCACGCTGCGTTTTGGTCCACTCCTTCTTCCCAGGACGAGCGTTACAACCAGAAGCTGGGCCGTGTTTTAAATCTTTCAAATGTTTTTAAAGAGAAGATGACCATGTACTCTCATCCTCACAATAAAGTCATTCAAGAAAAACATGTTTCCCACTGCTACAGTAAGTTAGAGCACAGGGTTTTAAGGATACAGAATTTTTTTTAAACTCAGAGGAGATCCCTGCCTGTCTTAACAGTCTAGTCAAAACAACAAACTTGGCAGCGTAGAAATTAAGTGGTGTGGAGACAGAGTTGGGCCAGACACAGCAGCTTGTTTCACTGTGTGGTACTGAGGGATACCAGGTGGTGGCATCCTTCCTGCTGCACCCAGCCCAGTGAAGACCCCACCATCAGCCAGCTGCACCCAGCCCAGGTAAGACCCCACCATCAGCCAGCTGCACCCAGCCCAGTTAAGACCCCACCATCAGCCAGCTGCACCCAGCCCAGTGAAGACCGCACCATCAGCCAGCTGTTCCCAACCCAGGTAAGACACCACCATCAGCCAGCTGCACCCAGCCCAGTTAAGACCCCACCATCAGATAGATGCACCCAGCCCAGTGAAGACCCCACCATCAGCCAGCTGCACCCAGCCCAGTGAAGACCCCACCATCAGCCAGCTGCACTCAGCCCAGTGAAGACCCCACCATCAGCCAGCTGCACCCAGCCCAGTTAAGACCCCACCACCAGCCAGCTGCACCCAGCCCAGGTAAGACCCCACCACCAGCCAGCTGCACCCAGCCCAGGTAAGACCCCACCATCAGCCAGCTGCACCCAGCCCAGGTAAGACCCCAACACCAGTCAGCTGCACCCAGCCCAGTTAAGACCCCACCATCAGCCACCTGCACTCAGCCCAGTTAAGACCCCACCACCAGCCAGCTGCACCCAGCCCAGTGAAGACCCCACCATCAGGCAGCTGCACCCAGCCCAGTTAAGACCCCACCATCAGTCAGCTGCACCCAGCCCAGTTAAGACCCCACCATCAGTCAGCTGCACCCAGCCCAGTTAAGACCCCACCACCAGCCAGCTGCACCCAGCCCAGTTAAGACCCCACCACCAGCCAGCTGCACCCAGCCCAGGTAAGACCCCACCATCAGCCAGCTGTTCCCAACCCAGTTAAGACCCCAGCACCAGCCAGCTGCACCCAGCACAGTTACACAGTTATTACAAGAACATCCCTGGTGTTAGTATTATTACCAGAACATCAGTGGTGTTAGTATTATTACCAGAACATCACTGGCGTTAGTATTATTACCAGAACATCACTGGGTGTTAGTATTATTACCAGAACATCCTGGGTTAGTATTATTACCAGAACATCACTGGGTGTTAGTATTATTACCAGAACATCACTGGGTGTTAGTATTATTACCAGAACATCACTGGGTGTTAGTATTATTACCAGAACATCACTGGGTGTTAGTATTATTACCAGAACATCACTGGCGTTAGTATTATTACCAGAACATCACTGGTGTTAGTATTATTACCAGAACATCACTGGGTGTTAGTATTATTACCAGAACATCACTGGTGTTAGTATTATTACCAGAACATCACTGGTGTTAGTATTATTACCAGAACATCACTGGGTGTTAGTATTATTACCAGAACATCACTGGGTGTTAGTATTATTACCAGAACATCACTGGGTGGTAGTATTATTACCAGAACATCACTGGTGTTAGTATTATTACCAGAACATCACTGGTGTTAGTATTATTACCAGAACATCACTGGGTGTTAGTATTATTACCAGAACATCACTGGGTGTTAGTATTATTACCAGAACATCACTGGGTGTTAGTATTATTACCAGAACATCACTGGGTGTTAGTATTATTACCAGAACATCACTGGGTGTTAGTATTATTACCAGAACATCACTGGTGTTAGTATTATTACCAGAACATCACTGGGTGTTAGTATTATTACCAGAACATCACTGGTGTTAGTATTATTACCAGAACATCACTGGGTGTTAGTATTATTACCAGAACATCACTGGGTGTTAGTATTATTACCAGAACATCACTGGGTGTTAGTATTATTACCAGAACATCACTGGGTTAGCATTATTACCAGAACATCACTGGGTGTTAGTATTATTACCAGAACATCACTGGGTGGTAGTATTATTACCAGAACATCACTGGGTGTTAGTATTATTCCAGGATATCAGTGGTGTTAGTATTATTACCAGAACATCCATGGTGTTAGTATTATTACCATAACATCCCTGGGTTTTAGTATTATTACCAGAACATCCTGGGTGTTAGTATTATTACCAGAACATCACTGGGTGGTAGTATTATTACCAGAACATCACTGGTGTTAGTATTATTACCAGAACATCACTGGGTGTTAGTATTATTACCAGAGCATCACTGGGTGTTAGTATTATTACCAGAGCATCACTGGTGTTAGTATTATTACCAGAACATCCCTGGTGTTAGTATTATTACCAGAACATCCCTGGGTTTTAGTATTATTACCAGAACATCCTGGGTGTTAGTATTATTACCAGAACATCACTGGGTGGTAGTATTATTACCAGAACATCACTGGTGTTAGTATTATTACCAGAACATCCCTGGGTGTTAGTATTATTACCAGAACATCACTGGTGTTAGTATTACCATCAACGGTGTTAATATTATTACCAGAACATCACTGGGTTTTAGTGTTATTACCAGAACATCACTGGTGTTAGTATTATTACCAGAACATCACTGGTGTTAGTATTATTACCAGAACATCACTGGGTTTTAGTATTATTACCAGAACATCACTGGTGTTAGTATTATTACCAGAACATCCTGGGTTTTAGTATTATTACCAGAACATCACTGGGTGTTAGTATTATTACCAGAACATCACTGGGTGTTAGTATTATTACCAGAACATCACTGGGTGTTAGTATTATTACCAGAACATCACTGGGTGGTAGTATTATTACCAGAACATCACTGGTGTTAGTATTATTACCAGAACATCACTGGTGTTAGTATTATTACCAGAACATCACTGGGTGTTAGTATTATTACCAGAACATCACTGGGTGTTAGTATTATTACCAGAACATCACTGGGTGTTAGTATTATTACCAGAGCATCACTGGGTGTTAGTATTATTACCAGAGCATCACTGGTGTTAGTATTATTACCAGAACATCCCTGGTGTTAGTATTATTACCAGAACATCACTGGTGTTAGTATTACCATCAACGGTGTTAATATTATTACCAGAACATCACTGGGTTTTAGTGTTATTACCAGAACATCACTGGTGTTAGTATTATTACCAGAACATCACTGGTGTTAGTATTATTACCAGAACATCACTGGGTTTTAGTGTTATTACCAGAACATCACTGGTGTTAGTATTATTACCAGAACATCACTGGGTTTTAGTGTTATTACCAGAACATCACTGGTGTTAGTATTATTACCAGAACATCACTGGTGTTAGTATTATTACCAGAACATCACTGGGTGTTAGTATTAACATCAACGGTGTTAGTATTATTACCAGAACATCACTGGGTTTTAGTATTATTACCAGAACATCACTGGGTGGTAGTATTATTACCAGAACATCACTGGGTGTTAGTATTATTACCAGAACATCACTGGGCGTTAGTATTATTACCAGAACATCACTGGGTGTTAGTATTATTACCAGAACATCACTGGGTGTTAGTATTATTACCAGAACATCACTGGGTGTTAGTATTATTACCAGAACATCTCTGGGTGTTAGTATTATTACCAGAACATCACTGGGTGTTAGTATTATTACCAGACATCACTGGTGTTAGTATTATTACCAGAACATCACTGGTGTTAGTAGTATTACCAGAACATCACTGGGTGTTAGTATTATTACCAGAACATCCTGGGTGTTAGTATTATTACCAGAACATCACTGGTGTTAGTATTATTACCAGAACATCACTGGTGTTAGTATTATTACCAGAACATCTCTGGGTGTTAGTATTATTACCAGAACATCACTGGGTGTTAGTATTATTACCAGACATCACTGGTGTTAGTATTATTACCAGAACATCACTGGTGTTAGTAGTATTACCAGAACATCACTGGTGTTAGTATTATTACCAGAACATCACTGGGTTAGTATTATTACCAGAACATCACTGGGTGTTAGTATTATTACCAGAACATCACTGGGTGTTAGTATTATTACCAGAACATCACTGGGTGTTAGTATTATTACCAGAACATCACTGGGTTAGTATTATTACCAGAACATCACTGGGTGTTAGTATTATTACCAGAACATCACTGGGTGTTAGTATTATTACCAGAACATCACTGGGTGTTAGTATTATTACCAGAACATCACTGGTGTTAGTATTATTACCAGAACATCACTGGTGTTAGTATTATTACCAGAACATCACTGGTGTTAGTAGTATTACCAGAACATCCCTGGTGTTAGTATTATTACCAGAACATCACTGGTGTTAGTAGTATTACCAGAACATCACTGGGTGTTAGTATTATTACCAGAACATCCTGGGTGTTAGTATTATTACCAGAACATCACTGGGTGTTAGTATTATTACAAGAACATCACTGGTGTTAGTATTATATCAGAACATCACTGGGTGTTAGTATTATTACCAGAACATCACTGGTGTTAGTATTATTACCAGAACATCACTGGTGTTAGTATTATATCAGAACATCACTGGGTGTTAGTATTATTACCAGAACATCACTGGTGTTAGTATTATTACCAGACATCACTGGTGTTAGTATTATTACCAGAACATCACTGGGTTTTAGTATTATTACCAGAACATCACTGCGTGTTAGTATTACCATCAACAGTGTTAATATTATTACCAGAACATCACTGGCGTTAGTATTATTACCAGAACATCACTGGGTGTTAGTATTATTACCAGAACATCCTGGGTTAGTATTATTACCAGAACATCACTGGGTGTTAGTATTATTACCAGAACATCACTGGGTGTTAGTATTATTACCAGAACATCACTGGGTGTTAGTATTATTACCAGAACATCACTGGGTGTTAGTATTATTACCAGAACATCACTGGCGTTAGTGTTATTACCAGAACATCACTGGTGTTAGTATTATTACCAGAACATCACTGGGTGTTAGTATTATTACCAGAACATCACTGGTGTTAGTATTATTACCAGAACATCACTGGTGTTAGTATTATTACCAGAACATCACTGGGTGTTAGTATTATTACCAGAACATCACTGGGTGTTAGTATTATTACCAGAACTTCACTGGGTGGTAGTATTATTACCAGAACATCACTGGTGTTAGTATTATTACCAGAACATCACTGGTGTTAGTATTATTACCAGAACATCACTGGGTGTTAGTATTATTACCAGAACATCACTGGTGTTAGTATTATTACCAGAACATCACTGGGTGTTAGTATTATTACCAGAACATCACTGGGTGTTAGTATTATTACCAGAACATCACTGGTGTTAGTATTATTACCAGAACATCACTGGGTGTTAGTATTATTACCAGAACATCACTGGTGTTAGTATTATTACCAGAACATCACTGGGTGTTAGTATTATTACCAGAACATCACTGGGTGTTAGTATTATTACCAGAACATCACTGGGTTAGCATTATTACCAGAACATCACTGGGTGTTAGTATTATTACCAGAACATCACTGGGTGGTAGTATTATTACCAGAACATCACTGGGTGTTAGTATTATTCCAGGATATCAGTGGTGTTAGTATTATTACCAGAACATCCCTGGTGTTAGTATTATTACCAGAACATCCCTGGGTTTTAGTATTATTACCAGAACATCCTGGGTGTTAGTATTATTACCAGAACATCACTGGGTGGTAGTATTATTACCAGAACATCACTGGTGTTAGTATTATTACCAGAACATCACTGGGTGTTAGTATTATTACCAGAGCATCACTGGGTGTTAGTATTATTACCAGAGCATCACTGGTGTTAGTATTATTACCAGAACATCCCTGGTGTTAGTATTATTACCAGAACATCCCTGGGTTTTAGTATTATTACCAGAACATCCTGGGTGTTAGTATTATTACCAGAACATCACTGGGTGGTAGTATTATTACCAGAACATCACTGGTGTTAGTATTATTACCAGAACATCCCTGGGTGTTAGTATTATTACCAGAACATCACTGGTGTTAGTATTACCATCAACGGTGTTAATATTATTACCAGAACATCACTGGGTTTTAGTGTTATTAACAGAACATCGCTGGTGTTAGTATTATTACCAGAACATCACTGGTGTTAGTATTATTACCAGAACATCACTAGGTTTTAGTATTATTACCAGAACATCACTGGTGTTAGTATTATTACCAGAACATCCCTGGGTTTTAGTATTATTACCAGAACATCACTGGGTGTTAGTATTATTACCAGAACATCACTGGGTGTTAGTTTTATTACCAGAACATCACTGGGTGTTAGTATTATTACAAGAACATCACTGGTGTTAGTATTATATCAGAACATCACTGGGTGTTAGTATTATTACCAGAACATCACTGGTGTTAGTATTATTACCAGAACATCACTGGTGTTAGTATTATATCAGAACATCACTGGGTGTTAGTATTATTACCAGAACATCACTGGTGTTAGTATTATTACCAGACATCACTGGTGTTAGTATTATTACCAGAACATCACTGGGTTTTAGTATTATTACCAGAACATCACTGCGTGTTAGTATTACCATCAACAGTGTTAATATTATTACCAGAACATCACTGGCGTTAGTATTATTACCAGAACATCACTGGGTGTTAGTATTATTACCAGAACATCCTGGGTTAGTATTATTACCAGAACATCACTGGGTGTTAGTATTATTACCAGAACATCACTGGGTGTTAGTATTATTACCAGAACATCACTGGGTGTTAGTATTATTACCAGAACATCACTGGGTGTTAGTATTATTACCAGAACATCACTGGCGTTAGTGTTATTACCAGAACATCACTGGTGTTAGTATTATTACCAGAACATCACTGGGTGTTAGTATTATTACCAGAACATCACTGGTGTTAGTATTATTACCAGAACATCACTGGTGTTAGTATTATTACCAGAACATCACTGGGTGTTAGTATTATTACCAGAACATCACTGGGTGTTAGTATTATTACCAGAACTTCACTGGGTGGTAGTATTATTACCAGAACATCACTGGTGTTAGTATTATTACCAGAACATCACTGGTGTTAGTATTATTACCAGAACATCACTGGGTGTTAGTATTATTACCAGAACATCACTGGTGTTAGTATTATTACCAGAACATCACTGGGTGTTAGTATTATTACCAGAACATCACTGGGTGTTAGTATTATTACCAGAACATCACTGGTGTTAGTATTATTACCAGAACATCACTGGGTGTTAGTATTATTACCAGAACATCACTGGTGTTAGTATTATTACCAGAACATCACTGGGTGTTAGTATTATTACCAGAACATCACTGGGTGTTAGTATTATTACCAGAACATCACTGGGTTAGCATTATTACCAGAACATCACTGGGTGTTAGTATTATTACCAGAACATCACTGGGTGGTAGTATTATTACCAGAACATCACTGGGTGTTAGTATTATTCCAGGATATCAGTGGTGTTAGTATTATTACCAGAACATCCCTGGTGTTAGTATTATTACCAGAACATCCCTGGGTTTTAGTATTATTACCAGAACATCCTGGGTGTTAGTATTATTACCAGAACATCACTGGGTGGTAGTATTATTACCAGAACATCACTGGTGTTAGTATTATTACCAGAACATCACTGGGTGTTAGTATTATTACCAGAGCATCACTGGGTGTTAGTATTATTACCAGAGCATCACTGGTGTTAGTATTATTACCAGAACATCCCTGGTGTTAGTATTATTACCAGAACATCCCTGGGTTTTAGTATTATTACCAGAACATCCTGGGTGTTAGTATTATTACCAGAACATCACTGGGTGGTAGTATTATTACCAGAACATCACTGGTGTTAGTATTATTACCAGAACATCCCTGGGTGTTAGTATTATTACCAGAACATCACTGGTGTTAGTATTACCATCAACGGTGTTAATATTATTACCAGAACATCACTGGGTTTTAGTGTTATTAACAGAACATCGCTGGTGTTAGTATTATTACCAGAACATCACTGGTGTTAGTATTATTACCAGAACATCACTAGGTTTTAGTATTATTACCAGAACATCACTGGTGTTAGTATTATTACCAGAACATCCCTGGGTTTTAGTATTATTACCAGAACATCACTGGGTGTTAGTATTATTACCAGAACATCACTGGGTGTTAGTTTTATTACCAGAACATCACTGGGTGTTAGTATTATTACCAGAAAATAACATCACTGGTGTTAGTATTATTACCAGAACATCACTGGTGTTAGTATTATTACCAGAACATCACTGGGTGTTAGTATTATTACCAGAACATCACTGGGTGTTAGTATTATTACCAGAACATCACTGGGTGTTAGTATTATTACCAGAGCATCACTGGGTGTTAGTATTATTACCAGAGCATCACTGGTGTTAGTATTATTACCAGAACATCCCTGGTGTTAGTATTATTACCAGAACATCACTGGTGTTAGTATTACCATCAACGGTGTTAATATTATTACCAGAACATCACTGGGTTTTAGTGTTATTACCAGAACATCACTGGGTGTTAGTATTATTACCAGAACATCACTGGGTGTTAGTATTATTACCAGAACATCACTGGGTGTTAGTATTATTACCAGAACATCACTGGGTGTTAGTATTATTACCAGAACATCACTGGCGTTAGTGTTATTACCAGAACATCACTGGTGTTAGTATTATTACCAGAACATCACTGGGTGTTAGTATTATTACCAGAACATCACTGGTGTTAGTATTATTACCAGAACATCACTGGTGTTAGTATTATTACCAGAACATCACTGGGTGTTAGTATTATTACCAGAACATCACTGGGTGTTAGTATTATTACCAGAACTTCACTGGGTGGTAGTATTATTACCAGAACATCACTGGTGTTAGTATTATTACCAGAACATCACTGGTGTTAGTATTATTACCAGAACATCACTGGGTGTTAGTATTATTACCAGAACATCACTGGTGTTAGTATTATTACCAGAACATCACTGGGTGTTAGTATTATTACCAGAACATCACTGGGTGTTAGTATTATTACCAGAACATCACTGGTGTTAGTATTATTACCAGAACATCACTGGGTGTTAGTATTATTACCAGAACATCACTGGTGTTAGTATTATTACCAGAACATCACTGGGTGTTAGTATTATTACCAGAACATCACTGGGTGTTAGTATTATTACCAGAACATCACTGGGTTAGCATTATTACCAGAACATCACTGGGTGTTAGTATTATTACCAGAACATCACTGGGTGGTAGTATTATTACCAGAACATCACTGGGTGTTAGTATTATTCCAGGATATCAGTGGTGTTAGTATTATTACCAGAACATCCCTGGTGTTAGTATTATTACCAGAACATCCCTGGGTTTTAGTATTATTACCAGAACATCCTGGGTGTTAGTATTATTACCAGAACATCACTGGGTGGTAGTATTATTACCAGAACATCACTGGTGTTAGTATTATTACCAGAACATCACTGGGTGTTAGTATTATTACCAGAGCATCACTGGGTGTTAGTATTATTACCAGAGCATCACTGGTGTTAGTATTATTACCAGAACATCCCTGGTGTTAGTATTATTACCAGAACATCCCTGGGTTTTAGTATTATTACCAGAACATCCTGGGTGTTAGTATTATTACCAGAACATCACTGGGTGGTAGTATTATTACCAGAACATCACTGGTGTTAGTATTATTACCAGAACATCCCTGGGTGTTAGTATTATTACCAGAACATCACTGGTGTTAGTATTACCATCAACGGTGTTAATATTATTACCAGAACATCACTGGGTTTTAGTGTTATTAACAGAACATCGCTGGTGTTAGTATTATTACCAGAACATCACTGGTGTTAGTATTATTACCAGAACATCACTAGGTTTTAGTATTATTACCAGAACATCACTGGTGTTAGTATTATTACCAGAACATCCCTGGGTTTTAGTATTATTACCAGAACATCACTGGGTGTTAGTATTATTACCAGAACATCACTGGGTGTTAGTTTTATTACCAGAACATCACTGGGTGTTAGTATTATTACCAGAACATCACTGGGTGGTAGTATTATTACCAGAACATCACTGGTGTTAGTATTATTACCAGAACATCACTGGTGTTAGTATTATTACCAGAACATCACTGGGTGTTAGTATTATTACCAGAACATCACTGGGTGTTAGTATTATTACCAGAACATCACTGGGTGTTAGTATTATTACCAGAGCATCACTGGGTGTTAGTATTATTACCAGAGCATCACTGGTGTTAGTATTATTACCAGAACATCCCTGGTGTTAGTATTATTACCAGAACATCACTGGTGTTAGTATTACCATCAACGGTGTTAATATTATTACCAGAACATCACTGGGTTTTAGTGTTATTACCAGAACATCACTGGTGTTAGTATTATTACCAGAACATCACTGGTGTTAGTATTATTACCAGAACATCACTGGTGTTAGTATTATTACCAGAACATCACTGGGTTTTAGTGTTATTACCAGAACATCACTGGTGTTAGTATTATTACCAGAACATCACTGGTGTTAGTATTATTACCAGAACATCACTGGGTGTTAGTATTAACATCAACGGTGTTAGTATTATTACCAGAACATCACTGGGTTTTAGTATTATTACCAGAACATCACTGGGTGTTAGTATTAACATCAACGGTGTTAGTATTATTACCAGAACATCACTGGGTGGTAGTATTATTACCAGAACATCACTGGGTGTTAGTATTATTACCAGAACATCACTGGGCGTTAGTATTATTACCAGAACATCACTGGGTGTTAGTATTATTACCAGAACATCACTGGGTGTTAGTATTATTACCAGAACATCACTGGGTGTTAGTATTATTACCAGAACATCTCTGGGTGTTAGTATTATTACCAGAACATCACTGGGTGTTAGTATTATTACCAGACATCACTGGTGTTAGTATTATTACCAGAACATCACTGATGTTAGTAGTATTACCAGAACATCACTGGGTGTTAGTATTATTACCAGAACATCCTGGGTGTTAGTATTATTACCAGAACATCACTGGTGTTAGTATTATTACCAGAACATCACTGGTGTTAGTATTATTACCAGAACATCTCTGGGTGTTAGTATTATTACCAGAACATCACTGGGTGTTAGTATTATTACCAGACATCACTGGTGTTAGTATTATTACCAGAACATCACTGGTGTTAGTAGTATTACCAGAACATCACTGGTGTTAGTATTATTACCAGAACATCACTGGTGTTAGTATTATTACCAGAACATCACTGGGTTAGTATTATTACCAGAACATCACTGGGTGTTAGTATTATTACCAGAACATCACTGGGTGTTAGTATTATTACCAGAACATCACTGGGTGTTAGTATTATTACCAGAACATCACTGGGTTAGTATTATTACCAGAACATCACTGGGTGTTAGTATTATTACCAGAACATCACTGGGTGTTAGTATTATTACCAGAACATCACTGGGTGTTAGTATTATTACCAGAACATCACTGGTGTTAGTATTATTACCAGAACATCACTGGTGTTAGTATTATTACCAGAACATCACTGGTGTTAGTAGTATTACCAGAACATCCCTGGTGTTAGTATTATTACCAGAACATCACTGGTGTTAGTAGTATTACCAGAACATCACTGGGTGTTAGTATTATTACCAGAACATCCTGGGTGTTAGTATTATTACCAGAACATCACTGGGTGTTAGTATTATTACCAGAACATCACTGGTGTTAGTATTATTACAAGAACATCACTGGTGTTAGTATTATATCAGAACATCACTGGGTGTTAGTATTATTACCAGAACATCACTGGTGTTAGTATTATTACCAGAACACCACTGGTGTTAGTATTATATCAGAACATCACTGGGTGTTAGTATTATTACCAGAACATCACTGGTGTTAGTATTATTACCAGACATCACTGGTGTTAGTATTATTACCAGAACATCACTGGGTTTTAGTATTATTACCAGAACATCACTGCGTGTTAGTATTACCATCAACAGTGTTAATATTATTACCAGAACATCACTGGGTTTTAGTGTTATTACCAGAACATCCCTGGTGTTAGTATTATTACCAGAACATCACTGGTGTTAGTATTATTACCAGAACATCACTGGTGTTAGTATTATTACCAGAACATCACTGGGTGTTAGTATTATTACCAGAACATCACTGGGTGTTAGTAATATTACCAGAACATCACTGGTGTTAGTATTATTACCAGAACATCACTGGTGTTAGTATTATATCAGAACATCACTGGGTGTTAGTATTATTACCAGAACATCACTGGTGTTAGTATTATTACCAGAACATCACTGGTGTTAGTATTATATCAGAACATCACTGGGTGTTAGTATTATTACCAGAACATCACTGGTGTTAGTATTATTACCAGACATCACTGGTGTTAGTATTATTACCAGACCATCACTGGGTGTTAGTATTATTACCAGAACATCACTGGTGTTAGTATTATTACCAGAACATCACTGGTGTTAGTATTATATCAGAACATCACTGGGTGTTAGTATTATTACCAGAACATCACTGGTGTTAGTATTATTACCAGAACATCACTGGTGTTAGTATTATTACCAGAACATCCCTGGGTGTTAGTATTATTACCAGAACATCACTGGTGTTAGTATTATTACCAGAACATCACTGGTGTTAGTATTATTACCAGAACATCACTGGGTGTTAGTAGTATTACCAGAACATCACTGGTGTTAGTATTATTACCAGAACATCACTGGGTGTTAGTATTATTACCAGAGCATCACTGGGTGTTAGTATTATTACCAGAGCATCACTGGTGTTAGTATTATTACCAGAACATCCCTGGTGTTAGTATTATTACCAGAACATCCCTGGGTTTTAGTATTATTACCAGAACATCCTGGGTGTTAGTATTATTACCAGAACATCATTGGGTGGTAGTATTATTACCAGAACATCACTGGTGTTAGTATTATTACCAGAACATCCCTGGGTGTTAGTATTATTACCAGAACATCACTGGTGTTAGTATTACCATCAACGGTGTTAATATTATTACCAGAACATCACTGGGTTTTAGTGTTATTACCAGAACATCACTGGTGTTAGTATTATTACCAGAACATCACTGGTGTTAGTATTATTACCAGAACATCACTGGGTTTTAGTATTATTACCAGAACATCACTGGTGTTAGTATTATTACCAGAACATCCTGGGTTTTAGTATTATTACCAGAACATCACTGGGTGTTAGTATTATTACCAGAACATCACTGGGTGTTAGTATTATTACCAGAACATCACTGGGTGTTAGTATTATTACCAGAACATCACTGGGTGGTAGTATTATTACCAGAACATCACTGGTGTTAGTATTATTACCAGAACATCACTGGTGTTAGTATTATTACCAGAACATCACTGGGTGTTAGTATTATTACCAGAACATCACTGGGTGTTAGTATTATTACCAGAACATCACTGGGTGTTAGTATTATTACCAGAGCATCACTGGGTGTTAGTATTATTACCAGAGCATCACTGGTGTTAGTATTATTACCAGAACATCCCTGGTGTTAGTATTATTACCAGAACATCACTGGTGTTAGTATTACCATCAACGGTGTTAATATTATTACCAGAACATCACTGGGTTTTAGTGTTATTACCAGAACATCACTGGTGTTAGTATTATTACCAGAACATCACTGGTGTTAGTATTATTACCAGAACATCACTGGGTTTTAGTGTTATTACCAGAACATCACTGGTGTTAGTATTATTACCAGAACATCACTGGGTTTTAGTGTTATTACCAGAACATCACTGGTGTTAGTATTATTACCAGAACATCACTGGTGTTAGTATTATTACCAGAACATCACTGGGTGTTAGTATTAACATCAACGGTGTTAGTATTATTACCAGAACATCACTGGGTTTTAGTATTATTACCAGAACATCACTGGGTGGTAGTATTATTACCAGAACATCACTGGGTGTTAGTATTATTACCAGAACATCACTGGGCGTTAGTATTATTACCAGAACATCACTGGGTGTTAGTATTATTACCAGAACATCACTGGGTGTTAGTATTATTACCAGAACATCACTGGGTGTTAGTATTATTACCAGAACATCTCTGGGTGTTAGTATTATTACCAGAACATCACTGGGTGTTAGTATTATTACCAGACATCACTGGTGTTAGTATTATTACCAGAACATCACTGGTGTTAGTAGTATTACCAGAACATCACTGGGTGTTAGTATTATTACCAGAACATCCTGGGTGTTAGTATTATTACCAGAACATCACTGGTGTTAGTATTATTACCAGAACATCACTGGTGTTAGTATTATTACCAGAACATCTCTGGGTGTTAGTATTATTACCAGAACATCACTGGGTGTTAGTATTATTACCAGACATCACTGGTGTTAGTATTATTACCAGAACATCACTGGTGTTAGTAGTATTACCAGAACATCACTGGTGTTAGTATTATTACCAGAACATCACTGGTGTTAGTATTATTACCAGAACATCACTGGGTTAGTATTATTACCAGAACATCACTGGGTGTTAGTATTATTACCAGAACATCACTGGGTGTTAGTATTATTACCAGAACATCACTGGGTGTTAGTATTATTACCAGAACATCACTGGGTTAGTATTATTACCAGAACATCACTGGGTGTTAGTATTATTACCAGAACATCACTGGGTGTTAGTATTATTACCAGAACATCACTGGGTGTTAGTATTATTACCAGAACATCACTGGTGTTAGTATTATTACCAGAACATCACTGGTGTTAGTATTATTACCAGAACATCACTGGTGTTAGTAGTATTACCAGAACATCCCTGGTGTTAGTATTATTACCAGAACATCACTGGTGTTAGTAGTATTACCAGAACATCACTGGGTGTTAGTATTATTACCAGAACATCCTGGGTGTTAGTATTATTACCAGAACATCACTGGGTGTTAGTATTATTACAAGAACATCACTGGTGTTAGTATTATATCAGAACATCACTGGGTGTTAGTATTATTACCAGAACATCACTGGTGTTAGTATTATTACCAGAACATCACTGGTGTTAGTATTATATCAGAACATCACTGGGTGTTAGTATTATTACCAGAACATCACTGGTGTTAGTATTATTACCAGACATCACTGGTGTTAGTATTATTACCAGAACATCACTGGGTTTTAGTATTATTACCAGAACATCACTGCGTGTTAGTATTACCATCAACAGTGTTAATATTATTACCAGAACATCACTGGCGTTAGTATTATTACCAGAACATCACTGGGTGTTAGTATTATTACCAGAACATCCTGGGTTAGTATTATTACCAGAACATCACTGGGTGTTAGTATTATTACCAGAACATCACTGGGTGTTAGTATTATTACCAGAACATCACTGGGTGTTAGTATTATTACCAGAACATCACTGGGTGTTAGTATTATTACCAGAACATCACTGGCGTTAGTGTTATTACCAGAACATCACTGGTGTTAGTATTATTACCAGAACATCACTGGGTGTTAGTATTATTACCAGAACATCACTGGTGTTAGTATTATTACCAGAACATCACTGGTGTTAGTATTATTACCAGAACATCACTGGGTGTTAGTATTATTACCAGAACATCACTGGGTGTTAGTATTATTACCAGAACTTCACTGGGTGGTAGTATTATTACCAGAACATCACTGGTGTTAGTATTATTACCAGAACATCACTGGTGTTAGTATTATTACCAGAACATCACTGGGTGTTAGTATTATTACCAGAACATCACTGGTGTTAGTATTATTACCAGAACATCACTGGGTGTTAGTATTATTACCAGAACATCACTGGGTGTTAGTATTATTACCAGAACATCACTGGTGTTAGTATTATTACCAGAACATCACTGGGTGTTAGTATTATTACCAGAACATCACTGGTGTTAGTATTATTACCAGAACATCACTGGGTGTTAGTATTATTACCAGAACATCACTGGGTGTTAGTATTATTACCAGAACATCACTGGGTTAGCATTATTACCAGAACATCACTGGGTGTTAGTATTATTACCAGAACATCACTGGGTGGTAGTATTATTACCAGAACATCACTGGGTGTTAGTATTATTCCAGGATATCAGTGGTGTTAGTATTATTACCAGAACATCCCTGGTGTTAGTATTATTACCAGAACATCCCTGGGTTTTAGTATTATTACCAGAACATCCTGGGTGTTAGTATTATTACCAGAACATCACTGGGTGGTAGTATTATTACCAGAACATCACTGGTGTTAGTATTATTACCAGAACATCACTGGGTGTTAGTATTATTACCAGAGCATCACTGGGTGTTAGTATTATTACCAGAGCATCACTGGTGTTAGTATTATTACCAGAACATCCCTGGTGTTAGTATTATTACCAGAACATCCCTGGGTTTTAGTATTATTACCAGAACATCCTGGGTGTTAGTATTATTACCAGAACATCACTGGGTGGTAGTATTATTACCAGAACATCACTGGTGTTAGTATTATTACCAGAACATCCCTGGGTGTTAGTATTATTACCAGAACATCACTGGTGTTAGTATTACCATCAACGGTGTTAATATTATTACCAGAACATCACTGGGTTTTAGTGTTATTAACAGAACATCGCTGGTGTTAGTATTATTACCAGAACATCACTGGTGTTAGTATTATTACCAGAACATCACTAGGTTTTAGTATTATTACCAGAACATCACTGGTGTTAGTATTATTACCAGAACATCCCTGGGTTTTAGTATTATTACCAGAACATCACTGGGTGTTAGTATTATTACCAGAACATCACTGGGTGTTAGTTTTATTACCAGAACATCACTGGGTGTTAGTATTATTACCAGAACATCACTGGGTGGTAGTATTATTACCAGAACATCACTGGTGTTAGTATTATTACCAGAACATCACTGGTGTTAGTATTATTACCAGAACATCACTGGGTGTTAGTATTATTACCAGAACATCACTGGGTGTTAGTATTATTACCAGAACATCACTGGGTGTTAGTATTATTACCAGAGCATCACTGGGTGTTAGTATTATTACCAGAGCATCACTGGTGTTAGTATTATTACCAGAACATCCCTGGTGTTAGTATTATTACCAGAACATCACTGGTGTTAGTATTACCATCAACGGTGTTAATATTATTACCAGAACATCACTGGGTTTTAGTGTTATTACCAGAACATCACTGGGTGTTAGTATTATTACCAGAACATCACTGGGTGTTAGTATTATTACCAGAACATCACTGGGTGTTAGTATTATTACCAGAACATCACTGGGTGTTAGTATTATTACCAGAACATCACTGGCGTTAGTGTTATTACCAGAACATCACTGGTGTTAGTATTATTACCAGAACATCACTGGGTGTTAGTATTATTACCAGAACATCACTGGTGTTAGTATTATTACCAGAACATCACTGGTGTTAGTATTATTACCAGAACATCACTGGGTGTTAGTATTATTACCAGAACATCACTGGGTGTTAGTATTATTACCAGAACTTCACTGGGTGGTAGTATTATTACCAGAACATCACTGGTGTTAGTATTATTACCAGAACATCACTGGTGTTAGTATTATTACCAGAACATCACTGGGTGTTAGTATTATTACCAGAACATCACTGGTGTTAGTATTATTACCAGAACATCACTGGGTGTTAGTATTATTACCAGAACATCACTGGGTGTTAGTATTATTACCAGAACATCACTGGTGTTAGTATTATTACCAGAACATCACTGGGTGTTAGTATTATTACCAGAACATCACTGGTGTTAGTATTATTACCAGAACATCACTGGGTGTTAGTATTATTACCAGAACATCACTGGGTGTTAGTATTATTACCAGAACATCACTGGGTTAGCATTATTACCAGAACATCACTGGGTGTTAGTATTATTACCAGAACATCACTGGGTGGTAGTATTATTACCAGAACATCACTGGGTGTTAGTATTATTCCAGGATATCAGTGGTGTTAGTATTATTACCAGAACATCCCTGGTGTTAGTATTATTACCAGAACATCCCTGGGTTTTAGTATTATTACCAGAACATCCTGGGTGTTAGTATTATTACCAGAACATCACTGGGTGGTAGTATTATTACCAGAACATCACTGGTGTTAGTATTATTACCAGAACATCACTGGGTGTTAGTATTATTACCAGAGCATCACTGGGTGTTAGTATTATTACCAGAGCATCACTGGTGTTAGTATTATTACCAGAACATCCCTGGTGTTAGTATTATTACCAGAACATCCCTGGGTTTTAGTATTATTACCAGAACATCCTGGGTGTTAGTATTATTACCAGAACATCACTGGGTGGTAGTATTATTACCAGAACATCACTGGTGTTAGTATTATTACCAGAACATCCCTGGGTGTTAGTATTATTACCAGAACATCACTGGTGTTAGTATTACCATCAACGGTGTTAATATTATTACCAGAACATCACTGGGTTTTAGTGTTATTAACAGAACATCGCTGGTGTTAGTATTATTACCAGAACATCACTGGTGTTAGTATTATTACCAGAACATCACTAGGTTTTAGTATTATTACCAGAACATCACTGGTGTTAGTATTATTACCAGAACATCCCTGGGTTTTAGTATTATTACCAGAACATCACTGGGTGTTAGTATTATTACCAGAACATCACTGGGTGTTAGTTTTATTACCAGAACATCACTGGGTGTTAGTATTATTACCAGAACATCACTGGGTGGTAGTATTATTACCAGAACATCACTGGTGTTAGTATTATTACCAGAACATCACTGGTGTTAGTATTATTACCAGAACATCACTGGGTGTTAGTATTATTACCAGAACATCACTGGGTGTTAGTATTATTACCAGAACATCACTGGGTGTTAGTATTATTACCAGAGCATCACTGGGTGTTAGTATTATTACCAGAGCATCACTGGTGTTAGTATTATTACCAGAACATCCCTGGTGTTAGTATTATTACCAGAACATCACTGGTGTTAGTATTACCATCAACGGTGTTAATATTATTACCAGAACATCACTGGGTTTTAGTGTTATTACCAGAACATCACTGGTGTTAGTATTATTACCAGAACATCACTGGTGTTAGTATTATTACCAGAACATCACTGGTGTTAGTATTATTACCAGAACATCACTGGGTTTTAGTGTTATTACCAGAACATCACTGGTGTTAGTATTATTACCAGAACATCACTGGTGTTAGTATTATTACCAGAACATCACTGGGTGTTAGTATTAACATCAACGGTGTTAGTATTATTACCAGAACATCACTGGGTTTTAGTATTATTACCAGAACATCACTGGGTGTTAGTATTAACATCAACGGTGTTAGTATTATTACCAGAACATCACTGGGTGGTAGTATTATTACCAGAACATCACTGGGTGTTAGTATTATTACCAGAACATCACTGGGCGTTAGTATTATTACCAGAACATCACTGGGTGTTAGTATTATTACCAGAACATCACTGGGTGTTAGTATTATTACCAGAACATCACTGGGTGTTAGTATTATTACCAGAACATCTCTGGGTGTTAGTATTATTACCAGAACATCACTGGGTGTTAGTATTATTACCAGACATCACTGGTGTTAGTATTATTACCAGAACATCACTGATGTTAGTAGTATTACCAGAACATCACTGGGTGTTAGTATTATTACCAGAACATCCTGGGTGTTAGTATTATTACCAGAACATCACTGGTGTTAGTATTATTACCAGAACATCACTGGTGTTAGTATTATTACCAGAACATCTCTGGGTGTTAGTATTATTACCAGAACATCACTGGGTGTTAGTATTATTACCAGACATCACTGGTGTTAGTATTATTACCAGAACATCACTGGTGTTAGTAGTATTACCAGAACATCACTGGTGTTAGTATTATTACCAGAACATCACTGGTGTTAGTATTATTACCAGAACATCACTGGGTTAGTATTATTACCAGAACATCACTGGGTGTTAGTATTATTACCAGAACATCACTGGGTGTTAGTATTATTACCAGAACATCACTGGGTGTTAGTATTATTACCAGAACATCACTGGGTTAGTATTATTACCAGAACATCACTGGGTGTTAGTATTATTACCAGAACATCACTGGGTGTTAGTATTATTACCAGAACATCACTGGGTGTTAGTATTATTACCAGAACATCACTGGTGTTAGTATTATTACCAGAACATCACTGGTGTTAGTATTATTACCAGAACATCACTGGTGTTAGTAGTATTACCAGAACATCCCTGGTGTTAGTATTATTACCAGAACATCACTGGTGTTAGTAGTATTACCAGAACATCACTGGGTGTTAGTATTATTACCAGAACATCCTGGGTGTTAGTATTATTACCAGAACATCACTGGGTGTTAGTATTATTACCAGAACATCACTGGTGTTAGTATTATTACAAGAACATCACTGGTGTTAGTATTATATCAGAACATCACTGGGTGTTAGTATTATTACCAGAACATCACTGGTGTTAGTATTATTACCAGAACACCACTGGTGTTAGTATTATATCAGAACATCACTGGGTGTTAGTATTATTACCAGAACATCACTGGTGTTAGTATTATTACCAGACATCACTGGTGTTAGTATTATTACCAGAACATCACTGGGTTTTAGTATTATTACCAGAACATCACTGCGTGTTAGTATTACCATCAACAGTGTTAATATTATTACCAGAACATCACTGGGTTTTAGTGTTATTACCAGAACATCCCTGGTGTTAGTATTATTACCAGAACATCACTGGTGTTAGTATTATTACCAGAACATCACTGGTGTTAGTATTATTACCAGAACATCACTGGGTGTTAGTATTATTACCAGAACATCACTGGGTGTTAGTAATATTACCAGAACATCACTGGTGTTAGTATTATTACCAGAACATCACTGGTGTTAGTATTATATCAGAACATCACTGGGTGTTAGTATTATTACCAGAACATCACTGGTGTTAGTATTATTACCAGAACATCACTGGTGTTAGTATTATATCAGAACATCACTGGGTGTTAGTATTATTACCAGAACATCACTGGTGTTAGTATTATTACCAGACATCACTGGTGTTAGTATTATTACCAGACCATCACTGGGTGTTAGTATTATTACCAGAACATCACTGGTGTTAGTATTATTACCAGAACATCACTGGTGTTAGTATTATATCAGAACATCACTGGGTGTTAGTATTATTACCAGAACATCACTGGTGTTAGTATTATTACCAGAACATCACTGGTGTTAGTATTATTACCAGAACATCCCTGGGTGTTAGTATTATTACCAGAACATCACTGGTGTTAGTATTATTACCAGAACATCACTGGTGTTAGTATTATTACCAGAACATCACTGGGTGTTAGTAGTATTACCAGAACATCACTGGTGTTAGTATTATTACCAGAACATCCTGGGTGTTAGTATTATTACCAGAACATCACTGGTGTTAGTATTATTACCAGAACATCACTGGTGTTAGTATTATTACCAGAACATCACTGGGTGTTAGTATTATTACCAGAACATCACTGGGTGTTAGTATTATTACCAGAACATCACTGGGTGTTAGTATTATTACCAGAACATCCTGGGTGTTAGTATTATTACCAGAACATCACTGGGTGTTAGTATTATTACCAGAACATCACTGGGTGTTAGTATTATTACCAGAACATCCCTGGTGTTAGTATTATTACCAGAACATCCCTGGTGTTAGTATTATTACCAGAACATCCCTGGTGTTAGTATTATTACCAGAACATCCCTGGTGTTAGTATTATTACCAGAACATCACTGGGTGTTAGTATTATTACCAGAACATCCCTGGTGTTAGTATTATTACCAGAACATCACTGGGTGTTAGTAGTATTACCAGAACATCACTGGTGTTAGTAGTATTACCAGAACATCACTGGTGTTAGTAGTATTACCAGGACATCCCTGGTGTTAGTATTATTACCAGGACATCACTGGGTTTTAGTATTATTACCAGAACATCACTGGGTGTTAGTATTATTACCAGAACATCACTGGGTGTTAGTATTATTACCAGAACATCCCTGGTGTTAGTATTATTACCAGAACATCACTGGTGTTAGTATTATTACCAGAACATCACTGGGTGTTAGTATTATTACCAGAACATCCCTGGTGTTAGTATTATTACCAGAACATCACTGGGTGTTAGTATTATTACCAGAACATCCCTGGTGTTAGTATTATTACCAGAACATCACTGGGTGTTAGTATTATTACCAGAACATCACTGGGTGTTAGTATTATTACCAGAACATCCCTGGTGTTAGTATTATTACCAGAACATCCCTGGTGTTAGTATTATTACCAGAACATCCCTGGTGTTAGTATTATTACCAGAACATCACTGGGTGTTAGTATTATTACCAGAACATCCCTGGTGTTAGTATTATTACCAGAACATCACTGGGTGTTAGTATTATTACCAGAACATCACTGGGTGTTAGTATTATTACCAGAACATCCCTGGTGTTAGTATTATTACCAGAACATCCCTGGTGTTAGTATTATTACCAGAACATCACTGGTGTTAGTATTATTCCAGGATATCAGTTGGTGTTAGCATTATTACCAGGACAGTCATTAGCAAGGGCTGTGTTATTCAATACCTCCCCCTCTAGCTGTTAGTCAGAAGCAGCTTTAAACAAGCATTTTAAGAGGAGATAGAGGGTTTGTTCCAAATGGATCCATTTTCCCTACATAGTGTACTCCTTTTGACCACAGCCCATAGGGTACATGGGGCTCCATTTGGGACGTACCCAGAGACTCAGACTGAGGGATGTCAGTCATCTTTACTCCCTCTGGGCATCATTGGCGGCTCCAGCTTCTTTCACCCCCCCCCTTCCCATCAGTGGACGGATTCCTGTGGTAAAAGGTGAAATGTGTCTGTCTACGTGGTGGCCCGTGGGCAGGGTTGGGTAGGTTACTATCCAAATATTATATGTTACAGTTACTAGTTTCCATGACTACATATGAGAACACTGACGTCCGGACCTCGATCATTTTCTATAATGAAACAAAAATGATATACTGTAAAATGATGTTTTTTTTTGTGTGAAACTATCAATTCTTTGTGGTTAGCTAACTAGCCAGTTAGCCCTATTGACTTACTGTGGATTTACCCATTCAGAGACTAAAGAAGATATATGAAAGCAACCATTTTACTTCATAACTATCAACTTGCTACAGTGCATTCGGAAAGTATTCAGACCCCTTGACTTTTTCCACATTTTGTTAGGCTACAGCCATATAAAACATTTTGGGCCTCATCAATCGACAGAAAATACCACATAATGACAAAGCAAAAACAGGTTTTTACACATTTTTGCAAATGTATAAAAAATAAACCTGAAATATCACATTTATATAAGTATTCAGACCCTTTACTTTATTGAAGCACCTTTGGCAACGATTAGAGCCTCGAATCTTCTTGGGTATGATGCTACAAGCTTGGCACATCTGTATTTAGGGAGTTCCTCCCATTCTTCTCTGCAGATCTTCTCAAGCTCTGTCAGATTGGATGGGGAGCGTCACTTCACAGCTATTTTCAGGTCTTTCCAGAGATGTGCGAGCAGGTTCAAGTCCTGGCTCTGGCTGGGCCACTCAAGGACATTCAGAGACTTGTCCCGAAGCCACTCCTGCGTTGTCTTGGCTGTGGGCTTAGGGTCATTGTCCTGTTGGAAGGTGAACCTTCACCCCAGTCTAAGGTCCTGAGCGCTCTGGAGCAGGTTTTCATCAAGGATCTCTCTGTACTTTTCTCCGTTCATCTTTCCCTCGATCCTGACTAGTCTCCTAGCCCCTGCCACTGCCACTGAAAAACATCCCCAAAGCATGATGCTAACACCACCATGCTTCACCTTAGGGATGGTGCCAGGTTTCCTCCAGATGTGACACTTGGCATTCAGGCCAAAGAGTTCAATTTTGGTTTCATTAGACCAGAGAATCATGTTTGTCATGGTCTGAGAGTCCTTTATGGGCCTTTTGGCAAACTCCAAGCGGGCTGTCATGTGCCTTTTACTGAGGAGTGGCCACTCTACCATAAAGGCCTGATTGGTGGAGTGCTTCAGAAATTGTTGTCCTTCTGGAAGGTTCTCCCATCTCCATAGAGGAACTCTGGAGCTCTGTCAGAGTTACCATCGGGTTCTTGGTCCCCTCCCTGACCAAGGCCCTTCTCCCCCGATTGCTCAGTTTGGCCGGGCGGCCAGCTCTAGGAAGAGTCTTGGTGGTTCCAAACTTCTTCCATTTAAGAATAATGACCACTGGGTTCTTTGGGACCTTCAATGCTGCATAAATAGTTTGGTACCCTTCCCCAAATCTATGCCTCGACACAATCCTGTCTCGGAGCTCTACGGACAATTCCTTCGACCTTATGGCTTGTATTGGGATTTTTATTTTATTTTAGCTGGTAACTGTAACTGATTACAGTTAGTTTTTTGGTAATCAGATTACGTCATCAGTTACTCCCCAACCCTGGCCGTGTTGGTGGTCGTGCAGCAGTTGAGTATGTTTGAGGCGTGTACCTGTCAGTCGCCGCCGCTTTGAGTAACATGGCTTAAGGAGTTGCGTTAAAAAGGGGTGTATGTACGAGCGCTTCCCGATATCAGGTTGAAGATTTTTGTTCGTAAAACATAATCTTATGAACTATAGAGTGTAAAGGTGGTCTTTGAAAGTGATCAATTGGACAAGCAAAAATACGTTGAATTCAAGTTTCTGTATCTACCGTTTGTATCACTAACTTTATTGCCTTTCAGTCAGTCCCACAAGGGTCTTGACCTTTGTGACCTTTAGGCACAGTCTTTGATCCGGGATGTCATTGCTGTGGGTCAGGGAGCTCAGAGAATGAAGAGTGAGAGTGCTCCTTCCACATACATACAGACAGACAGGCAGGCAGGGAGGCAGGCAGGCAGGCAGGCAGGCAGGCAGGCAGGCAGGCAGGCAGGCAGGCAGGCAGACAGGGAGGCAGACAGAGAGGGAGACAGACAGGGAGGCAGGCAGGCAGGCAGCTCTTTGCCAAAATATTTCACGCTTAGCCAGGCTTCACCAAAGCTCGTTACCCACATAACAGGGGAAGAGGGAGACAGTGACACTATCATAGTGAGATGAAGAATGTGGATAAAGATGTTTTCAC
>NC_092111.1:37380630-37533130 GCF_045679555.1 Salvelinus alpinus | reverse complement strand
CTACATGCACCAACTCAAAACAAGATCCCACAAAACACAGTGGGGAAAATGGCTGCCTAAATATGATCCCCAATCAGAGACAACGATAAACAGCTGCCTCTGATTGTGAACCATACCAGGCCAACATAGAAACAAAACACCTAGATAGGAACACCCCCCCCCCCTAGTCACACACCGACCTAATCAAAATAGAGAATAGAAACGGCTCTCTATGGTCAGGGGGTGACACAGTGGTTGTAGAGGGTGCAACAGGTCTGCACCTCAGGAGTAAATGTCAGTTGGCTTTTCATAGTTGAGTATTCAGAGGTCGAGACAGCAGATGCGGTAGAGAGTGACAAAACTGATCCTAGTTACTCTGACACTTTACGTCCAGTCAAAGGGCAGTGGGTCAGATTCGAACCCATCTCGACTATGGCACTAAACGTTGGACCACGCAGGTCACATCCTGGATCTTCTACAGACCTGTCCATTAGTAAACACATGCACCTGTCCTCCTCAGACAACCAAGAGTGTCTGGTACAGTATAATAGTGGTACTGAGAGACTACTGGTACAGTATAATAGTGGTTGTATTGAGAGACTACTGGTACAGTATAATAGTGGTACTGAGAGACTACTGGTACAGTATAATAGTGGTACTGAGAGACTACTGGTACAGTATAATAGTGGTTGTACTGAGAGACTACTGGTACAGTATAATAGTGGTTGTACAGAGAGACTACTGGTACAGTATAATAGTGGTACTGAGAGACTACTGGTACAGTATAATAGTGGTTGTGTTGAGAGACTACTGGTACACTATAATAGTGGTACTGAGAGACTACTGGTACAGTATAATAGGTGTTGTATTGAGAGACTACTGGTACAGTATAATAGTGGTTCTATTGAGAGACTACTGGTACAGTATAATAGTGGTACTGAGAGACTACTGGTACAGTATAATAGTGGTTGTATTGAGAGACTACTGGTACAGTATAATGGTGGTTGTACTGAGAGACTACTGGTAAACCTTGACCCTACATCTACCTCTGGCTTAAAATTCCTTGACTACAGACATACAGAGAAAGCCCTTCCAATAAGCTTTTACAAGACACCATAGAACTGTAAAAACCTAAGTTTATCCCGTGTTTACGACTAAAGCAAATATCTAAGAGCTCCTTATCACGTCTCAAACAAGATACTGGGCCACATCACCACGGGTCATAAACAATAATTGATGGTAAATAAACAAACTATCCAATCTGATTCCAGTCTGGTTAGTTGTGAGAATCTCGGTTGACCCAGAACTAAAATCTTGCGTAACCTGGTCAGATGCTCATTTATTGTAGTCTTTCCACGAGAGACTAGTTGTGAGGTCACCTTGGAAAGTTAATAATGGAGTTCCTCCTTTATAATCACCCAGTTTACCACCCGGGTTACCACCCAGTTTACCACCAAGTTAACCACCCGGGTACCACCCAGGTTACCACCCAGGTTACCACCCAGTTAACCACCCAGTTAACCACCTGGGTTACCGCCCAGTTTACCACCCAGTTTACCGCCCAGTTTACCACCCAGTTTACCGCCCAGTTTACCGCCCAGTTTACGCCCAGTTTCCGCCCAGTTTACCCCCCAGTTTACTGCCCAGTTTACGGCCCAGTTTACCACCCAGTTTTTCCGCCCAGTTTCCGCCCAGTTTACCCCCCAGTTTACGCCCAGTTTACGGCCCAGTTTACCGCCCAGTTTACCATCCAGTTTACCGCCCAGTTTACGCCCAGTTTACCCCCCAGTTTACGCCCAGTTTACGGCCCAGTTTACCGCCCAGTTTACACACAGTTTACCGCCCAGTTTACGCCCAGTTTACACCCAGTTTACCCCCCAGTTTACCGCCCAGTTTACACCCAGTTTACCGCCCAGTTTACACCCAGTTTATCCCCCAGTTTACCGCCCAGTTTACGGCCCAGTTTACGCCCAGTTTACCGCCCAGTTTACCCCCCAGTTTACCACCCAGTCTATCACCCAGTTTACCGCCCAGTGTACGCCCAGTTTACCGCCCAGTTTACCGCCCAGTTTACCACCCAGTTTACCACCCAGGTTACCACCCAGTTTACCACCCAGTCTACCACCCAGTTTACCCCCCAGTTTACGCCCAGTTTACCGCCCAGTTTACCACCCAGTTTACGCCCAGTTTACCGCCCAGTTTACCACCCTGTTTACCACCCAGTTAACCACCCAGTTTACCAACCAGTTTACCAACCAGTTTACAACCCAGTTTACCACCCAATTTACCGCCCAGTTTACGGCCCAGTTTACCAACCAGTTTACCACCCAGTTTACCGCCCAGTTAACCACCCGGGTACCACCCAGGTTACCACCCAGGTTACCACCCAGTTAACCACCCAGTTAACCACCTGGGTTACCGCCCAGTTTACCACCCAGTTTACCGCCCAGTTTACCACCCAGTTTACCGCCCAGTTTACCACCCTGTTTACCACCCAGTTAACCACCCAGTTTACCAACCAGTTTACCAACCAGTTTACAACCCAGTTTACCACCCAATTTACCGCCCAGTTTACGGCCCAGTTTACCAACCAGTTTACCACCCAGTTTACCACCAAGTTAACCACCCGGGTACCACCCAGGTTACCACCCAGGTTACCACCCAGTTAACCACCCAGTTAACCACCTGGGTTACCGCCCAGTTTACCACCCAGTTTACCGCCCAGTTTACCACCCAGTTTACCGCCCAGTTTACCGCCCAGTTTACGCCCAGTTTCCGCCCAGTTTACCCCCCAGTTTACTGCCCAGTTTACGGCCCAGTTTACCACCCAGTTTTTCCGCCCAGTTTCCGCCCAGTTTACCCCCCAGTTTACGCCCAGTTTACGGCCCAGTTTACCGCCCAGTTTACCATCCAGTTTACCGCCCAGTTTACGCCCAGTTTACCCCCCAGTTTACGCCCAGTTTACGGCCCAGTTTACCGCCCAGTTTACACACAGTTTACCGCCCAGTTTACGCCCAGTTTACCCCCCAGTTTACCGCCCAGTTTACCACCCAGTTTACACCCAGTTTACCCCCCAGTTTACCGCCCAGTTTACACCCAGTTTACCGCCCAGTTTACACCCAGTTTATCCCCCAGTTTACCGCCCAGTTTACGGCCCAGTTTATGCCCAGTTTACCGCCCAGTTTACCCCCCAGTTTACCACCCAGTCTATCACCCAGTTTACCGCCCAGTGTACGCCCAGTTTACCGCCCAGTTTACCGCCCAGTTTACCACCCAGTTTACCACCCAGGTTACCACCCAGTTTACCACCCAGTCTACCACCCAGTTTACCCCCCAGTTTACGCCCAGTTTACCGCCCAGTTTACCACCCAGTTTACGCCCAGTTTACCGCCCAGTTTACCACCCTGTTTACCACCCAGTTAACCACCCAGTTTACCAACCAGTTTACCAACCAGTTTACAACCCAGTTTACCACCCAATTTACCGCCCAGTTTACGGCCCAGTTTACCAACCAGTTTACCACCCAGTTTACCGCCCAGTTTACGCCCAGTTTACCGCCCAGTTTACCAACCAGTTTACCAACCAGTGTACCACCCAGTGTACCACCCAGTTTACCGCCCAGTTTACCGCCCAGTTTACCACCCTGGTTTCCAAGGTGTTCTCACAACCAATCACAACTACTTTCTCCTTTATTACCTTTCCAAGGTTGACCTCACAACTAATCACAACAAGTTTCTCCTTTAATACCACCCAGATTTCCAAGCCTAAGGAAGAGTCCCAAATGAAACCCTATTCCCTATGTAGTGTACTACTCTTGACCTGGGCCCATAGGGCTCTGGTGTAAAGTAGCAAACTATATAGAGAATATGGTGCCATTTTGGACACAGTCTTAAGTTTACCATGTGTTTACAGTCAAAACAGTTTGCGCACATATTATGACATTTTGGGACGTTTTTGGTGTTCAGCACCATTCGGCAGTTGTATTTTTTTTTGCTGTTCGAGCACACACATTTTTGTTGTTGAGAAAAGCCACCGTTTGGTAGCCAGAGTCTACGCCCCTTAGTCGGTGATTGGTCAACAGTAGGGATTCTTCAATTAAGTGTATGTTGTCATTCAAAGAGAGACATCTAGTTTTCATGCACATTTTTCACTTGAGAAAATACTACACCGAACATCTTAGTTAGATGTAAAATTGCTCGACTAAGATCTCCTCTGCAAAAACGTATGGATTTGTCCTTAGATTGCATCAGACTATTTAGAGGAAGTGTTGGTGCTACGGCGTATCAAGAGGGACAAACTGTAAAATAGCAGATTTTTTCTCTATTTTCATTGTAATTATTTTTTTAAGGGAGTATGCTAGGCTCCAACGTTCGCTTCGCCTAGCTGAGTTCTGCTAGGAGCAAATGGAATCTGCTGTAATATAGGAGGCCGTCAGCCTCTGTAGGGCCAGGAAAATAATGTCTGCAGGGTTTGAATGGTGTGTGTGTGTGGGGTCAGGGGATGAAAAGTTATAACATTATAATTAGATGAGAGGACCCACAACGTGGCTCTGCTGGAGGCCTACAACACAGAAAAACAGGGAGCGTGACTTCCTGATTCCTTTCAGCTCCTAGTAGAGCAAATGGCCTCAACGGTGCGTCTCCAACCAACTCTGTTGTGGGTGAGGTAAAGACGAGGTAAAGGTAAAGACGTATAGAAATACTGAGGTGGTGGGAGAGAGTCAGCCACTTAACACACTTTAGTCGTTCTAACTGTGTTCCTGTGTGGTTACATGTTAAGTCCTGATCATTGACCACAGTTACTCTAGAGACAGAGTATACAGAGCAAACAGCCACTTTAGTGATCTAGGTATTTCTTCTTTACACATTCACATCAAATTAGGTTAAAGTGTCCCGTGTGTCACACAAACAGAGTTACGGGAAGGTAAACATTCATAGGTTGATGTAGCCCTTATCTGGGCTGTTTTACTTACATAGTCCTCTTCGTTCCTATTTGGAACGTAAGGCTTCCACGAGAGAGCACCACTGGTCTGATTCAAATGTGAGAAACTTTAGCTATTAAGACCATTAAGGTTTAATATGATGGTACAGGCTGCTCACTGATTCTAATGTACCGGAGAATAACACATTCTACTCACTGATTCTAATGTACCGGAGAATAACACATTCTGCTCACTGATTCTAATGTACTGGAGAATAACACATTCTGCTCACTGATTCTAATGTACTGGAGAATAACACATTCTGCTCACTGATTCTAATGTACTGGAGAATAACACATTCTGCTCACTGATTCTAATGTACTGGAGAATAACACATTCTGCTCACTGATTGTAATGTACTGGAGAATAACACATTCTGCTCACTGATTCTAATGTACTGGAGAATAACACATTCTGCTCACTGATTCTAATGTACTGGAGAATAACACATTCTGCTCAGTGATTCTAATGTACCGGAGAATAACACATTCTGCTCACTGATTCTAATGTACTGGAGAATAACACATTCTGCTCACTGATTGTAATGTACCGGAGAATAACACATTCTGCTCACTGATTGTAATGTACTGGAGAATAACACATTCTGCTCACTGATTCTAATGTACTGGAGAATAACACATTCTGCTCACTGATTCTAATGTACCGGAGAATAACACATTCTGCTCACTGATTCTAATGTACCGGAGAATAACACATTCTGCTCACTGATTCTAATGTACTGGAGAATAACATATTCTGCTCACTGATTCTAATGTACCGGAGAATAACACATTCTGCTCACTGATTCTAATGTACCGGAGAATAACACATTCTGCTCACTGATTCTAATGTACCGGAGAATAACAAATAGCTCATCCTTAAATAAAGGGCCACTGGACTGAAAACAAGTGTTTTGGTATGGTGTGTTATGTCATTCTGCTGCTCTCGTACCCTATTCAGTTGATTCATATTTGTCATAAATACCGAAACATTAGTGTCAGCTTGTCTCAAATCACTTCCATGCTCTATTCAGGGTTAATGGGTCCAGGTGTCATATATCAAGAACTCTAGGGACATCAAATTAAATGTCACATCTGTGATTTTGTGAGATCCGAAACACCTGGAAATCAGTGGAAATTGTTACTGAGCAGAGCATCCTGGGTAAACACACATGCTAAAAAAGGTCAAATAGGAGGGAGGGCTTATATTTGTCCTGTTTCTCACATGTTCCAGTGTGTGACCTGTACAGTGTGAGGTGTGAAATGTGTTTTTTTGCATATCCCACTCCCCCTGAGACACCCTCGGAGAGTGGGGTCACGGCCAGGGGTCATCCTATCTGCTTCACGCTTGAATTTAAACAAAAAAGACAATGTCCCCTTTATCACGTCATAATTTAGGTCTCTAAATGCGCTCAATTGTTTTACCGGGCCTGGTCGAGGCACAACTGCTGTCCATTCAGCGTGTGTTTTCCATGTGGACTCTGAAGGCTGGGGCATACGGACAGAAAACAAGGGGGTATAGGATAAAAACAGACGTTTTTAGCCTCCGTCCCTCCCTTCTGTCTCCCAAATGGTACTCTATGTGATACTTTTGACCAGGGCATAGGGCACTATAAGGTGGGGTAGGGTGTCATTTTGAACACAGAGAAGGTTTCCCCCACAGAAGGAAGGTCACCATGGCATGAATGGCATCCCGAATAGCCCCCTCATAAAAGGCTGGGTTCATGGCCCCTGAATGGAGCAGGTAGGTATGGTATCAGGGCCTGGGGACGTAGGGTCTGGTTTGAGATGGCCCTGACCTAGACATGAAAGCAGCCGTGAGAGGGTTGAGGGAGTGGGGGCTGTGTGTGTGTCTGCTCTGGAGGAACTCTTTGCCTTCTATCAGTCAGACCCCTGAAAACAAAGAAAACAGGTGGCCATGCTTTCGTTTTCCGCTCAATTTCACGGCCAAACACTAACAGGCTGGTGGAGACGGAAGGAAAGCCCTCCAGTCTCTCTCTCTTCTCTCTCTCTCTCTCTCGTTCTCTCTCTTCTCTCTCTCTCTCTCTCTCTCTCTCTCTCTCTCTCTCTCTCTCTCTCTCTCTCTCTCTCTCTCTCTCTCTCTCTCTCTCTCTCTCTCTCTCTCTCTTCTCTCTCTTCTCTCTCTTGTTCTCTTCTCTCTCTCTCTCCTCTCTCTCTTTTGCTCTCTCTTTCTCTTCTGTCTCTTCCCTCTCTTCTCTCTCTCTCTTTCTCTCTCTCTTTCTCTCTTTCGCATCCTCTCTCTCTCTCTTCCTCTCTCTCTCTCTTTCTCTCTCTTTCTCTTTCTCTCTCTTTCTCTCTCTTCTCTCTCGCTTCTCTCTCTCTTTCGGTCTCTCGTTCTCTTCTGTCTCTTTTTTCTCTCTCTCTCTCTCTCTCTCTCTCTCTCTCTCTCTCTCTCTCTCTCTCTCTCTCTCTCTCTCTCTCTCTCTCTCTCTCTCTCTCTCTCTCTCTCTCTCTCTCTTTCTCTCTCTCTCTCTGTATCCTGATGTTCTATACTCTGGTCCTCTCTGCTCTTATCTTTAAACCTTCAATGTGTTAGAAAGGCTCAAATGTAGTAATATCCCCACCCAAATACTAACTTATACATGCAGACATACACAAAGATATTCTGTATAACGCAGCGTCACTAATGAACTTTATTTGCAGGTTGTTTAGGATCATGGTGTTCCTGCGAGTTGTTTGTGTGACAGACAAAGAGAGTTGGTCCTCATCTGTTGACAGTGTGTGCTCTTTATTTGGAAACTTTTAATTCAGGATAGTGCAGGTTCAAGTCATCTCCAGACAGATAGCTTCCCTAAAACCAGTGGCTGGGTGGTGGGGGGGTGGGGTCCATTTAAATAAATAAAAATGTACTACTAAACCTTTACTCTACATGGAGGAATTATAGTAATGTATTGCCTTATTACCGTAATAATCATGAATTTGATACTTTTTGTATTTTTATAAAATGATCTGTAACTGGCTGGGGGTATACCTGTTAGAGGAGAGTGAGAGAGTGAGAGAGTGAATCCTAGAACCCAAATGAAACGTTGCCTTTTTTCTCTGTCCGTCTGTGAGTGTGGTATGCTGTGAAGTGGGGCAACTGGGGCCTTAGGTGGAGACTGACAGCTAGGTTTGGAAAAGATGCACCATCCTGCAAAAAAACAAAAACACAGCCAGGAATGTGTTACCTCTCATTTGAAAAATACCATTACAGAGAGAGTGGGAGGGAGGGAGGGAGGGAGGGAGGGAGGGAGGGAGGGAGGGAGGGAGGGAGGGAGGGAGGGAGGGAGGGAGGGAGGGAGGGAGGGAGGCTGTACAAAAGTCACCCCAGCAAAGTAAATGAGAAGACCATGTCCTCTACTGTTGTCATAATAGTCTTCTAATTATGACATCGTGTCTACTACTTTGGTTGAGAAGGGTCAGCACCCATTCGTAAAGTTTGTGCCTGATAGACCTGTGTTCAAATAGTATTTGAAATCATTTCAAATATTACAGTAGTACAGCAGTGTTGGACTGAGCTTGCCTCTTGAAATGGGACCAATAGAAAAGCCCCAAAAGTGTAAACCCCGCCCATATGGCAGTCCAAGCAGGCTAAAGCAAACAAAGTTAACATTTTAACATAGCATTTAAAACCATGTCTGCTTTCTGAAAGTGGTCTGTGGTTTAAAGGGACAATTCCAGTCTGTGGATGTTAACCTGGTCTGTGGTTTAAAGGGACAATTCTACTGCATTTGGGTCAATACCCTTTAAACTCTACCTGGTCTGTGGTTTAAAGGGACAGTTCCAGTCTGTGGATGTTAACCTGGTCTGTGGTTTAAAGGGACAATTCTACTGCATTTGGGTCAATAGATCGTTGCTGCGCCCCGTGTGGCCCAACGGTGTGTAGTATTCTGTATACAGTACTGCATCACACTGAGAAACCAAGGTTCACTAAAAGTTTAAACGAGTTGTAGATGAAAGGTGACCTCAGGTGAAACTATTCAAAGCATCTATATTTTACAGGCTGTGATGGATACTAGGCACAGGTTCAAAAGGTGATGTCAAAACCAGGTGTTGCCTCTCATTGAGTTTTCCAATCTATTTCAGGCACATGGGGGTTGGGGTGGGGCTAACTCATTGGAGGACGATTATCATTGGGGTTAGGCATTCCTCCTGGGCTAAGCAGGTCTGCTCCACAACAACAACGTCCTGAGGTTCATCCAAAAGTGGTCCAGGATAGTAACAGGTCTACCTCGCTAGCTCTGATCCCTCACTCCGCACACCAACTGGGACCACGCCAGTGTTTTATTTAGTAGTGTGTGTGTGTGTGTGTGTGTGTGTGTGTGTGTGTGTGTGTGTGTGTGTGTGTGTGTGTGTGTGTGTGTGTGTGTGTGTGTGTGTGTGTGTGTGTGTGTGTGTGTGTGTGTGTGTGTGTGTGTGTGTGTGTGTGTGTGTGTGTGTGTGTGTGTGTGTGTGTATGCGAGTGTATCTGTATAATCTGTAATTGAGACACAGGTTCACCGGAGTGCCCAGGAGTCTTTTCTTGGCGTGCCACGATGCTATGAGCCCTCACTGATCACAACTACATGTGCTAGAACTCTAGAACTCTAGAACTCTAGAACTCTAGAACTCTAGGACGCTTGAGGTGTGGAGGTATAATACATCAATAGAACTATATAGAACATCACCATGGAAACAATGAAATGTTAAACATGTTTATCATGGCTGTAGACAACATATTGTTCATCCATAGGTGTTTTTTTTTCTCCAGACCTTTGACAGAACAACAAGGATATGATCAAATTCATCAGCTGTAGTCAATATATCAGCCATCCACAGAAACCTAGCTGAACCCCATTTCCGGGGTTCACACCTCTTTGTTACAGACCTGTAGTAAAAGGCCTGCAGAGCTTACATCTTCGACCTACAGTAGGCCTGCACAAATCACATCAAAGCGGTGTGATGTTTACACGCCAGGTGTATCCACATTGTACCAGTGCGTACATGCCAGCATCAATCATTCCTGGAGGGATCCAGTATTTATAGATCCCATTCCAAGCCAGCTCCTGCACAGTGGTTTCTCCCTCAGGATCAGAATGTTACCTTCCTCTGAACCCAATCTCATCGTGTTACAGGACCAAGCATATTATTAGGCCTACACTATTCACTTGCAATCTACAGTGTCTAATAAATTACCTCTTTGAAGTTCTCTTGCTCTTGCTACATCTCTCGACCTCTTCCGAATCAAATTTAACAGCTATTTCTGCTCCAATATCTGCTTTAATCTAAGAAACTGACATGTTTATCAGTGGGTCATACACCTTACTATTCAAAGTCTGTCAGTGACAAATACATGTTTTATACACTACTCCACTGGGACTAAATCAATCAAGGTAATATGATTGGCTGAGATTAAATGTCAAATAGATTGTTCCAATGTCACCATTTTTCATAATGTTGGCAAAGAAGATGGGTCACGGGGGGGGGAAACGATGTCAGAGTCGATGAAAATCCACTAATGCAGCCAGAATACTATCAGGAAATTCTACTACCTCTTGACAGAACACAGGAAGTCTAGAGAAAACATACATACAGTAATTAAACCTATTATTATTTATTAAATCATAAATAATGTCAGATCAAACCACACATTGTTTTGTGGGACAGTGGAAGGGCAACAGCATTCAAACGTTACGGTGAACAATCACCTTGAATGTGTTCCAAATGGCACCCTATTCCCTATATAGTACACTACATTGACCAGGGCACATAGGGCACTATATAGGGAATAGAATGCCATTTGAGAGGGGAGCCCTTGGCATGAACCAAGACAATGAAAGGTTGCTAACACAAAAGAAGATAGAGGAGAGAAAGGAAGAACCCTGATCGGCGTTTGTCTAACCCGCTATTTTATAACCTGGCAGGCGTCCAGTCATAACAACTACCCAGGGTTCTTAGCGTTGTTGTCCTGAACCGGGCCGCCCGCCACTGGCAGCATGATAGAGGAGGCTCCAAGCGTCTGCCCCGTCCATGCCCTGATTGTAATCCTAGGTATTGGCTGTGTCCCAAATGGCACCCTATTCCTCATATAGGGAACTAGTTCAGTAGTGCACTATAGAGGCAGGGAATAGGTTGCCATTCGGGACACATTCTAGGTATGTCTTGGGTCTATATTACCTCCTGCCTAGCCTGGTACTTTGGCACAGGTGGGACTGTTGATGTTGCTGCTCACTTTAAATGCTGCTGTTTTGTGAACAATTATTGATTGTGCTCCACTAGGATAGACAGTACTCAGCAGAGTCATAACAGAGTGCTCCACTAGGATAGACAGTACTCAGTGGAGTCATAACAGAGTGCTCCACTAGACTAGACAGTACTCAGTGGTTATAACATAGTGCTCCACTAGGATAGACAGTACTCAGCGGAGTCATAACAGAGTGCTCCACTAGGATAGACAGTACTCAGCGGAGTCATAACAGAGTGCTCCACTAGGATAGACAGTACTCAGCAGAGTCATAACAGAGTGCTCCACTAGGATAGACAGTACTCAGCGGAGTCATAACAGAGTGCTCCACTAGGATAGACAGTACTCAGCGGAGTCATAACAGAGTGCTCCACTAGACTAGACAGTACTCAGTGGTTATAACAGAGTGCTCCACTAGGATAGACAGTACTCAGTGGATATAACAGAGTGCTCCACTAGGATAGACAGTACTCAGTAGAGTCATAACAGAGTGCTACACTAGGATAGACAGTACTCAGCAGAGTCATAACAGAGTGCTCCACTAGGATAGACAGTACTCAGTAGAGTCATAACAGAGTGCTCCACTAGTATAGACAGTACTCAGTGATCATAACAGAGTGCTCCACTAGGATAGACAGTACTCAGTAGAGTCATAACAGAGTGCTCCACTAGACTAGACAGTACTCAGTAGAGTCATAACAGAGTGCTCCACTAGGATAGACAGTACTCAGCAGAGTCATAACAGAGTGCTCCACTAGGATAGACAGTACTCAGTAGAGTCATAACAGAGTGCTCCACTAGGATAGACAGTACTCAGTGGAGTCATAACAGAGTGCTCCACTAGGCTAGACAGTACTCAGTAGAGTCATAACAAAGTGCTCCACTAGGATAGACAGTACTCAGTAGAGTCATAACAGAGTGCTCCACTGGGATAGACAGTACTCAGTAGAGTCATAACAGAGTGCTCCACTAGGCTAGACAGTACTCAGTAGAGTCATAACAGAGTGCTCCACTAGGCTAGACAGTACTCAGTGGTTATAACAGAGTGCTCCACTAGGATAGACAGTACTCAGTAGAGTCATAACAGAGTGCTCCACTAGGCTAGACAGTACTCAGTAGAGTCATAACATAGTGCTCCACTAGGCTAGACAGTACTCAGTAGAGTCATAACAGAGTGCTCCACTAGGATAGACAGTACTCAGTGGGATAATAACAGAGTGCTCCACTAGGCTAGACAGTACTCAGTAGAGTCATAACATAGTGCTCCACTAGGCTAGACAGTACTCAGTAGAGTAATAACAGAGTGCTCCACTAGGATAGACAGTACTCAGTGGAGTCATAACAGAGTGCTCCACTAGACTAGACAGTACTCAGTAGAGTCATAACAGAGTGCTCCACTAGGATAGACAGTACTCAGTAGAGTCATAACAGAGTGCTCCACTAGACTAGACAGTACTCAGTAGAGTCATAACAGAGTGCTCCACTAGACTAGACAGTACTCAGTAGAGTCATAACAGAGTGCTCCACTAGACTAGACAGTACTCAGTGGTTATAACAGAGTGCTCCACTAGGATAGACAGTACTCAGTAGAGTCATAACAGAGTGCTCCACTAGGATAGACAGTACTCAGTAGAGTCATAACAGAGTGCTCCACTAGACTAGACAGTACTCAGTAGAGTCATAACAGAGTGCTCCACTAGACTAGACAGTACTCAGTGGTTATAACAGAGTGCTCCACTAGGATAGACAGTACTCAGTGGAGTCATAACAGAGTGCTCCACTAGGATAGACAGTACTCAGTGGATATAACAGAGTGCTCCACTAGGATAGACAGTACTCAGTAGAGTCATAACAGAGTGCTACACTAGGATAGACAGTACTCAGCAGAGTCATAACAGAGTGCTCCACTAGGATAGACAGTACTCAGTAGAGTCATAACAGAGTGCTCCACTAGTATAGACAGTACTCAGTGATCATAACAGAGTGCACCACTAGGATAGACAGTACTCAGTAGAGTCATAACAGAGTGCTCCACTAGACTAGACAGTACTCAGTAGAGTCATAACAGAGTGCTCCACTAGGATAGACAGTACTCAGCAGAGTCATAACAGAGTGCTCCACTAGGATAGACAGTACTCAGTAGAGTCATAACAGAGTGCTCCACTAGGATAGACAGTACTCAGTGGAGTCATAACAGAGTGCTCCACTAGGCTAGACAGTACTCAGTAGAGTCATAACAGAGTGCTCCACTAGAATAGACAGTACTCAGTAGAGTCATAACAGAGTGCTCCACTGGGATAGACAGTACATTTACATTTACATTTTAGTCATTTAGCAGACGCTCTTATCCAGAGCGACTTACAGTAGAGTGCATACATTTTATTACATTTTACATACTGAGACAAGGATATCCCTACCGGCCAAACCCTCCCTAACCCGGACGACGCCATGCCAATTGTGCGTCGCCCCACGGACCTCCCGGTTGCGGCCGGCTGCGACAGAGCCTGGGCGTGAACCCAGAGACTCTGGTGGCGCAGCTAGCACTGCGATGCAGTGCCTTAGACCACTGCACCACCCGGGAGGTGGTGCAGTGGAGTCATAACAGAGTGCTCCACTAGGCTAGACAGTACTCAGTAGAGTCATAACAGAGTGCTCCACTAGGCTAGACAGTACTCAGTGGTTATAACAGAGTGCTCCACTAGGATAGACAGTACTCAGTAGAGTCATAACAGAGTGCTCCACTAGGCTAGACAGTACTCAGTAGAGTCATAACATAGTGCTCCACTAGGCTAGACAGTACTCAGTAGAGTCATAACAGAGTGCTCCACTAGGATAGACAGTACTCAGTGGGGTCATAACAGAGTGCTCCACTAGGCTAGACAGTACTCAGTGGAGTCATAACAGAGTGCTCCACTAGGATAGACAGTACTCAGTGGATATAACAGAGTGCTCCACTAGGATAGACAGTACTCAGTAGAGTCATAACAGAGTGCTACACTAGGATAGACAGTACTCAGCAGAGTCATAACAGAGTGCTCCACTAGGATAGACAGTACTCAGTAGAGTCATAACAGAGTGCTCCACTAGTATAGACAGTACTCAGTGATCATAACAGAGTGCTCCACTAGGATAGACAGTACTCAGTAGAGTCATAACAGAGTGCTCCACTAGACTAGACAGTACTCAGTAGAGTCATAACAGAGTGCTCCACTAGGATAGACAGTACTCAGCAGAGTCATAACAGAGTGCTCCACTAGGATAGACAGTACTCAGTAGAGTCATAACAGAGTGCTCCACTAGGATAGACAGTACTCAGTGGAGTCATAACAGAGTGCTCCACTAGGCTAGACAGTACTCAGTAGAGTCATAACAGAGTGCTCCACTAGGATAGACAGTACTCAGTAGAGTCATAACAGAGTGCTCCACTGGGATAGACAGTACTCAGTAGAGTCATAACAGAGTGCTCCACTAGGCTAGACAGTACTCAGTAGAGTCATAACAGAGTGCTCCACTAGGCTAGACAGTACTCAGTGGTTATAACAGAGTGCTCCACTAGGATAGACAGTACTCAGTAGAGTCATAACAGAGTGCTCCACTAGGCTAGACAGTACTCAGTAGAGTCATAACATAGTGCTCCACTAGGCTAGACAGTACTCAGTAGAGTCATAACATAGTGCTCCACTAGGCTAGACAGTACTCAGTAGAGTAATAACAGAGTGCTCCACTAGGATAGACAGTACTCAGTGGAGTCATAACAGAGTGCTCCACTAGACTAGACAGTACTCAGTAGAGTCATAACAGAGTGCTCCACTAGGATAGACAGTACTCAGTAGAGTCATAACAGAGTGCTCCACTAGACTAGACAGTACTCAGTAGAGTCATAACAGAGTGCTCCACTAGACTAGACAGTACTCAGTGGTTATAACAGAGTGCTCCACTAGGATAGACAGTACTCAGTAGAGTCATAACAGAGTGCTCCACTAGGATAGACAGTACTCAGTAGAGTCATAACAGAGTGCTCCACTAGACTAGACAGTACTCAGTAGAGTCATAACAGAGTGCTCCACTAGACTAGACAGTACTCAGTGGTTATAACAGAGTGCTCCACTAGGATAGACAGTACTCAGTGGAGTCATAACAGAGTGCTCCACTAGACTAGACAGTACTCAGTGGTTATAACAGAGTGCTCCACTAGACTAGACAGTACTCAGTGGAGTCATAACAGAGTGCTCCACTAGACTAGAGAGTACTCAGTGGTTATAACAGAGTGCTCCACTAGACTAGACAGTACTCAGTGGTTATAACAGAGTGCTCCACTAGGATAGACAGTACTCAGTGGTTATAACAGAGTGCTCCACTAGACTAGACAGTACTCAGTGGTTATAACAGAGTGCTCCACTAGGATAGACAGTACTCAGTGGTTATAACAGAGTGCTCCACTAGGATAGACAGTACTCAGTAGAGTCATAACAGAGTGCTCCACTAGGCTAGACAGTACTCAGCAGAGTCATAACAGAGTGCTCCACTAGACTAGACAGTACTCAGTGGTTATAACAGAGTGCTCCACTAGACTAGACAGTACTCAGTGGTTATAACAGAATGCTCCACTAGGATAGACAGTACTCAGTGGTTATAACAGAGTGCTCCACTAGACTAGACAGTACTCAGTGGTTATAACAGAGTGCTCCACTAGGATAGACAGTACTCAGTGGTTATAACAGAGTGCTCCACTAGGATAGACAGTACTCAGTAGAGTCATAACAGAGTGCTCCACTAGGCTAGGCAGTACTCAGCAGAGTCATAACAGAGTGCTCCACTAGGCTAGACAGTACTCAGTAGAGTCATAACAGAGTGCTCCACTAGGCTAGACAGTACTCAGTAGAGTCATAACAGAGTGCTCCACTAGGCTAGACAGTACTCAGTGGAGTCATAAAAGAGTCCTCCACTAGGATAGACAGTACTCAGTGGAGTCATAACAGAGTGCTCCACTAGACTAGACAGTACTCAGTGGTTATAACAGAGTCCTCCACTAGACTAGAGAGTACTCAGTGGTTATAACAGAGTGCTCCACTAGGATAGACAGTACTCAGTGGTTATAACAGAGTCCTCCACTAGACTAGACAGTACTCAGTGGTTATAACAGAGTGCTCCACTAGGATAGACAGTACTCAGTGGTTATAACAGAGTGCTCCACTAGACTAGACAGTACTCAGTGGTTATAACAGAGTGCTCCACTAGGATAGACAGTACTCAGTGGTTATAACAGAGTGCTCCACTAGGATAGACAGTACTCAGTAGAGTCATAACAGAGTGCTCCACTAGACTAGACAGTACTCAGTGGTTATAACAGAGTGCTCCACTAGGATAGACAGTACTCAGCAGAGTCATAACAGAGTGCTCCACTAGGCTAGACAGTACTCAGTAGAGTCATAACAGAGTGCTCCACTAGGCTAGACAGTACTCAGTAGAGTCATAACAGAGTGCTCCACTAGGCTAGACAGTACTCAGTGGAGTCATAACAGAGTGCTCCACTAGGATAGACAGTACTCAGTAGAGTCATAACAGAGTGCTCCACTAGGCTAGACAGTACTCAGTAGAGTCATAACAGAGTGCTCCACTAGGATAGACAGTACTCAGTAGAGTCATAACAGAGTGCTCCACTAGGCTAGACAGTACTCAGTAGAGTCATAACAGAGTGCTCCACTAGACTAGACAGTACTCAGTAGAGTCATAACAGAGTGCTCCACTAGACTAGACAGTACTCAGTGGTTATAACAGAGTGCTCCACTAGGATAGACAGTACTCAGTAGAGTCATAACAGAGTGCTCCACTAGGATAGACAGTACTCAGTAGAGTCATAACAGAGTGCTCCACTAGACTAGACAGTACTCAGTAGAGTCATAACAGAGTGCTCCACTAGACTAGACAGTACTCAGTGGTTATAACAGAGTGCTCCACTAGGATAGACAGTACTCAGTGGAGTCATAACAGAGTGCTCCACTAGACTAGACAGTACTCAGTGGTTATAACAGAGTGCTCCACTAGACTAGACAGTACTCAGTGGAGTCATAACAGAGTGCTCCACTAGACTAGAGAGTACTCAGTGGTTATAACAGAGTGCTCCACTAGACTAGACAGTACTCAGTGGTTATAACAGAGTGCTCCACTAGGATAGACAGTACTCAGTGGTTATAACAGAGTGCTCCACTAGACTAGACAGTACTCAGTGGTTATAACAGAGTGCTCCACTAGGATAGACAGTACTCAGTGGTTATAACAGAGTGCTCCACTAGGATAGACAGTACTCAGTAGAGTCATAACAGAGTGCTCCACTAGGCTAGACAGTACTCAGCAGAGTCATAACAGAGTGCTCCACTAGACTAGACAGTACTCAGTGGTTATAACAGAGTGCTCCACTAGACTAGACAGTACTCAGTGGTTATAACAGAATGCTCCACTAGGATAGACAGTACTCAGTGGTTATAACAGAGTGCTCCACTAGACTAGACAGTACTCAGTGGTTATAACAGAGTGCTCCACTAGGATAGACAGTACTCAGTGGTTATAACAGAGTGCTCCACTAGGATAGACAGTACTCAGTAGAGTCATAACAGAGTGCTCCACTAGGCTAGGCAGTACTCAGCAGAGTCATAACAGAGTGCTCCACTAGGCTAGACAGTACTCAGTAGAGTCATAACAGAGTGCTCCACTAGGCTAGACAGTACTCAGTAGAGTCATAACAGAGTGCTCCACTAGGCTAGACAGTACTCAGTGGAGTCATAAAAGAGTCCTCCACTAGGATAGACAGTACTCAGTGGAGTCATAACAGAGTGCTCCACTAGACTAGACAGTACTCAGTGGTTATAACAGAGTCCTCCACTAGACTAGAGAGTACTCAGTGGTTATAACAGAGTGCTCCACTAGGATAGACAGTACTCAGTGGTTATAACAGAGTCCTCCACTAGACTAGACAGTACTCAGTGGTTATAACAGAGTGCTCCACTAGGATAGACAGTACTCAGTGGTTATAACAGAGTGCTCCACTAGACTAGACAGTACTCAGTGGTTATAACAGAGTGCTCCACTAGGATAGACAGTACTCAGTGGTTATAACAGAGTGCTCCACTAGGATAGACAGTACTCAGTAGAGTCATAACAGAGTGCTCCACTAGACTAGACAGTACTCAGTGGTTATAACAGAGTGCTCCACTAGGATAGACAGTACTCAGCAGAGTCATAACAGAGTGCTCCACTAGGCTAGACAGTACTCAGTAGAGTCATAACAGAGTGCTCCACTAGGCTAGACAGTACTCAGTAGAGTCATAACAGAGTGCTCCACTAGGCTAGACAGTACTCAGTGGAGTCATAACAGAGTGCTCCACTAGGATAGACAGTACTCAGTAGAGTCATAACAGAGTGCTCCACTAGGCTAGACAGTACTCAGTAGAGTCATAACAGAGTGCTCCACTAGGATAGACAGTACTCAGTAGAGTCATAACAGAGTGCTCCACTAGGCTAGACAGTACTCAGTAGAGTCATAACAGAGTGCTCCACTAGGATAGACAGTACTCAGTAGAGTCATAACAGGGTGCTCCACTAGGCTAGACAGTACTCAGTAGAGTCATAACAGAGTGCTCCACTAGGCTAGACAGTACTCAGCAGAGTCATAACAGAGTGCTCCACTAGGCTAGACAGTACTCAGCGGAGTCATAACAGAGTGCTCCACTAGGATAGACAGTACTCAGCAGAGTCATAACAGAGTGATCCACTAGGATAGACAGTACTCAGCGGAGTCATAACAGAGTGCTCCACTAGACTAGACAGTACTCAGTGGAGTCATAACAGAGTGCTCCACTAGACTAGACAGTACTCAGTAGAGTCATAACAGAGTGCTCCACTAGGCTAGACAGTACTCAGCAGAGTCATAACAGAGTGCTCCACTAGACTAGACAGTACTCAGTGGTTATAACAGAGTGCTCCACTAGACTAGACAGTACTCAGTGGTTATAACAGATTGCTCCACTAGGATAGACAGTACTCAGTGGTTATAACAGAGTGCTCCACTAGACTAGACAGTACTCAGTGGTTATAACAGAGTGCTCCACTAGGATAGACAGTACTCAGTGGTTATAACAGAGTGCTCCACTAGGATAGACAGTACTCAGTAGAGTCATAACAGAGTGCTCCACTAGGCTAGACAGTACTCAGCAGAGTCATAGCAGAGTGCTCCACTAGGCTAGACAGTACTCAGTAGAGTCATAACAGAGTGCTCCACTAGGCTAGACAGTACTCAGTAGAGTCATAACAGAGTGCTCCACTAGGCTAGACAGTACTCAGTGGAGTCATAAAAGAGTCCTCCACTAGGATAGACAGTACTCAGTGGAGTCATAACAGAGTGCTCCACTAGACTAGACAGTACTCAGTGGTTATAACAGAGTCCTCCACTAGACTAGAGAGTACTCAGTGGTTATAACAGAGTGCTCCACTAGGATAGACAGTACTCAGTGGTTATAACAGAGTCCTCCACTAGACTAGACAGTACTCAGTGGTTATAACAGAGTGCTCCACTAGGATAGACAGTACTCAGTGGTTATAACAGAGTGCTCCACTAGACTAGACAGTACTCAGTGGTTATAACAGAGTGCTCCACTAGGATAGACAGTACTCAGTGGTTATAACAGAGTGCTCCACTAGGATAGACAGTACTCAGTAGAGTCATAACAGAGTGCTCCACTAGACTAGACAGTACTCAGTGGTTATAACAGAGTGCTCCACTAGGATAGACAGTACTCAGCAGAGTCATAACAGAGTGCTCCACTAGGCTAGACAGTACTCAGTAGAGTCATAACAGAGTGCTCCACTAGGCTAGACAGTACTCAGTAGAGTCATAACAGAGTGCTCCACTAGGCTAGACAGTACTCAGTGGAGTCATAACAGAGTGCTCCACTAGGATAGACAGTACTCAGTAGAGTCATAACAGAGTGCTCCACTAGGCTAGACAGTACTCAGTAGAGTCATAACAGAGTGCTCCACTAGGATAGACAGTACTCAGTAGAGTCATAACAGAGTGCTCCACTAGGCTAGACAGTACTCAGTAGAGTCATAACAGAGTGCTCCACTAGGATAGACAGTACTCAGTAGAGTCATAACAGGGTGCTCCACTAGGCTAGACAGTACTCAGTAGAGTCATAACAGAGTGCTCCACTAGGCTAGACAGTACTCAGCAGAGTCATAACAGAGTGCTCCACTAGGCTAGACAGTACTCAGCGGAGTCATAACAGAGTGCTCCACTAGGATAGACAGTACTCAGCAGAGTCATAACAGAGTGATCCACTAGGATAGACAGTACTCAGCGGAGTCATAACAGAGTGCTCCACTAGACTAGACAGTACTCAGTGGAGTCATAACAGAGTGCTCCACTAGACTAGACAGTACTCAGTAGAGTCATAACAGAGTGCTCCACTAGACTAGACAGTACTCAGTAGAGTCATAACAGAGTGCTCCACTAGACTAGACATTACTCAGTAGAGTCATAACAGAGTGCTCCACTAGACTAGACAGTACTCAGTAGAGTCATAACAGAGTGCTCCACTAGACTAGACAGTACTCAGTAGAGTCATAACAGAGTGCTCCACTAGTATAGACAGTACTCAGTAGAGTCATAACAGAGTGCTCCACTAGGCTAGACAGTACTCAGCAGAGTCATAACAGAGTGCTCCACTAGGATAGACAGTACTCAGCGATCATAACAGAGTGCTCCACTAGGATAGACAGTACTCAGTGGAGTCATAACAGAGTTCTCCACTAGGATAGACAGTACTCAGCGATCATAACAGAGTGCTCCACTAGGATAGACAGTACTCAGCGGAGTCATAACAGAGTGCTCCACTAGGATAGACAGTACTCAGCGGAGTCATAACAGAGTGCTCCACTAGGATAGACAGTACTCAGCGATCATAACAGAGTGCTCCACTAGGATAGACAGTACTCAGTGGAGTCATAACAGAGTGCTCCACTAGGCTAGACAGTACTCAGTAGAGTCATAACAGAGTGCTCCACTAGGATAGACAGTACTCAGCGGAGTCATAACAGAGTGCTCCACTAGGATAGACAGTACTCAGCGATCATAACAGAGTGCTCCACTAGGATAGACAGTACTCAGTAGAGTCATAATAGAGTGCTCCACTAGGATAGACAGTACTCAGTGGTTATAACAGAGTGCTCCACTAGGATAGACAGTACTCAGCGGAGTCATAACAGAGTGCTCCACTAGACTAGACAGTACTCAGCAGAGTCATAACAGAGTGCTCCACTAGGATAGACAGTACTCAGTGGAGTCATAACAGAGTCCTCCACTAGGATAGACAGTACTCAGTAGAGTCATAACAGAGTGCTCCACTAGGATAGACAGTACTCAGTGGAGTCATAACAGAGTGCTCCACTAGACTAGACAGTACTCAGTAGAGTCATAACAGAGTGCTCCACTAGGCTAGACAGTACTCAGTAGAGTCATAACAGAGTGCTCCACTAGGCTAGACAGTACTCAGTGGTTATAACAGAGTGCTCCACTAGACTAGACAGTACTCAGTAGAGTCATAACAGAGTGCTCCACTAGGCTAGACAGTACTCAGTAGAGTCATAACAGAGTGCTCCACTAGGCTAGACAGTACTCAGTAGAGTCATAACAGAGTGCTCCACTAGGATAGACAGTACTCAGTAGAGTCATAACAGAGTGCTCCACTAGGATAGACAGTACTCAGTGGAGTCATAACAGAGTGCTCCACTAGACTAGACAGTACTCAGTGGAGTCATAACAGAGTGCTCCACTAGGATAGACAGTACTCAGTGGAGGCCTAACAGAGTGCTCCACTAGGATAGACAGTACTCAGTGGAGTCATAACAGAGTGCTCCACTAGGATAGACAGTACTCAGTGGAGTCATAACAGAGTGCTCCACTAGGATAGACAGTACTCAGTGGAGTCGTAACAGAGTGCTCCACTAGGATAGACAGTACTCAGTGGAGTCATAACAGAGTGCTCCACTAGGATAGACAGTACTCAGTAGAGTCATAACAGAGTGCTCCACTAGGCTAGACAGTACTCAGTAGAGTCATAACAGAGTGCTCCACTAGGATAGACAGTACTCAGTGGTCATAACAGAGTGCTCCACTAGGATAGACAGTACTCAGTGGTCATAACATAGTGCTCCACTAGGATAGACAGTACTCAGTGGAGGCCTAACAGAGTGCTCCACTAGGCTAGACAGTACTCAGTGGAGTCATAACAGAGTGCTCCACTAGGCTAGACAGTACTCAGTGGAGTCATAACAGAGTGCTCCACTAGGATAGACAGTACTCAGTAGAGTCATAACAGAGTGCTCCACTAGGATAGACAGTACTCAGTAGAGTCATAACAGAGTGCTCCACTAGGATAGACAGTACTCAGTAGAGTCATAACAGAGTGCTCCACTAGGATAGACAGTACTCAGTGGAGTCATAACAGAGTGCTCCACTAGGATAGACAGTACTCAGTGGAGTCATAACAGAGTGCTCCACTAGGCTAGACAGTACTCAGTAGAGTCATAACAGAGTGCTCCACTAGGATAGACAGTACTCAGTGGTCATAACAGAGTGCTCCACTAGGATAGACAGTACTCAGTGGTCATAACATAGTGCTCCACTAGGATAGACAGTACTCAGTGGAGTCATAACAGAGTGCTCCACTAGGCTAGACAGTACTCATTGGAGTCATAACAGAGTGCTCCACTAGGATAGACAGTACTCAGTAGAGTCATAACAGAGTGCTCCACTAGGATAGACAGTACTCAGTAGAGTCATAACAGAGTGCTCCACTAGGATAGACAGTACTCAGTAGAGTCATAACAGAGTGCTCCACTAGGATAGACAGTACTCAGTGGAGTCATAACAGAGTGCTCCACTAGGATAGACAGTACTCAGTAGAGTCATAACAGAGTGCTCCACTAGGATAGACAGTACTCAGTGGAGTCATAACAGAGTGCTCCACTAGGATAGACAGTACTCAGTGGAGTCATAACAGAGTGCTCCACTAGGCTAGACAGTACTCAGTAGAGTCATAACAGAGTGCTCCACTAGGATAGACAGTACTCAGTGGTCATAACAGAGTGCTCCACTAGGATAGACAGTACTCAGTGGTCATAACATAGTGCTCCACTAGGATAGACAGTACTCAGTGGAGGCCTAACAGAGTGCTCCACTATGCTAGACAGTACTCAGTGGAGTCATAACAGAGTGCTCCACTAGGCTAGACAGTACTCAGTGGAGTCATAACAGAGTGCTCCACTAGGATAGACAGTACTCAGTAGAGTCATAATAGAGTGCTCCACTAGGATAGACAGTACTCAGTAGAGTCATAACAGAGTGCTCCACTAGGATAGACAGTACTCAGTAGAGTCATAACAGAGTGCTCCACTAGGATAGACAGTACTCAGTGGAGTCATAACAGAGTGCTCCACTAGGATAGACAGTACTCAGTGGAGTCATAACAGAGTGCTCCACTAGGCTAGACAGTACTCAGTAGAGTCATAACAGAGTGCTCCACTAGGATAGACAGTACTCAGTGGTCATAACAGAGTGCTCCACTAGGATAGACAGTACTCAGTGGTCATAACATAGTGCTCCACTAGGATAGACAGTACTCAGTGGAGTCATAACAGAGTGCTCCACTAGGCTAGACAGTACTCATTGGAGTCATAACAGAGTGCTCCACTAGGATAGACAGTACTCAGTAGAGTCATAACAGAGTGCTCCACTAGGATAGACAGTACTCAGTAGAGTCATAACAGAGTGCTCCACTAGGATAGACAGTACTCAGTAGAGTCATAACAGAGTGCTCCACTAGGATAGACAGTACTCAGTGGAGTCATAACAGAGTGCTCCACTAGGATAGACAGTACTCAGTAGAGTCATAACAGAGTGCTCCACTAGGATAGACAGTACTCAGTAGAGTCATAACAGAGTGCTCCACTAGGATAGACAGTACTCAGTGGAGTCATAACAGAGTGCTCCACTAGGATAGACAGTACTCAGTGGAGTCATAACAGAGTGCTCCACTAGGCTAGACAGTACTCAGTAGAGTCATAACAGAGTGCTCCACTAGGATAGACAGTACTCAGTGGTCATAACAGAGTGCTCCACTAGGATAGACAGTACTCAGTGGTCATAACATAGTGCTCCACTAGGATAGACAGTACTCAGTGGAGGCCTAACAGAGTGCTCCACTATGCTAGACAGTACTCAGTGGAGTCATAACAGAGTGCTCCACTAGGCTAGACAGTACTCAGTGGAGTCATAACAGAGTGCTCCACTAGGATAGACAGTACTCAGTAGAGTCATAATAGAGTGCTCCACTAGGATAGACAGTACTCAGTAGAGTCATAACAGAGTGCTCCACTAGGATAGACAGTACTCAGCAGAGTCATAACAGAGTGCTCCACTAGGATAGACAGTACTCAGCAGAGTCATAACAGAGTGCTCCACTAGGATAGACAGTACTCAGCAGAGTCATAACAGAGTGCTCCACTAGGATAGACAGTACTCAGCAGAGTCATAACAGAGTGCTCCACTAGGATAGACAGTACTCAGCAGAGTCATAACAGAGTGCTCCACTAGGATAGACAGTACTCAGCAGAGTCATAACAGAGTGCTCCACTAGGATAGACAGTACTCAGCAGAGTCATAACAGAGTGCTCCACTAGGATAGACAGTACTCAGCAGAGTCATAACAGAGTGCTCCACTAGGATAGACAGTACTCAGTGGAGTCATAACAGAGTGCTCCACTAGGATAGACAGTACTCAGTGGAGTCATAACAGAGTGCTCCACTAGGATAGACAGTACTCAGTAGAGTCATAACAGAGTGCTCCACTAGGATAGACAGTACTCAGTAGAGTCATAATAGAGTGCTCCACTAGGATAGACAGTACTCAGTAGAGTCATAACAGAGTGCTCCACTAGGATAGACAGTACTCAGCAGAGTCATAACAGAGTGCTCCACTAGGATAGACAGTACTCAGCAGAGTCATAACAGAGTGCTCCACTAGGATAGACAGTACTCAGCAGAGTCATAACAGAGTGCTCCACTAGGATAGACAGTACTCAGCAGAGTCATAACAGAGTGCTCCACTAGGATAGACAGTACTCAGTAGAGTCATAACAGAGTGCTCCACTAGGATAGACAGTACTCAGTAGAGTCATAACAGAGTGCTCCACTAGGATAGACAGTACTCAGTGGAGTCATAACAGAGTGCTCCACTAGGATAGACAGTACTCAGTGGAGTCATAACAGAGTGCTCCACTAGGATAGACAGTACTCAGTAGAGTCATAACAGAGTGCTCCACTAGGATAGACAGTACTCAGTAGAGTCATAACAGAGTGCTCCACTAGGATAGACAGTACTCAGCAGAGTCATAACAGAGTGCTCCACTAGGATAGACAGTACTCAGCAGAGTCATAACAGAGTGCTCCACTAGGATAGACAGTACTCAGCAGAGTCATAACAGAGTGCTCCACTAGGATAGACAGTACTCAGCAGAGTCATAACAGAGTGCTCCACTAGGATAGACAGTACTCAGCAGAGTCATAACAGAGTGCTCCACTAGGATAGACAGTACTCAGCAGAGTCATAACAGAGTGCTCCACTAGGATAGACAGTACTCAGCAGAGTCATAACAGAGTGCTCCACTAGGATAGACAGTACTCAGCAGAGTCATAACAGAGTGCTCCACTAGGATAGACAGTACTCAGCAGAGTCATAACAGAGTGCTCCACTAGGATAGACAGTACTCAGCAGAGTCATAACAGAGTGCTCCACTAGGATAGACAGTACTCAGCAGAGTCATAACAGAGTGCTCCACTAGGATAGACAGTACTCAGTAGAGTCATAACAGAGTGCTCCACTAGGATAGACAGTACTCAGCGGAGTCATAACAGAGTGCTCCACTAGGATAGACAGTACTCAGCGGAGTCATAACAGAGTGCTCCACTAGGATAGACAGTACTCAGCGGAGTCATAACAGAGTGCTCCACTAGGATAGACAGTACTCAGCAGAGTCATAACAGAGTGCTCCACTAGGATAGACAGTACTCAGCAGAGTCATAACAGAGTGCTCCACTAGGATAGACAGTACTCAGCAGAGTCATAACAGAGTGCTCCACTAGGATAGACAGTACTCAGCGGAGTCATAACAGAGTGCTCCACTAGGATAGACAGTACTCAGCAGAGTCATAACAGAGTGCTCCACTAGGATAGACAGTACTCAGCGGAGTCATAACAGAGTGCTCCACTAGGATAGACAGTACTCAGCGGAGTCATAACAGAGTGCTCCACTAGGATAGACAGTACTCAGTAGAGTCATAACAGAGTGCTCCACTAGGATAGACAGTACTCAGCGGAGTCATAACAGAGTGCTCCACTAGGATAGACAGTACTCAGTGAAGTGCTCCATTTGGCGTAATAACAGGTGCTCACCTTTGCCCTAATTAATAAGCTACTGACTTTCGTACCAAGTGGTGACATAGATGATTGATCATGCCCCTCTGATTCATGTTTGGAAGATTAACCTTATATCGATATCATTCCTCTTAACATGTCAACTAACATGCGTCATACACCTACTAATCTGGTCTATCCAGCTGACACTCTCTCTCATTCTCGTTCTCTTCTCTCTGTTGTTCTCTTCTCTCTCTCTCTCCTCTCTCTCTGTCTTTTGCTCTCTCTTTCTCTTCTGTCTCTTCCCTCTCTCTTCTCTCTCTCTCTTCTCTCTCTCTCTCTCTCTCTCTCTCTCTCTCCCTCTCTCTCTCTCTCTCTCTCTCTCTCTGTGTGGTTGTGGAGCCTGTGGACGAGGTAATCAACCTACAGTATACTGTAGTATGAATCATTCAGCACACAGAAGTCGAAAGTAAAGAGAATAAAGACTGACATTTGGTCATATTAATTGCACGGTTAATACAGGGTGTTTCTAGTTATCTACACAGTACAGAAGTCCAAGTGAAGGGGAGGCTCTGGCATACTGTTTAATTGGCCTGTCTCTCTCTGTGGACAGAATTGTGTGTGTGTGTGTGTGTGTGTGTGTGTGTGTGTGTGTGTGTGTGTGTGTGTGTGTGTGTGTGTGTGTGTGTGTGTGTGTGTGTGTGTGTGTGTGTGTGTGTGTGTGTGTGTGTGTGTGTGTGTGTGTGTGTGTGTGTGTGTGTGTGTGTGTGTGTGTGTGTGTGTGTGTGTGTGTGTGTGTGTGTGTGTGCAAGAGAGAGAGAGAGACTAATCCAATTTTGATAAACTCCCATATCTACTCCCATACCACAGTGTGCATCACAGCAGCAAGATTTGTGACCTGTTGCCACAAGAAAAGGGCAACCAGTGAAGAACAAACACCATTATAAATACAACCCATATTTATGTTTATTTATTTTCCTTTTTGTACTTTAACTATTTGCACATCGTTACAACACTGTATATGGACATAATATGACATTTGTAATGTCTTTATTCTTTTGGAACTTCTGTGAGTGTAATGTTTACACGTTCATTTTTATTGTTTATTTCACTTCTGTTTATTATCTACTTCACTTGTTTTGTCAATGTTAACATGCTTTTCCCATGCCAATAAAGCCCTTGAATTGAATTGAATTGACAGAGAGAGGGGGGAGAGAGGGGGAGATAGAGAGAGAGAGGGGAAGAGCGGGAGGGAGGGAAAGACAGAGATAGCTTAATCTTCACCTGCCTAGCAATGTAAACAAACAGACTCACAAAGGATGGCAATGCAAACAGCAACATGGGAGCTTTTGCTACCAAGTTTTGCGTCCCAAATAGTACCCTGTTCCCTATATAGTGCATTACTGATGACGAGAGCCTATAGGACTCTAATCAAAAGTAGTGTGCGTTAAGGAAATAGGGTGCCATTTGGTACGCAGCCTAAGTGTTGCCATGTGTGCTAAATGACCGCCAGCCACTGCTTTCTCAATGTCTTACCTTATTTTCATTGGCAACATAAATAATATCTATTTGCCTGTAAGGGTGACTTATAGCAAAATGCACACTTAATTCCAATACGCTTATCAGACTCAATATTGACAGAGGACAACTAATCTCTCCAGGTGCGAGCAAGGCAATTTATGTTCAGGCACAGAATCCCTGTTTCTTATCCCTGTAGCCAGTCTCATACTTACCACAGAACACTAGGGCCGACATCAGACTGCACAGGGAACTTCACCTCACCTCTGGTTTTGGCAAATGTAAGTCTGCACTGCACGGTCTTAACATTCTATGGCGTGACGCACCTGATCCAAAAATACCATTACCTGCAGCTAATTCCTCTGGTTGGGGCTTTGAGTGAGAGAAAGGCAGGGCAGGCATAGCTCTTTCTGGATAACAGGCCTAGAGGCATTGATGAACTTTACAGAGGGTAAATCATTCCATCTTTAACTTTTCATGAGCAATACCTGTGGATATGTAGGCCTACATCTGTAAAACCAGCAGAGCAAACATTTAAAGGGATACTGTACAATCAGGGGCGGTGTCCTGGACACAGAATAAAGGCTTAGGGCAGTGAATATATATATATATATATCCACACTATGAGGTTGTAATAATAATACTGTGATATTGGGAACATTATGATAATGCTCTTTTAGTGTAAGAGCAGTTTGAAAAGACCCCCTGAATTGTTTTGGTGGGATGGAGCTTTGGCCTGCTTGGTGACATCACCAGGCAGTAAATTGCTTAATCAACCAATAAGAAACAGTTCCAAAACGCTCTGCCAATAACAACTCATTTTCAGTTTTCCCCTCCCCACTCAGATCACTTCCAGACAGTCCTAGCAAAATTATGGCTTGAGAAATATATCTCTGCTAAGAAGCTATTTTTGTTTCTTTTTGACCATTTTAATTTAAAACAATCACAGTAAGATACTGAATTATTACAAAGAAAATATTTGATATTGGACTAAAAAGCCAGCTCAATGAAGAATCTCCATCAGAAATGGTTTTTAGTCCATGACTAGGCTTAATCTGTGTCTGGGAAACCACCGTTCAAAGTACAGAGCAAGTGTTGGAACCAAAATTGTTGTTCAATTGTTTCAATCTGAACAGAACCCTTTAAAAAAAAAAAGGATTCCACTGTTCCAACCAGCAAAATAAAGTTCTGAACCGGTTCAAACCCCCCAAAATAACGGCTTATATCGGTCCTTTCTGATCTTTTTTACACCTCTGAAATAACTTCTTTTTTTTAAACATTTAGCTAGACATTAAATTACTTTTGGATAGAGCAGCTTGCTATGGAGCGGGCCAGCTAGAGCTAATTGTTTACATGCGTGATTGACGGACATGTGTAGGCTGTGAAGTCCGAATGAAGGAGGAGGCACACGTACACACACTGTCAAAGATTTTCAGCTGGCAGGCAGACAGTACTCATATGTTTCTGAGTGACAGAGTGAGGGCTTTACATAGAGGTGCGTTGTTGCGTTTTTTTTTGTTGTACTGGAAAAAAATACCTGGAACGTAAAATAACTTTATTAACCGGTTCCCATGCTTTTAAAATAATTCTGAAACTCCATAGAACTGCTCAGCGGTTGTTGTGCTCCTAGCGAGAGAGCGAGCGAGAGTGAGAGAGAGAGAGATTTAGCTAGGCCAGTCAGACAGCAGACAGGGGAGGATATAGGAGAGGAGGCTGAATAGGGGCAATGGATTACTGCAACACGCAGACTGACTGACTGAGTGCTGAATGATAGCTGTACAGATTCCCATAATCACGTCTGAGAAGTGTGTCATCACCCCGGGCCGGGCCCAGGTGCAGAGACAGTACCACATCAAATTGACTCAAAGCAGTGAAGCCGCCATGGCTTTTCCAGACAGGCTTCTCTCCAGTCCCGGGACACTCATTCAAAATGGCACCCTACTCCCTATAGCGCACTATATACCAGGGGCCCATAGTCAAAAGTAGTGCAGTGTATAGGGAATAGGGTACCATTTGAGGCAGAGTGAGTCAGAGTGTCAGTGAGGTTAGACCCGGTGACCGGACAGGGTTCCAGGGTTTCGTGAGATCCGTTGGCACTGGCGGGTCTGGGAGTTGGATAACAGGGTGTGTGGAGGTAGGGAGCGGCAGGGGCAGGGCGAGTGAGGCAGGCGGTGGGACATCAGAGGTTAAGGCCAGCCCTCCCTGACGTATCTAGCACACAGTCCCATTGTTTGCTCGCAAATTCCTGTCGAGTCGAGGAGATTCCATGCAATGTAATGGACTATTATGTTAGAAGCCGGACCTATTCAAAAGCCTAATGAGTTACGCCAAAGCTAATGTCTCTGGGGAGTCCCGTGCAGAGAGGCTGCATAACTCAGAGGCTGAGGACCATTGTTGCTTGGGCCCAACGGCCCCAGGCCTCTCCATGAGTTGTTAACCTTTTCAGCATCCAGGTACACAGGAACTAACTGCTCCCCACCACAGCACAGCAGCGCTTTAGAAAGGATTAGTGGGTTAACACTGATGTCATAAAAGGTCATCTTCTCTTTCTTTGAAGAAAAGATCCAGAGTTTGGAACCTGAATGGAAAAGCACAAAGACCCAAGGAGCCTTTTGTTAGGACGTTTCAGGATTTCGGGGTTAAGAGCTTTTGGAGATGTGTAAATGGTGATAATACAATGATTAGAACAAAACCACCATCATTACTGTTGTCATTATCATCCTACTGACCGCTGGAACCATAAACATAACCGTTATCAAACATCCTACTGACCGCTGGAACCATAAACATAACCGTTATCAAACATCCTACTGACGGCTGGAGCCATTAACATAACCGTTATCAAACATCCTACTGACCGCTGGAGCCATAAACATAACCGTTATCAAACATCCTACTGACGGCTGGAGCCATAAACATAACCGTTATCAAACATCCTACTGACCGCTGGAGCCATAAACATAACCGTTATCAAACATCCTACTGACGGCTGGAGCCATAAACATAACCGTTATCAAACATCCTACTGACGGCTGGAGCCATTAACATAACCGTTATCAAACATCCTACTGACGGCTGGAGGCATAAACATAACCGTTATCAAACATCCTACTGACCGCTGGAGCCATAAACATAACCGTTATCAAACATCCTACTGACGGCTGGAGCCATAAACATAACCGTTATCAAACATCCTACTGACGGCTGGAGCCATTAACATAACCGTTATCAAACATCCTACTGACGGCTGGAGCCATAAACATAACCGTTATCAAACATCCTACTGACCGCTGGAGCCATAAACATAACCGTTATCAAACATCCTACTGACGGCTGGAGCCATAAACATAACCGTTATCAAACATCCAATCAGTTCCTCTCTATTAAGTTCCCTTTTCCTTCTCAAAAGAGTGTATAAATATCAGCAGATTGATCTCTGATAAATCTCTTCCCTGTAGTCAACAGGAAATCCTTACAAACATCATCATGGTGTTATTAAACTATGCGTGCATGAGAAAGTAAATGGAGAAAGTTCTTCTGAACAGGCCAGGGGCACAACGCTTGCTGTTGATTGGCTAAATAGTCTGGTTAGGTAACGTAGACTTTCCTTCCGATTTGCATTGAGTGTCTCCAGAGCCTGTTGCAGCAGGCATCTGATTGACAGGTGAAAGGGAAAGAGGAGAGGGAATAGTTTGGAAGAAAAAGACTTTAAGAAATTTGAAAGAGATTTTGATCATCTCTTTCGAGAGCGTCTATTTTTTCCTCACTCACCACAAATACATGTTGTGTGAGGTGCATCATGTGCAAGGCTGAGATTTAAGTGGGAGGAGAAATCTGACAGTTTGAGCATTCTGACTTTGAATTTAACCTCTACAGGATCGGTGCCCCCCCCCCCCCCCCCCCGCAGGACGGTTGAGCTAACGTAGGCTAATGTGATTAGCATGAGGTTGTAAGTAACAAGAACATTTCCCAGGACATAGACATATGGGCAGAAAGCTTAAAGTCTTGTTAATCTAACTGCACTGTCCTATTTACAGTAGCTATTACAGTGAAAGAGTACCATGCTATTGTTTTAGGAGTGTACAGTTATGAACTTGAAAATGTATTAATAAACTCATTAGGCATATTTGGGCAGTCTTGATACAACATTTTGAACATAAATACAATGGTTCATTGGATCAGTCTAAAACTTTGCACATACAGTGCTGTCATCTAGTGGCCAAAATGTAAATTGCGCCTAGATTGCTAAATCATATATTGGCCTTTCTCTTGCATTTCATAGATGATGGAGAAAAAAAGTATTGGAGATAAAAGTATTATCTTTTATCAGATCTAAAAGATTAATTTTTTCAATAGAAATTACACCATCCTCCGTGCACGGTAATTTATACTGGATAAGAGCTAATGATAAGCGCTATTGATAAGAGCTATTGATAAGAGCTATTGATAAGAGCTATTGATAAGAGCTATTGATAAGAGCTATTGATAAGAGCTATTGATAAGAGCTAGGTATATGAGTAATCCGTCTGATTGTGGCAATTTTCCGAATGAATCAAACCACTGTTTTCTTTATTTGGTGCGTAAAGGCTCTCCAAACCTGTTTTTTTAAATAATTCATAAATACTTTCCTAAACCTAAATAATGTACAAAATCAGATTATTTTTAAGTCTACCAATTGGTGCTGAAAGACAAATATGCATATATTTAGATGTCTTTCTTTAACTGATCTCTGATATTCTGAACCTGTTTTATCTATGTAGTCTAGTGAGTCTGTAATCCTTGATATTCTGAACCTGTTTTATCTATGTAGTCTAGTGAGTCTTTAATCCCTGATATTCTGAACATGTTTCATCTATGTAGTCTAGTGAGTCTGTAATCCCTGATATTCTGAACCTGTTTTATCTATGTAGTCTAGTGAGTCTTTAATCCCTGATATTCTGAACATGTTTCATCTATGTAGTCTAGTGAGTCTGTAATCCCTGATATTCTGAACCTGTTTTATCTATGTAGTCTAGTGAGTCTTTAATCCCTGATATTCTGAACCTGTTTTATCTATGTAGTCTAGTGAGTCTGTAATCCCTGATATTCTGAACCTGTTTTATCTATGTAGTCTAGTGAGTCTGTAATCCCTGATATTCTGAACCTGTTTTATCTATGTAGTCTAGTGAGTCTGTAATCCCTGATATTCTGAACCTGTTTTATCTATGTAGTCTAGTGAGTCTGTAATCCCTGATATTCTGAACCTGTTTTATCTATGTAGTCTAGTGAGTCTGTAATCCCTGATATTCTGAACCTGTTTTATCTATGTAGTCTAGTGAGTCTGTAATCCCTGATATTCTGAACATGTTTCATCTATGTAGTCTAGTGAGTCTGTAATCCCTAATATTCTGAACATGTTTTATCTATGTAGTCTAGTGAGTCTGTAATCCCTGATATTCTGAACCTGTTTCATCTATGTAGTCTAGTGAGTCTGTAATCCCTAATATTCTGAACATGTTTTATCTATGTAGTCTAGTGAGTCTGTAATCCCTGATATTCTGAACCTGTTTTATCTATGTAGTCTAGTGAGTCTGTAATCCCTGATATTCTGAACCTGTTTCATCTATGTAGTCTAGTGAGTCTGTAATCCCTGATATTCTGAACCTGTTTCATCTATGTAGTCTAGTGAGTCTGTAGACAAAACTCTAATTAAAAGGTGCAGTAAAGGAATGACTTAAGATGAATGTACTGAAAACCCGATTGAATGAGAGCGTGCAAGGTAGCCACACCTGCAGAGCGTGTTATGTAACTGAATAAGGTAGGTCTGAACACCAAATACTGGGAGAAGAGTGTGTGGGAACGGCGTGCGTAGGACAGGCGTGGGTAGGACAGGCGTGCTTAGGACAGGCGTGCGTAGGACAGGCGTGCGTAGGACAGGCCTGGGTAGGACAGGCGTGCGTAGGACCGCCGTGCGTAGGACAGGCGTGCTTAGGGAAGGCGTGCGTAGGACAGGCGTACCATTTGCTAAGTCTGAATTGGCCCTTTTCACCACAGTAATCGCAGCATTGCAAAAGAAGCGGAAAGCACCTGATGTGCTGAAAATGTCATGGAAGAGCTGTCCTTTTCTACACTCTGATAGGCTGGCATGTGGCATAACCTTCTCAGTTCTTCATGGCATAAAAACTACAGTACGTGATCTCTGCAATGTAGTGAGAAGCCATATAGCATGAACTCCACACACAGTATAAAATGCATAGTATTACCCAATTGGAAGTTTTGACATCTCAATAGACTGTGACAGGTTCTGTTGAACCCTGAGTGTATCACACGACACAGACCACACAGGCTACCGGTCAAATGGCACGTATTATGTAGGATTGTTGTAACTGACATATACCTTACATGAAACCGACACAAGTTACCTAAAGAACAGACATTACATTCAGTGTCTCTTCTCCTCTGCGGCTCTAGGCCTGCAGAAAGTGTATATTTACAGAGCTGTCCCTTGACTGTCAATCAGCCAGTGAAATATAACACAGAGCGTAGAGAATTCAGTCCCAGGTACCACTAACACACTGGCCACAACCACTGCCCTTATTGAGTTATACGGGCCGAGAAGGAATCTAAGGCTGCGTTTCAAATGGAAAGCTATTCCCTACATAGTCCACTACTTTTGACCAGAGCCCATAGGCACCCGTAGGATGGGGAACGTCGCTGCACAGCTATTTTCAGGTCTCTCCAGAGATGTTTGATCGGGTTCAAGTCCGGGGTCTGGCTGGGCCACTCAAGGATATTCAGAGACTTGTCCCGAAGCCTCTCCTGCGTTGTCTTGGCTGTGTGCTTTGGATTGTTGTCCTGTTGGAAGGTGAACAATCGCCCCAGTCTGAGGTCCTGAGCGCTCTGGAGCAGATTTTCATCAAGGATCTCTCTGTACTTTGCTCAATTCATCATTCCCTCGATCCTGACTAGTCTCCCAGTCCCTGCCGCTGAAAAACATCCCCACAGCATGATGCTGCCACCACCATGCTTCACTGTAGGGATGGTACCAGGTTTCCTCCAGACGTGACGCTTGGCGCTTGGCATTCAGGCCAAAGAGTTCAATCTTGGTTTCATCAGATCAGATTATTTTTATTTTTTATTTCACCTTTATTTAACCAGGTAGTCTAGTTGAGAACAAGTTCTCATTTGCAACTGCGACCTGGCCAAGATAAAGCATAGAATAATCTTGTTTCTCATGGTCTGAGAGTCTTTCGGTAACTTTTGGCAAACTCCAAGCGGGCTGTCATTTGTCCTTTACTGAGGAGTGGCTTCCGTCTGGCCAGTCTACCATAAAGGCCTGATTGGTGGAGTGCTGCAGAGATAGTTGTTCTTATGGAAGGTTCTCCCATCTCCACAGAGTAACTATGGAGCTCTGTCAGAGAGACCATCGGGTCCTTGGTCATCTCCCTGTCTAAGGCCCTTCTCCCCGATTGCTCGGTTTGGCCAGGCTCCTTCCATTTAAAATGTATGGAGGCCAGTGTGTTCTTGGGGACATTCTACGCTTCTATACATTCTATGCTTTTTGGTACCCTTCCCCAGATCTGTGCCTGTCTTGGAGCTCTATGGACAATTCCGGACAATTATTTTTTGCTCGGACATGCACTATCAACTGTGGGACCTTATATAGACAGGTGTGTGCCTTTCCAAATCATGTTGGGGGCGGCAGGTAGCCTAGTGGTTAGAGCGGTGTGCCAGTAACCGAAAGGTTGCTGGATCAAATCCCTGAGCTGACAAGGTAGAAATCTGTCGTTCTACCCCTGAAAAAGGCAGTTACCCACTGCTCCCTGGGTGCTGTGGATGTTGATTAAGGCAGTTACCCCACTGCTCCCTGGGTGCTGTGGATGTTGATTAAGGCAGTTACCCCACTGCTCCCTGGGTGCTGTGGATGTTGATTAAGGCAGTTACCCCACTGCTCCCTGGGTGCTGTAGATGTTGATTAAGGCAGTTACCCCACTGCTACCTGGGTGCTGTGGATGTTGATTAAGGCAGTTACCCCACTGCTCCCTGGGTGCTGTAGATGTTGATTAAGGCAGTTACCCCACTGCTACCTGGGTGCTGTGGATGTTGATTAAGGCAGTTACCCCACTGCTCCCTGGGTGCTGTGGATGTTGATTAAGGCAGTTACCCCACTGCTCCCTGGGTGCTGTGGATGTTGATTAAGGCAGTTACCCACTGCTCCCTGGGTGCTGTGGATGTTGATTAAGGCAGTTACCCCACTGCTCCCTGGGTGCTGTGGATGTTGATTAAGGCAGTTACCCCACTGCTCCCTGGGTGCTGTGGATGTTGATTAAGGCAGTTACCCCACTGCTCCCTGGGTGCTGTGGATGTTGATTAAGGCAGTTACCCCACTGCTCCCTGGGTGCTGTGGATGTTGATTAAGGCAGTTACCCCACTGCTCCCTGGGTGCTGTGGATGTTGATTAAGGCAGTTACCCCACTGCTCCCTGGGTGCTGTGGATGTTGATTAAGGCAGTTACCCCACTGCTCCCTGGGTGCTGTGGATGTTGATTAAGGCAGTTACCCCACTGCTCCCTGGGTGCTGTGGATGTTGATTAAGGCAGTTACCCCACTGCTCCCTGGGTGCTGTGGATGTTGATTAAGGCAGTTACCCCACTGCTCCCTGGGTGCTGTGGATGTTGATTAAGGCAGTTACCCCACTGCTCCCTGGGTGCTGTGGATGTTGATTAAGGCAGTTACCCCACTGCTCCCTGGGTGCTGTGGATGTTGATTAAGGCAGTTACCCCACTGCTCCCTGGGTGCTGTAGATGTTGATTAAGGCAGTTACCCCACTGCTCCCTGGGTGCTGTGGATGTTGATTAAGGCAGTTACCCCACTGCTACCTGGGTGCTGTGGATGTTGATTAAGGCAGTTACCCCACTGCTCCCTGGGTGCTGTGGATGTTGATTAAGGCAGTTACCCCACTGCTCCCTGGGTGCTGTGGATGTTGATTAAGGCAGTTACCCCACTGCTCCCTGGGTGCTGTGGATGTTGATTAAGGCAGTGGTTGGGTTAGATGCAGAAGATGCATTCAGTTGTACTACTGACTTCCGATCAATTGACTTTACCACAGGTGGACTCCAATCAAGTTTTAGAAACATCTCAAGGATGATCAATGGAAACAGGATACACCTGAGCTTAATTTCAAGTCCCATAGCAAAGGGTCTGAATACCTATGTAAATAAGGGTATTTTCTGTTTTTATCTTTTTATACCTTTTCAAACAATGTCTACGAACCTGTTTATGGGGTATTGGGGTACTGTGATGAGGGAAAAAATGATTTCATCCATTTTAGAATAAGGCGTAAAACAAACCGTGGGGAAAGTGAAGGGGTCTGAATACTTTCAGAATGCTCTGTATGTATCAACAGAACCTCAGAGAGTGCAGGGAAGGTGGGTCTCTAAGGCGAGGGCTGCTGTTAGAGAATCGCTTCAGATTGACTCAGGCCGGTTGATTTGTGAATTTTGCTGAGTTGAGTCACTTGTCGTATCAGAGAAAGCAAAGTTTGAGTATTCCTATCTTGATCGAAATGGAGAGAGGAAAGCACCTCTGACTACCAGAAATTATAGAGTAAGTTAAGCAAGATGTAACTTTTGTCCCACTTTTCACACAAAAGATTCTCCCTTGCAGCTGTTTGACAAATTACAGAGTTTGCATTTTTTTGACACAATGATGGAAGGGTTGAGGTTAACCTTATTATTCATATCACACTTTGGTAATCTTCCACACAATCACTTTTTAGTCGACACAGCACTTTCTCATTATCTCAGGTCTCCAACAGTCTGTCTGTGTCCCAAATGGCACAGTATTCCCTTTATAGTGGAAAGGGCGCTGGTCAAAAGTAGTGCACTATTTAGGGAATAGGGTGCCATTTGGGACGTACCCTGAGGCTCAAAGGACTTCTGTTCATTCCTGTTATTTATGGATCGCATTATTCAAGTCTGCATCCCAAATGGCACCCTATTCCCTATATAGTGCACTACTTTTGACCAAGGCCCTGTCAAAAGTAGTGCACTACATAGGGAATACGGTGGCATTTGGGATGTACAGTAGTCTTCAAAGACTGCCTGTGGTTTGCACTATCTGGCTATTTTGTGTACAGTAGAGGTGAGCGGTGAAGGGGAGTTCATTTTAAAACAGGTTGGTGAAGACAGATCCCATTCCCACTGCTGCCGCTTCTCTGTGTTCCTCCGTGATTCAGAAATAAACAGAGAGACTAGGTGAAAGGTCAGCGATCTGAGATCAGTGGTTGTGAAGGGTTATTCGGGAATCTAATTTGATTACAAACCACTTTGACCCATGTCTACAACATATCTACAGCATATCTACAGCAGCTGTTCAGATCAATACACATTTTTTGATATCTGCTGTACTTTTTACGTTATTCACTTTGTTGTCGTCTTTTTTCACTCCATCCGTTAACGTGGGATTGGTCAAGATTCTGAGGCTCTCCATTGTGACATCATCACTTCCAACTGTCATTTTTGAGCTGAAATCATGAAACTTTTGATGCAAATAATTCCACTTAGACACTTTGTGTTTCTGTGTGTAAACAAATTGCCCTTCGGGGAGAATAAAGATCTATCAATAATAAATGAATTGAATTGAAGTGAGTTGAGATATAATGTTTGTGAGTGTGTAACAGACAGATAGGTAAAGTCATTTTAAATAAGTGTGACAATTTATTTCCCTAAGTTTTGCCAAAACTGTCTTGGCGACAAAATTATTTCACAGAAATGACATACAACATATTATCATATCATGGGCCAATATGACTATAAATGAATGCAATAAATAAAACATAGGGATAGAACCGTGTGCATTAAATATATATTGATTAATTATTATACAATGTGTATTAAATATATAGTGATTCATTATTATACAATGTGTATTAAATATATAGTGATTAATTATCCTACAGTGTGTATTAAATATATAGTGATTAATTGTTATACAATGTGTATAGAGAAATCTCAGACAAACATAGACAGAAATCAATATTAGCAGAAAACTCACAAGTTCTAATGAATCATTTGGAAAGGTGAGGTCTGTCAAAGGTGGCAACCCTCAGTCAAACTATGACAACACCTGGAATCAATCTGTTGAGTTACTTATGCCAGGCCATACAGTCAATTCAATAAGTCTATGAGATTGTGATCTTCTTGGAATCCAACATTTTCTTGAAAAGAGCAGACACAAGAGCTTTTGGACAGGCTAGCAGCAACAGCGCTTCTGATGCTGTGGTGTGAAGTAGCCCGGGTCTCTCAAATCCAGTGACAGTCAAAGGAATGTAGAGATTCAAGATTCAGTCATTCAAGTCATCGGATATGATCTGAATTTCTTTATGAGAGTTGCAGCTGAAGTCCAAAGGGGTGTGTCCACAGACAGTACATGGGAGGACCATCAAGTGTCCATCCTTGTCTTTAGGATGGGGTGTCAATAAAGTTGACACCCGTTCCTCTGATTTCTCCTGCATGTATCTCCGACCGTCTGCATCTCTCTGATGAAGAGGGACACGTTCAATGGAGAGACTGGACGCGGCACCCACCAGCACAGTCATTCATCCCCTTTCATGACGCACACCATTGAGCCAACATGGGTGTCCAGTGGCAGGCTTCCTGTGGAGTATCCAATGCATCTCCAGGGACCACAGCATATGAGTCCCCAATGGCAGGTGGATAGAAAGAGATGGATGAATCTCTACCCTCTGTGAGTGTGACAGAGTATGTGGACATCTCCCACAAGGTGCACCTGTGTATCCTCATCTCTCTCCTCATCTCTCTCCTCATCTCCCTTCTCTCGGCTTGTGTCGTTGTTTCACCATCCACTTCTCCAGCAGCAGGCAAGCTTTCACTGTGGCCCTTAGAGCTGAGGGGCCAACTGCTTTGTGGTCTCTGTGTTTCACCCTGGAGAAAAAGAGGAGAGACCTGTTACACACCAATGATCAGACTCAAACAACTTTATTTATCCTCTCAGGGGCTAATATTAAGTAAGTGCAATTCAGGTGATGTTGATTGTGATTTGCATTGATGTCAATCAGTTGTCAACATCCTAACTTACCTGTCATAGCGCCTGCAGTCAAACAGACATGCTCAGCCATTTACCTTATATGTTTCCATGTTATTAATGTGTCTAACAGAGCAGACTGATAGGGGTTATGTTTATAACAGCAGACTGACAGGGGTTATGTTTATAACAGCAGACTGACAGGGGTTATGTTTATAACAGCAGACTGACAGGGGTTATGTTTCTAACAGAGCAGACTGATAGGGGTTATGTTTATAACAGAGCAGACTGATAGGGGTTATGTTTATAACAGCAGACTGACAGGGGTTATGTTTATAACAGAGCAGACTGATAGGGGTTATGTTTATAACAGCAGACTGACAGGGGTTATGTTTCTAACAGAGCAGACTGATAGGGGTTATCTTTATAACAGCAGACTGACAGGGGTTATGTTTCTAACAGAGCAGACTGATAGGGGTTATGTTTATAACAGAGCAGACTGATAGGGGTTATGTTTATAACAGCAGACTGACAGGGGTTATGTTTATAACAGAGCAGACTGATAGGGGTTATGTTTATAACAGAGCAGACTGATAGGGGTTATGTTTATAACAGCAGACTGACAGGGGTTATGTTTATAACAGAGCAGACTGATAGGGGTTATGTTTATAACAGAGCAGACTGATAGGGGTTATGTTTATAACAGCAGACTGACAGGGGTTATGTTTATAACAGCAGACTGACAGGGGTTATGTTTATAACAGCAGACTGATAGGGGTTATGTTTATAACAGAGCAGACTGATAGGGGTTATGTTTATAACAGAGCAGACGGACAGGGGTTATGTTTATAACAGAGCAGACTGACAGGGGTTATGTTTATAACAGAGCAGACTGATAGGGGTTATGTTTATAACAGAGCAGACTGACAAGGGTTATGTTTATAACAGAGCAGACTGATAGGGGTTATGTTTATAACAGAGCAGACTGACAGGGGTTACAACAGAGCAGACTGACAGGGGTTATGTTTCTAACAGAGCAGACTGACATGGGTTATGTTTCTAACAGAGCAGACTGACAGGGGTTATGTTTCTAACAGAGCAGACTGACATGGGTTATGTTTCTAACAGAGCAGACGGACAGGGGTTATGTTTCTAACAGAGCAGACTGGCCGGGGTTATGTTTCTAACAGAGCAGACTGACAGGGGTTATGTTTCTAACAGAGCAGACTGACATGGGTTATGTTTTTAACAGAGCAGACTGACAGGGGTTATGTTTCTAACAGAGCAGACTGACATGGGTTATGTTTCTAACAGAGCAGACTGACAGGGGTTATGTTTCTAACAGAGCAGACGGACAGGGGTTATGTTTCTAACAGAGCAGACTGACATGGGTTATGTTTCTAACAGAGCAGACTGACATGGGTTATGTTTCTAACAGAGCAGACTGACATGGGTTATGTTTCTAACAGAGCAGACGGACAGGGGTTATGTTTCTAACAGAGCAGACTGACAGGGGTTATGTTTTTAACAGAGCAGACTGACAGGGGTTATGTTTCTAACAGAGCAGACTGACATGGGTTATGTTTCTAACAGAGCAGACTGACAGGGGTTATGTTTCTAACAGAGCAGACTGACAGGGGTTATGTTTCTAACAGAGCGGACTGACAGGGGTTATGTTTCTAACAGAGCAGACTGACATGGGTTATGTTTCTAACAGAGCAGACGGACAGGGGTTATGTTTCTAACAGAGCAGACGGACAGGGGTTATGTTTCTAACAGAGCAGACTGACAGGGGTTATGTTTCTAACAGAGCAGACTGACAGGGGTTATGTTTCTAACAGAGCAGAATGACAGGGGTTATGTTTCTAACAGAGCAGACGGACAGGGGTTATGTTTCTAACAGCAGACTGACAGGGGTTATGTTTCTAACAGAGCAGACTGACAGGGGTTATGTTTTTAACAGAGCAGACTGACAGGGGTTATGTTTCTAACAGAGCAGACTGACAGGGGTTATGTTTTTAACAGAGCAGACTGACAGGGGTTATGTTTCTAACAGAGCAGACGGACAGGGGTTATGTTTATAACAGCAGACTGACAGGGGTTATGTTTCTAACAGAGCAGACTGACAGGGGTTATGTTTTTAACAGAGCAGACTGACAGGGGTTATGTTTCTAACAGAGCAGACTGACAGGGGTTAGGTTTCTAACAGAGCAGACTGACAGGGGTTATGTTTCTAACAGAGCAGACTGACATGGGTTATGTTTCTAACAGAGCAGACTGACAGGGGTTATGTTTATAACAGCAGACTGACAGGGGTTATGTTTATAACAGAGCAGACTGACAGGGGTTATGTTTATAACAGCAGACTGACAGGGGTTATGTTTATAACAGAGCAGACTGACAGGGGTTATGTTTCTAACAGAGCAGACTGACAGGGGTTATGTTTCTAACAGAGCAGACTGACAGGGGTTATGTTTTTAACAGAGCAGACTGAGAGCGATAGGTTTCTAACAGAGCAGACTGGGAGCGTTAGGTTTCTAACAGAGCAGACTGACAGGGGTTATGTTTCTAACAGAGCAGACTGACAGGGGTTAGTTTTTAACAGAGCAGACTGACAGGGGTTATGTTTCTAAGAGAGCAGACTGACATGGGTTATGTTTCTAACAGAGCAGACTGACAGGGGTTATGTTTATAACAGCAGACTGACAGGGGTTATGTTTATAACAGAGCAGACTGACAGGGGTTATGTTTATAACAGCAGACTGACAGGGGTTATGTTTATAACAGAGCAGACTGACAGGGGTTATGTTTCTAACAGAGCAGACTGACAGGGGTTATGTTTCTAACAGAGCAGACTGACAGGGGTTATGTTTTTAACAGAGCAGACTGAGAGCGATAGGTTTCTAACAGAGCAGACTGGGAGTGTTAGGTTTCTAACAGAGCAGACTGACAGGGGTTATGTTTCTAACAGAGCAGACTGACAGGGGTTAGTTTTTAACAGAGCAGACTGAGAGCGATAGATTTCTAACAGAGCAGACTGACAGGGGTTATGTTTCTAACAGAGCAGACTGGGAGCGTTAGGTTTCTAAACAGATGATAGTGAAAGGAGATGTGACAGCCACTTCTGCAATGGGCTGATACATGCCCTGGTAGTCTGAGTCTGAGTGTGTAAATTCCATATCACATCTCCCACATAAAGAAATGATACCAAGAAGATGTTTGTTTCTTTGTTTATTTTCAGTCTAAGCAGAGTGGTTTCTCTTACCTTTTAATCCTAGACGTTTTGGCTGCCAGCTTGTGTTTGCACTGCCGCCTCCCAGCATACTCAATAAGGGCGGGACGGATCACAGTGTCTGGCACAGGACGGATCACGGTGTCTGACGCAGGACGGATCACGGTGTCTGGCGCAGGACGGATCACTCCTGCTGCCCCGTATCTAAAGAAAGAAAGAGCGAACGTGTACAATACATGAGCATTGAGTCGACTTCCATGAATCCTTATGGTTTCGCAACATTTAAGGGAGAAAATAACACGCCGACGTGTGAACTTGTTCACACAGGTTACGGTGATTTGCTTTGTTGGCAGCAGCTCAAATGAGAATCGAACTGAATAGATCACCAAGATAAATAGAGACGTATATTTGAAATAAATGCTACCAAACACAAAATGTGATGTATTTATCGTAATGTGTACAGGCTACAATGTTGCAACATCCACGTTGCTGTAATGGAATGGAACAAGCGTAATTACCCCCAAATAGCAGGCTAATGCCATTATGCAAATAGGTTCTGACAAGTTAGAACTAAATAAAGTGGTGTGCTAATGTTTTGCAACGTGTTATACCTGAGGTGATTTTCCAGCTGACAGAAGCTTATGCACGTGCGGTCATCTTCACTGACGCACTGACATCGAGGGTCCTGTTGGGAGACCTCGGGATCCTTAATTGCCCGCTTCTTTCTAGATGCGTTGCCCAGTCCGTAGGAAACCACGCGCCTAAATACATGAACGAAATCATTAGCCAACTGTAACCAAGCCAGCCAGTTACATTACATAGAATTAATAGAATAGAATCGATAGAATCGGTTGGAAAAGTGACGTACTCAGGCGTGTTGACCCATATGATGTCCAGATGACAGAAGTAAACACACTCCTTGTCCAGGAACGTTGCGCAGGAGCATCGCTTGTTCCTGATGCGGCGCACTGGCACCGGGGTGGCTGTGGTGGCTACCGCTGTTTCTTTTCCCGCAGGGGCAGATGAAACTGTGAAGGAGAAAGTATCATGGCATGTTAATTATAACCAATATTGAATCTTTGACAGAAATTGTCATATGTATCTAATGTTATGACGGGATACTTGGAATGTCAATGGCTTGCCGCAGTAACCTAGCCACCGGTTTGCACAGTCAAATGCCTAAAACGCAGTGCTTATAAGTTTGACAACCTAATCCTTTTCTTCATAATGTTCATACATATAATATTATAACAATATCACAACAATGAATAATCAAAGAGGTTACTTATATGACTTCACGGGGGATTAGAGTATTTAGGATGAATATTTATTGTTATATTATTATATTGTTCATTATCTAATATTATCTTATTATACTTGCACTGATTTGACCGTTTATGTTGAAAAAAATACTGAAACACACATGTATAGCCTATTCAAGAGTTAGTCTAACAAAACATGAGTCTCTTTTGCAAGATCTTACCTGTATGTACAATTCCAGAGTACATAATTGACAACACGGAGAAAAGTATTCTTAAATCCATCTTGATATTTCTTTAGTCCAGAAAGAATAACCTTTTCACAAAATTGAATATTCCTTAGTCAAGGAAAAAGTTCCAAAAAGCGACACAGTGGCAACTGCGTACGTTTGGATACAAGTTATCTCTTTAAGAAGGAGCGCAAAAGCATACCACTTGCACTGTTCTGTCAGTGGATCCACATGTCTGCCTTCTGTACTTTATATACTAAGCACTCACCTCCTCCCCCCCTCTCCCCTTCAGTCGCGTGTAAACAAGTTGGTCCTTTGGCTTATTCGTAGACAATGCTGTTTGTTAATATTCACCGACAAGCAACGTGCAAACCAAGATAAGAACTTAGAAATTCCTCGATTCCGAGGGAGGGATGGAGACGCCGGTTGGCGTGCGGCGGCGCAAGCCAAGTTCTGAATAGGGAACAGAAGAGGTACATGCGGTGCCGGGACACTAGATGGAGACAAAGTATCGATAGATGAGCTTGACATCGCCAGAGTTCTCTAGAGATTCTCTATAATTATTTTAAATGTTAACCACAGACGTTAAGTTCTGCTTGACTTGACAATAATGAGTATATATATATACATCATTCAATAGACATATGATAGATATATTTATTTGTGATTAACCGAATAATTCGAACTAAAGTATATCTTGAAGACATCCAACATCAAGGGAATATGTCATTGCAACTAGAACCAACTCGATGCAATTTACTTGAGTTAGTCCTACAGTGGACTATTACGCAGGCATTGCGGACTACATTATGGTCATGGTACTCTAAATGTTACCTATGATGGATGCTTTAGCCAGAATGGCGCAGAGTGCATTTTCCCTCGGGCCAAACTAAAGATGGTACCCTGTACATAAAGAGACAGCCAAGTTATCGTTACTCATTGTGTATTTATTCCTTGTGTTATTATTTTTTATATTATTTATGTTTTATTCTCTCTGCATTGTTGGTAAGGGCCCCTAAGTAAGCATTTCACTGTTGGTCTACACCAGTGGTGTAAAGTACTTAAACATACTTTAAAGTACTACTTAAGTCGTTTTTTGGGGGGTATCTGTACTTTACTTTACTATTTTTACTATTTTTACTAGACTACATTACATACACACTACATACTTTTTACTCCGTACATTTTCCTTGACACCCAAAAGTTACATTTTGAATGCTTAGCAGGACAGGAAAATGGTCTAATTCACGCACTTATCAAGAGAACATCCCTGGTCATCACTACTGCCTCTGATCTGGAGGACTCACTAAACAGAGAACATCCCTGGTCATCCCTACTGCCTCTGATCTGGAGGACTCACTAAACAGAGAACATCCCTGGTCATCACTACTGCCTCTGATCTGGTGGACTCACTAAACAGAGAACATCCCTGGTCATCACTACTGCCTCTGATCTGGTGGACTCACTAAACACAAATGCCTCCTTTGTAAATGATGTCTGAGTCTTTAAGTGTGCCCCTGCCTATCTGTAAATATATTTTTTTAAACATGAAAATCATGCCGTTTGGTTTGCTTAATATAAGAAATGTGAATTGATTTCTACATTTTCTTTTACTTTGATACTTAAGTATATTTTAGCAATTACATTTACTTTTGATATTTAAGTATATTTAAAACCAATTACTTTTAGACTTTTACTCAAGTAGTATTTTACTGGGGGACTTTCACTCTTACTTGAGTCATTTTCTATTAAGGTATCTTTACTTTTACTCAAGTAGTATTTTACTGGGTGACTTTCACTTTTACTTGAGTCACTTTCTTTTAAGGTATCTTTACTTTTACTCAAGTATGACATAGGCCAATAGTTTTTCCACCACTGCTCAACACATGTTGTTTACGAAGCATGTGACAAATACATTTGATTTGATGGTGTGAAAAGGTAGAGACCCTGTCACTCAGCTTGGGAGTAGGAATAGGCTATATTGCCGCTCGTTACATAATGGAAAACATTGTTGATGACATCCCCCATGTACTTTATCCCGGTTTTATTCATCATTTTTTTAAATTGAACTTTTATTTTACTAGGCAAGTCATTTAAGAAAAAAGTCTTATTTACAATGACCTACCCCAGGCCAATTGTTCACCGCCCTATGGGACTCCCAATCACAGCCAGATATGATGCAGCCTGGATTTGAACCAGGGGACTTTGAACCAGGGAGTGCAGTGAAGCCTCTTACACTGAGATGCAGTACCTTAGACCTCTGCGCCACTCGGGAGGTATACTGTCATAAAGGTTAGCATATTTGCAATGAACCAAACTGTTTTTGCATGTTATTTTGAGTGTGACATTGAAGGGATAGTTCACCCAAAATTCAAAATGCTGGTTTGAAGACCCGAGCCGAAAAGATGAAAAATCTGTCGATGTGTCCTTGAGAAAGGCACTTAACCCTAATCTCTAATCCATCTGTTGTCCAGGTATGACAGCAACCCATTATTTGGTTTTGTTTACCTGGCTACTGTTTAAAATGTTAACTTTTTAACATTTGTGGCACAAATCCAATGCAAGTCAATTAGCATTTCCGTGCTTCATATCCAAATCATCTATAAGTAACATCAGTGAATACATTTTTTGATACTTTAGGATGAGTTGGACATGCTAATATGCTAATATACGGTGCATTCAGAAAATATTCAGACCCCTTGACATTTTCCAAATTTCCAGCCTTATTCTAAAATTGATTAAATTGTTTTTTACCCCTCATCAATCTACATACAATATACCATAATGACAAAGCAAAAACCGGTTTTATAAATTTTTGCAAATATATAAAAAATTCTAACTGAAATATCACATTTACATAAGTATTCAGACCCTTTACTCAGTACTTTGTTGTAGCACCTTTGACAGTGATTACAGCCTTGAGTCTTCTTGGGTATGACGCTACAAACATGGCACACCTGTATTTGGGGAGTTTCTCCCATTTTTCTCTGCAGATCCTCTCAAGCTCTGTCAGGTTGGATGGGGAGCGTCGCTGCACAGCTATTTTCAGGTCTCTCCAGAGATGTTCGATCGAGTTCAAGACCGGGCTCTGGCTGGGCCACTCAAGGACATTCAGAGACTTGTCCCGAAGCCACTCCTGCATTGTCTTGGCTGTGTGCTTACTGTCGTTGTCCTGTTGGAAGGTGAACCTTCACCCCAGTCTGAGGTCCTGAGCGCTCTGGAGCAGGTTTTCATCAAGGATCTTTCTGTACATTGCTCTGTTCATCTTTCCCTCGATCCTGACTAGTCTCCCAATCCCTGCCGCTGAAAAACATCCCCACAGCATGATGCTGCATCCACCATTCACCATAGGGATGGTGCCAGGTTTCCTCCAGATATAAAGCTTGTAGAAACATCTCAAGGATGATCAATGGAAACAGGATGCACCTGAGCTCAATTTCGAGTCTCATAGCAAAGGTTTTTTATTTTTAATACATTTTCAAAAATTTCTAAAAACCTGTTTTCGCTTTGTCATTATTGGGTATTGTGTGTAGATTGATGAGGGGGAAAACGTATTTAATACATATTACAATAAGGCTGTAACGTAACAAAATGTTGAAAAAGTCAAGGGGTCTGAATACTTTCCAAATGCACTGTAGATACCATTGACTTGCATTGGATTTGTGCCACAAATGTTAAAACGTTAGACTACAAATAGTGCTGTTGTAGGGGAGACCAGGGATGGTTTAGAACTCCCGGGTGGCGCAGTGGTCTAGGGCACTGCATCGCAGTGCTAGCTGCGCCACCAGAGTCTCTGGGTTCGCGCCCAGGCTGGGCTGGGCTCGCGCCCAGGCTCTGTCGCAGCCGGCCGCAACCGGGAGATCTGTGGGGCGACGCACAATTGGCATAGCGTCGTCCGGGTTAGGGAGGGTTTGGCCGGTAGGGAGGGTTTGGCCGGTAGGGTATCCTTGTCTCAGTATGTAAAAAAAAATTAAAATAAAAAGATAAATTTAAATAAAAATAAATTTTAAAAAATGTTATAAAATGTATGCACTCTACTGTAAGTCGCTCTGGATAAGAGCGTCTGCTCTTGGCCGGTAGGGATATCCTTGTCTCAGTATGTAAAAATGTAATAAAATGTATGCACTCTACTGTAAGTCGCTCTGGATAAGAGCGTCTGCTCTTGGCCGGTAGGGATATCCTTGTCTCAGTATGTAAAAAAAAAATTAAAAAATCTATGCACTCTACTGTAAGTCGCTCTGGATAAGAGCGTCTGCTAAATGACTAAAATGTAAATGTTTAGATTTTTTTTGTCAATTTCTCAGAGATTGAGCTTCTACATTCAAAATGTGACTGGAACAACTTCTCTTCTGTCTGCTATAACTTGGTATAGGTATTATCTCTTTACATCCAACAGACAAGGTGTGACTTTGTCTCAAATGTTACAATTTACCCCACCTCCTGGGTCAGTTGTAACAAGGCTTGGGGTGAAATGTTACCCCACATCCTGGGTCAGTTGTAACAGGGCTTGGGGTGAAATGTTACCCCACCTCCTGGGTCAGTTGTAACAGGGCTTGGGGTGAAATGTTACCCCACCTCCTGGGTCAGTTGTAACAGGGCTTGGGGTGAAATGTTACCCCACCTCCTGGGTCAGTTGTAATAGGGCTTGGGGTGAAATGTTACCCCACCTCCTGGGTCAGTTGTAATAGGGCTTGGGGTGAAATGTTACCCCACCTCCTGGGTCAGTTGTAACAGGGCTTGGGGTGAAATGTTACCCCACCTCCTGGGTCAGTTGTAACAGGGCTTGGGGTGAAATGTTACCCCACCTCCTGGGTCAGTTGTAACAGGGCTTGGGGTGAAATGTTACCCCACCTCCTGGGTCAGTTGTAATAGGGCTTGGGGTGAAATGTTACCCCACCTCCTGGGTCAGTTGTAACAAGGCTTGGGGTGAAATGTTACCTCACCTCCTGGGTCAGTTGTAACAGGGCTTGGGGTGAAATGTTACCCCACCTCCTGGGTCAGTTGTAACATGGCTTGGGGTGAAATGTTACCCCACCTCCTGGGTCAGTTGTAACAGGGCTTGGGGTGAAATGTTACCCCACCTCCTGGGTCAGTTGTAACAGGGCTTGGGGTTGCATGTAACCGTTTGAAATAATGTTTCAATCATGACATGCAACGAGATATTGAAAGTCTTTATTGAGAACATTTTGTTCAGAAATAGTCATACGTTTTGTGAATCTAATCACAAAGAAGGTGATGCCATCAAAAAAACAAATTTGCCCCGCAAAACATTACTTTCTTATCTCAAAATAGTATTTTTGTCAATCAAACGTGCAGTCGATCACAGGGTTTTGTTTCTTCACATGAGGGTTGAGGACTAAACTGAGCATGTGCACAACGAGACATGATTTGAGCTTGTTCCTGATTGGCAGATATCGAGAGTGTTACATCTATCCCGAGTTACATCCATCCCCGGTCTCCCCTAGTCTATTTGGCCGGAGATCGAGATGCACATTGGCTTAATGATGGAGAGTTCCACATGGTGGGAACTGGCGGTACAAAGTGGTACAACCTCAAGTAAAACATCCTGAAACAGCTCTGACAGGCCTAATCAAGTGCTTGGTTTTACATTTTCCATTGGCCAGGAAACAGATTGTTTAAATTCCAAATGGCACCCTATTCCCTTTACGGTGCACTACGTTTGACCAGGGCCAATAGATGTACTATAAAGGGAATAGGATACCGTTTGGGACAGACGCCTTGTGTTCCTGGCTGCAGGACATCAGCCTGTGATGGAGGGACCAGAGCCTGTTTCCTATTCATCAGAGCCTTATGAAGCAGCTTCATAGCCGACGACCCTATAGTCATCACCTCAAAGGGCCTTGGCTGGAGCTAGCATATCACGACAAAGCTGCTTTGGTGTTGCACACCCCCCCTTTCTCTCTCATGTTCTCTTCTCTGTCTGACTATCTGTCTCTCTTTCTGTCCGTCTGTCTCTCTCCCTTTCTGTCTCTCTCTCTCCAGCTCTCCGTCTGTCTCTCTCTCATGTTCCCTTCTCTGTCTGACTATCTGTCTCTCTTTCTGTTCGTCTGTGTCTCTCCCTTTCTCTCTCTCTCTCTTCCGCTCTGTCTGTCTCTCTCCCTTTCTCTCTCTCTCTCCCGCTCTGTCTGTCTCTCTCTCTCTGCCTCTGTCTGTCTCTGATTTGCTGGATATTTTAGCTATAGCAACATCCTCTCACCCGCTCCACTATGCCAAGGACATCAGCATTGAGGGTGGTCATCCTCTAGGCGTCTCTGTTGCCTCACCCCAGGATCCTCTAGTTCCGAGACCCCAACAAAACTGAGTAACAGACAGAGTCAGACTCCCTCTCTCCGGCCATGACAGGCTGATGATTCACTTCTGCATCCCAAATGACGCCCTATATATATATATAGTGTGCTACTGTTGACCAGGGCCCCAAAATATTGCACTATGCAGGGAATAGGGTGCCATTTGGGACGCAACCAATCTACTGGGGTAATGAGGAGTTTTACTGTAATCCCCTTGAGATGAGCACAAAGTTCCTTCCCTCTCTGGTCTGGTTTTGTATTTGTATTTATTATGGATCCCCATTAGCTGCTGCCAAGGCAGCAACTACTCTTCCTGGGGTCCGGGCAAAATTAAGGCAGTTATACAATTTTAAAAACATTACAATACATTCATTACAGAATTCACAACACACTAAGAGTTTGCCCTCAGGCCCATACTCCACTACCACGTATCTACAATGCAAATCCATGTGTACATGTGTACTGTATATAGTGCGTATGTTATCATGTGTGTGTGTGCATGTGTCTGTGTCTATGTTTGTGTTACTTCACAGTCCCCACTGTTCCATAAGGTGTATTTTTACCTACTTTTTAAATCTGATTCTACTGCTTGCATCAGTTACCTGATGTGGAATAGAGTTCCATGTAGTCATGGCTCTATGTAGTACTGTGCACTTCTCATAGTCTGTTCTGGACTTGGGGACTGTGAAGAGACCTCTGGTGGTATGTCTTGTGGGGTATGCATGGGTGTCCGAGCAGTGTGCTAGTAATTTAAACAGACAGCTTGGTACCTTCAACTTGTCAACACCTCTTACAAAAACAAGTAATGAGGAAGTCAATCTCTCTTCCACTTTGAGCCATGAGAGATTGACATGCATGTCATTAATGTTATCTCACTGTGTACTGTTCTGAGCCAACTGCAATTTTCCCAAGTCCCTCTTTGTGGCACCTGACCACACTACTGAACAGTGCGACAAAACCAGGGCCTGTAGGACCTGCCTTGTTGATAGTGTTGTTAAGAAGACAGAGTATGGACAGACTTCTCCCCATCTTAGCTACTGTTGTTTCAATATGTTTTGATCATGACAGTTTACAACCCAGGGTTACTCCAAGCACCTTAGTTACATCAACTTGTTCAATTTCGAGATGTAGTTGAGGTTTAGGGTTTAGTGAATGATTTGTCCCAAATACAATGCTTTTAGTTTTGGAAATATTTATTTCCTTGCCACCCATTCTGGAACTAACTGCAGCTCTTTGTTAAGTGTTGCAGTCATTTCAGTCGCAGTAGTAGCTGACGTGTATAGTGTTGAGGCATTCACATACATAGACACACTGGCCGTACTCAAAGCCAGTGGCATGTTGTTAGTTAAGATTGAAAAAAGTAAGGGGCCTAAACAGCTGCCCTGGGGAATTCCTGCTTCTACCTGGATTATATTTGAGAGGCTTCCATTAAAGAACACCCTCTGTGTTCTGATAGACAAGTAACTCTTTATCCACATTATAGCAGGGGGTGTAAAGCAATAACACATACGTTTTTCCAGCAGCAGACTACGATCAATAATGTCAAAAGCTGCACTGAACTCTAACAAGACAGCCCCCACAATCATTTTATCATCAATTTCTCTCAGCCAATCATCAGTCATTTGTGTAAGTGCTGTGCTTGTTGAGTGTCCTTCCCTATATGCGTGCTGAAAGTCTGTGGTCAATTTACTTTCTGTGAAATAGCATTGTATCTGGTCAAGCACAGAGGTCTGATGTCCCCCTCCCTCTCTGGTCAGGCACAGAGGTCTGATGTCCCCCTCCCTCTCTGGTCAGGCACAGAGGTCTGATGTCCCCCTCCCTCTCTGGTCTGGTTAGACAGAGGTCTGATGTCCCCCTCCCTCTCTGGTCTGGTTAGACAGAGGTCTGATTATGTCTGTTGGGTCAATGCCCACTGACATCCTCTCGTTCCTGATGATAATAACAATTTTCCGTGAAATACGAAAGCGCTGTTGAGAGCAAGTGCAACTATTAGGCTGACTGGAACATTATGTAATACAGAAAATTGTGTAACAGTGGATTTGAAGACGTTAACATTGAACCGTTGAGTCTTTTATGTAACCTTTATTTAACTAGGCAAGTCAGTTAAGAACAAATTCTTATTTACAATGACGGCCTACGCCGGCCAAACCCAGAAAACGCTGGGCTAATTGTGCGCCTCCCTATGGGACTCGGCCGGTTTTGATACAGCCTGGAATTGAACCAGGATCTGTAGTGACGCCTCTAGCAGTGAGATGCAGTGCCTTAGACTGATGCGCCACTCAGGAGCCCAGGCTGTTGCAGTACGATTGAGTGTTGAATTACACGTTGATTTTAACATCTTTATACATGTAGACAATTTGTTTTCATCCATGAACATTCAGTGAAATACTTCAGAGAATGTAATGTACTGTATTTAAAGTCCTGTTCTCAGTGTAGTGTAGATTGAAGTCATGTAGACGGAAGGTTAAAGGTCAATGCATAGTAAAAGAAAAATGCATTTTACTACTGTTTAATCATCTAAACATAATTAGATATTTTTCCCCCAATTCAATTTTATTTTAATTTCAATGTATTAAATTGTGGAAACATGTTATATGCATCGGAGACAAAAAAACGGAATAACCTTTGTATGTGTGTAAACAAAGTTTTACTGATACAGTTGATAATAATAGTGATACTGCAATGAAAAGCTACCATATTACACATACCTATGGACATGAACCATCATGGGCACCACATGGAATATACTGTAATAAATAGTTGAACACAACATCTGTACACAGAAACAATGCCCCAAATCCATAGAAATGTCCAAGTACAACACATTCATTTTTTTCTTCTCATAAATTTACAATTGACGTTAAAAACTTTCCAAAATAAAACCGGTAAGGTAAATTTTTTTCTATTTAGTTCCATTTCATTGAAATAAAACAAGCAACTACTGAATTTGTAAGGTATTATTTACAGGTTAATACAACAAGCAACTACTGAATTTGTAAGGTATTATTTACAGGTTAATACAACAAGCAACTACTGAATTTGTAAGTTATTATTTACAGGTTAATAAAACAAGCAACTACTGAATTTGTAAGGTATTATTTACAGGTTACTAAAACAAGCAACTACAAAAAAGGCACAATTGTCTATACAACATGTACAAAAGAAAAAATTGTCTGGAGCTGACAAAAAAGTTAAAAGATCATTATCATAAGCATCTATTGATTGCACATACAATATGAATGTCAGAAACTGTGCTTGGAATGGTGATTTGCAGAGAAACAAACCCACCCTGAAGTGTTTTCAGTCTTAGAAAGTGACAACCATTACAAAATAAGAACATTGATAAGTAGCCTGGTTAACCAGATTGAACGTTGAGATCACCATTGTAAACTCAGCATTCAGTCTGGTTTTAATCAGGCTATTCGGTTGGGGGTTTCAGGTGGCGATGACCAGTCTGTCCTCATCATCGCTGGATGCCGAGTCATCATTGTAGTCTTCCGTTTCCTGCTGTCGTGAGGGCATCGACTGCCTCCGAGGCGTGACAGGCTCACTGGCTCCCTCTGCTGGAGGTTTCTTATTCTTATCCAGACCGCTGTCAGGAGCTGGGGCTGGAACTGGAGCTGGGGCCGGAGCTGGGGCTGGACCTGGCTGTGCTAGCGATGTTGTTACCCTCTCTTTCTTTTCTGAAGTCTGTGTGTCATCAGAGCCTCTGGAACCTCCGGAACCCCCTGACCCTGATCTGCTGCATGATGATGCCAATTCCTGGGCGAGACTTCCCCTCAGGGTGGCGGTGGGATGGGAAGCAGCAGACAGACAGCTGACTGAGGGTCCGGTTTCAGTCTGAGAGGAGGGCTGAGGGGCCCGTGGGGCTCCTGGGGCATCGAGGCTGCCCTGCCTCTCAAAGGGTCCGGCGAGGGGACTGAGGCCGGAGAGGGGGCTGAGGGAGGGGATGAGGGTGGGAACGGCGATGTTGAGGATCTGCAGGCCGGAGATGTGGGTGTGGTGGTGGGGGACTGTCCTGCTCTGTGAGGTGGGGGTGTGAGCCAGGACATGCAGGCCCAAGGTGGCATTGAGCGACAGGCCACGTTGGGATAGCAGCTGGGTGGAGGTCAGGCCTTCTGAGCTGGTCAGTGTCAGAGTCTCCAGACCCATGGACTGCAGCGTCTGGTGGGAGGCCCCGAGGGCCGGTAGACCAACCACCTTCCCCAGCCCAGTCACCTGCCCAAGCCCAGGCACCTGCCCAGCCACCTGCCCCTGCCCAGCCACCTGCCCCAGCCCAGCCACCTGCCCAAGGGGGAAGCAGGGCATGATACTACTGATGGGCTCCTGGACCACCAGAAGCTGGTTGACGGGGGATGAGGGACTCACCATACCATCAGCCTCGGGGGAGTTAGAGGAGTTGTGGAATGGGAGGGGGCTGGTGTTCCGGTGGATGACGCTCACAGCGGGGATGGTGAGCTGGACAGGGCCAGCCTGGATGGGCACGAAGGTGGAATAGGCTGCCAGGCCAGCGGGAACCAGCTGGATGCCCCCCACGGGGACCATGTTGTAGGGGGAGTGTGAGGGCTGCTGGGAGTGCAGAGGCAGGTGGCTGAAGAGGTGGGTGTTTGTCCCCTGTGTGGCCCCTGGTCCTTGGGTCGGGCCCTGGGAAGGAAAGTGCAAGGGGCTGTAGGAGGATGACTGGAGGCCATAGGAGGAGGTCTGAGTGCTGACATCTGTCCCGACAGGGACACCTGGGTCACTCACTGACAGGGCCAAAGTGCCATCCTGGGAAAGAGCAAAATAAAAACTAGTAATTATGACCTTTACTTACTGCATGACTGATCTGGAAACAGGACCAACACTGAACATACTCCTCATGCCTTTTCACAGGAACAACTTATTGAAAAGACATGAGAAGACGATACACCACATGACCAAAAGTAAGTGGACACCTACTTGTCAAACATCTCATTCCAAAATCATGAGCATTAATATGGAGTTGGTCGCCCCCTTTACTGCTATAACAGTCTCCACTTTTCTGGGGAGGCTTTCCACTAGATGTTGGAACATTGCTGCGGGGACTTGCTTCCATTCAGCCACAAGAGCATTAGTGAGGTCAGGCACTGATGTTGAGCGATTAGGACGGGCTCACATTCATCCCAAAGGTGTTAGATGGTGTTGAGGTCAGGGCTCTGTGCTGAGCAGTCAAGTTCTTCCATACCGATCTCAACAAATAATTTCTGTATGGACCTCGCTTTGTGCATGGGGGCATTGTAATGCTGAAACAGGAAAGGGCCTTCCCCAAACTGTTGCTACAAAGTTGGAAGCACAGAATCGTCAAAAAAATTATTTTATGCAGTCGCGTTAAGATTTCCCTTCACTGGAACTAAGGGGCCTAGCCCAACCTTGAAAAACAGCCCCAAACCATTATTCCTCCTCCACCAAACTTTACAGTTGGCACTATGTATTCGGGCAGACGTTCTCCTGGCATCCGCCAAACCCAGATTCGTCTGTAGGACTGCCAGATGGTGAAGCGTGATTCATCACTCAAGAGAACGCGTCTCCACTGCTCTGGACTCCAATGGCAGCAAGCTTTACACCACTCCAGCCAACACTTGGCATTGCGCATGGTGATCTTAGGCCTGTGTGTGGATGCTCGGCCATGGAAACCAGTTTCATGAAGCTCCCGACGAATAGTTATTGTGCTGACGTTGCTTCCAGAGGCAGTTTGGAACTCAGTAAGTAGTGAGTGTTGCAACCGAGGACAGACTATTTTTAGGCGCTGTGTGCTTCAGCACTTGGCGGTCCCGTTCTGTGAGCTTGTGTGGACTACCACTTTTCGGCTGAGCCGTTGTTGCTCCTAGGTGTTTCCACTTCACAATAACAGCACTTACAGTTGACCGGTGCAGCTCTAGCAGGGCAGAAATATGACAGACTGTCTTGTTGGAAAGGTGGCGTCCTATGACGGTGCCACGTTATAAGTAACTGAGCTCTTCACTAAGGCCATTCTACTGGCAATGTTTGTCTATGGAGATTGCATGGCTGTGTGCTCGATTGTATACAACTGTCTGCAACGAGTGTGGCTGAAATTGCCAAATAATCTAATTTGAAGGGGTGTCCACATACTTTTGTATATATAGTGCATGTGACTAGAAACGAGCCATTCATTGAAAGCTGATAATCAGAAATACATTCACCTTTTCATTCAGAACAGATTTGCTGAAGTGCCTCGCATAAGGGATTCAAGGGTATGGGTATGGAAGGGTATGGGTATGAAAGGGTATGGGTATGAAAGGGTATGAAAGTGCAGAGTGACTGGGATGGAGAGAGAGAGGATGGGGGGAGGAGGAGCACATGGTGGGGCTCACCTGGCTGAGCTTGGAGCAGCTCTTGCCCGGTGCGGGGGGACAAGGGGGCACGTCAAAGTCAGGGTAATCGATGGACATCTGCCTGCACGGCGAGACAGGGCTCATCATGGGCACCGACTCTGTGCCAGATGTGTGGGGGGGCGGGGAGTAGGGCAAGGGGCTGGAGAAGCCTCCGGAGATGGACATCTGCTTGACCAGGGAGACAGGGCTCAGCATGGGCACGGATTCTGTGTCTGAGGCATCGTGGGTGTGGGAGTCGGAGGCAGGGGGCTGGGGGAGTGACAGGGCAGCTGGGTGGTGGTGGTGGTGGATGGACAACTGGGCCAGAAGGGAGCTGGGAGGGAGCTCAGCCTGGAGGGAGGAGGGGATGTGCTGGGGGCTGGCTGAGACCGAGGGGTTGGTGGACAGGCCCGACTCAGCCTGGCTGTCATCCTCCTCTTCCTCATTATCATCTTCGTTGTCATCATCAGCACCTTCGGAGTCCTCTCCGTCTGAATCTGGGCGGTCTGTACTGCCCACCTGGCTATGGTCTCCTGGGGAAGAGAAACAGAGGGCTCTTAGTTACCAAGACAGAGAGATAGAGGGCTCTTAGTTACCAAGACAGAGAGATAGAGGGCTCTTAGTTACCAAGACAGGGGTATATATATATTAACCAACATTGATCTGAAACAGCGGTATATATACACTGCTCAAAAAAATAAAGGGAACACTTAAACAACACAATGTAACGCCAAGTCAATCACACTTCTGTGAAATCAAACTGTCCACTTAGGAAGCAACACTGATTGACAATACATTTCACATGCTGTTGTGCAAATGGAATAGACAACAGGTGGAAATTATAGGCAATTAGCAAGACACCCCCAATAAAGGAGTGGTTCTGCAGGTGGTGACCACAGACCACTTCTCAGTTCCTATGCTTCCTGGCTGATGTTTTGGTCACTTTTGAATGCTGGCGGTGCTCTCACTCTAGTGGTAGCATGAGACGGAGTCTACAACCCACACAAGTGGCTCAGGTAGTGCAGTTCATCCAGGATGGCACATCAATGCGAGCTGTGGCAAGAAGGTTTGCTGTGTCTGTCAGCGTAGTGTCCAGAGCATGGAGGCGCTACCAGGAGACAGGCCAGTACATCAGGAGACGTGGAGGAGGCCGTAGGAGGGCAACAACCCAGCAGCAGGACCGCTACCTCCGCCTTTGTGCAAGGAGGAGCAGGAGGAGCACTGCCAGAGCCCTGCAAAATGACCTCCAGCAGGCCACAAATGTGCATGTGTCTGCTCAAACGGTCAGAAACAGACTCCATGAGGGTGGTATGAGGGCCCGACGTCCACAGGTGGGGGTTGTGCTTACAGCCCAACACCGTGCAGGACGTTTGGCATTTGCCAGAGAACACCAAGATTGGCAAATTCTCCACTGGCGCCCTGTGCTCTTCACAGATGAAAGCAGGTTCACACTGAGCACATGTGACAGACGTGACAGAGTCTGGAGACGCCGTGGAGAACGTTCTGCTGCCTGCAACATCCTCCAGCATGACCGGTTTGGCGGTGGGTCAGTCATGGTGTGGGGTGGCATTTCTTTGGGGGGCCGCACAGCCCTCCATGTGCTCGCCAGAGGTAGCCTGACTGCCATTAGGTACCGAGATGAGATCCTCAGACCCCTTGTGAGACCATATGCTGGTGCGGTTGGCCCTGGGTTACTCCTAATGCAAGACAATGCTAGACCTCATGTGGCTGGAGTGTGTCAGCAGTTCCTGCAAGGGGAAGGCATTGATGCTATGGACTGGCCCGCCCGTTCCCCAGACCTGAATCCAATTGAGCACATCTGGGACATCATGTCTCGCTCCATCCACCAACGCCACGTTGCACCACAGACTGTCCAGGAGTTGGCGGATGCTTTAGTCCAGGTCTGGGAGGAGATCCCTCAGGAGACCATCCGTCACCTCATCAGGAGCATGCCCAGGCGTTATAGGGAGGTCATACAGGCACGTGGAGGCCACACACACTACTGAGCCTCATTTTGACTTGTTTTAAGGACATTACATCAAAGTTGGATCAGCCTGTAGGGTGGTTTTCCACTTTAATTTTGAGTGTGACTCCAAATCCAGACCTCCATGGGTTGATAAATTTGATTTCCATTGATAATTTTTGTGTGATTTTGTTGTCAGCACATTCAACTATGTAAAGAAAAAAGTATTTAATAAGAATATTTCATTCATTCAGATCTAGGATGTGTTATGTTAGTGTTCCCTTAATTTTTTTGAGCAGTGTATATTAACCAACATTGATCTGAGACAGCGGTATATATTAACCAACATTGATCTGAGACAGCGGTATATATATATATTAACCAACATTGATCTGAGACAGCGGTATATATATATTAACCAACATTGACCCGAGACAGCAGTACATATATACAGTTGTATATTTGTGTCATTCTCAAAACTTTTGGCCACGACGATCTTAACCAACATTGATCTGAGATAGCGGTGTCAATATGTTGAGATATTAACCAACATTCATGTGGGAACTTTGAAAATCAGATATCTGGTACAGACTATATCCCTCCCCACAGTAAGAAAGTCTGCCAAGGAATAGCATTAAGACTGGGTCAATAATGAGTCTGTCCAAAATGGCACCCTATGTCCTATATAGTGCACTATGTAGGAAATAGGTTTCCATTTGGGATGCACTTTAGATTTGAAGGACTGGTGATTCACATTCACACCCTTACAGGCCACCACAGGCCTTACAGGCCACCACAGGCCTTACAGGCCACCACAGGCCACCACAGGCCTTACAGGCCACCACAGGCCACCACAGGCCTTACAGGCCACCACAGGCCTTACAGTCCACCACAGGCCACCACAGGCCTTACAGGCCACCACAGGCCACCACAGGCCTTACAGGCCTTACAGGCCACCACAGGCCACCACAGGCCACCACAGGCCTTACAGGCCACCACAGGCCACCACAGGCAGAAGGAAGGATAAAAACAAATATCCTCTCAGTACCGGCCCGGGACCATAGAAAGCTTTTTAGCCTCGCTCTCTCTCTCCCTCGTTCTCTCTCTCCCTCGTTCTCTCTCTCTCTCCCTCGTTCTCTCTCTCTCTCGTTCTCTCTCTCTCTCCCTCGTTCTCTCTCTCTCTCGTTCTGTCTCTCTCTCTCATTCTGTCTCTCTCTCTCGTTCTGTGTCTCTCTCTCGTTCTGTGTCTCTCTCTCGTTCTGTGTCTCTCTCTCGTTCTGTCTCTCTCTCTCTCTCTCGTTCTGTCTCTCTCTCTCGTTCTCTCTCTCTCTCGTTCTGTCTCTCTCTCTCGTTCTGTCTCTCTCTCTCGTTCTGTCTCTCTCTCTCGTTCTGTCTCTCTCTCTCTCGTTCTCTCTCTCTCTCTCGTTCTCTCTCTCTCGCTCTATTGATGTCTTCCTCTCTTACGCTCTTCTCCTTTCTCCCTATCTATCATTATCTCTTCCTCTCTCTTCCTCTCCCTCCATTTGTGTAAAATTAGACACAGCAATTACCCCTCCCTAAATGCTGCCTGTGCATGCCGCCCACATGCCTCCCAGTAAAGAGGAGAACAAGCTGCATTTAGAATGTCTAATTAGGACCCTAGCAGTGACATCACAACACAGACCGTGACAGTCGGCATTTCATAGCGGTGTATAGTCATTATCAGGACAACTATCAAAAGGAATGTGGAAGGGTGATTCTGTTACTAGAGGCATAGGAGAGAGGTGTTGGATTCACCCGATGATGTTACATTGGGCTTCTGTCCGAGCGCGAATGTGTCTGTGTGAGGCGTTATCCAGTTACACATACTGTAGGAGTCTGAAACCCACAGCGTCTCTTGATTTAAATCAAAATGACAAGGAAGACACGGAGTGTAACAGCCACCTCTTAAACAAAAGCTGTTTTATAAACCTTCCTAATCAAATTCACATTTTGTGTTATAAACAAAGGCTTAAACCTGAGTTAGTTAATCCCAGTTTAGCTAGGGGATCTGTGTGGATTAAGAGATCTGACACTGAAAGTTAAAAAAAATCTAAAATATTACTACAAATCTGTAATATCCCTTTGACCTAAGAGGAATGTGTTTATTTCTGTCTCTCATTGAGAGAGCTGATGAACTGGCTTCATAACAGTCATCCCAGCACATACGTCAGTACGCCTGTGTGTATTACAGACCCGGTGGTGAATTCCCATTATAAATAGGCAGAACAACTATGTATGTCTTCCCAGAACATATGCCCCTACGTCAGTACGCCTGTGTGTTTTACAGTACGGTGGGTCGAAGCTGATATGTGACGTACCTGAGTCTTCTGCATCCTGGTCCTCCACACCCATCTCTATACACTTCTTACTGTGTGCCTTGGACTTCATATGCTTGGTCAGATTCCCTGTGGGAAGAGATTCAAGTTTATTAAATAAAATACAATTGTATTTGTCACATGGGCCGAATTCAACAGTGAAATGCTTGCTTACTTTATTTGTAACATCAATGCCATAGCAACAATATAAAATGAGATGCTCTTTACAAGTTGAGGAGCACTCTGAAATGAAACGCTAAAATCACATAGTAACCTACTTACCAATAAGGGGTTTATTTGAAAAACATTTTGGAAGGTTTGTTGAGATGGGAGGGGCTTGCACAGGAGGAGCTTACGTAAGACTGAGAACACTTTGTGTTCCAAATGGCACCCTATTCCCTTTATAGTGCACTATTTTTGACTAGGGCCCATAGGACTCTGGTTAAAAGTAGTGCACTATGTAGGGACTAGAGCGCCATATGAGACAAAGCCACGGTCTCTGGGCAGACAGCATATGTAATGGGTGAGTAAAGGGAACGTGGGATGTTGTGCTGACACTGTGTTATGTTACTGTTCTGCAGTGTGTGTAGACGGAATGGTGAATCGTACTGTCTTTTATTAAGAGACGGAAAGAGACAAAGTCTTCAAAACGACCTAGGGTTTCAAACAGGAAAAAGATTAGAGCGAAACTCGGTTGAAATTTTAAAAAACGCATTAAAATGTAGGAATTAAGTAATAAAGTGGAATATATGCCCTCATTCTAAATGAACTATCCTTCAATTTCATTGAACAGTGCGTAATTGGGCTCACAATGCGTGTTTCCTTGTCCAACAAAATATCAACAGTGTTTTCAGTGCATATCGCCTACGACACCAAAGCAACAGCCTGCTGCTGCAGTCAGTTACTGGTAGACGATCAAACAAAAAGTAGCTGTCGAGTTAAAAAAAAGAATGTTCACACTTTTTTTAAAAAATTTTAAATTTAATTTACCATTATTTAACTAGGCAAGCCAGTGAAGAACAATTTTTTATTTTCAATGACGGCCTAGGAACAGTGGGTTAACTGCCTTGATCAGGGGCCGAACGACAGATTTTTATCCTTGTCAGCTCTGGTTACTAGTCCAACGCTCTAACCACTAGGCTACCTGCTGGTTACTAGTCCAACGCTCTAACCACTAGGCTACCTGCTGGTTACTAGTCCAACGCTCTAACCACTAGGCTACCTGCTGGTTACTAGTCCAACGCTCTATCCACTAGGCTACCTGCTGGTTACTAGTCCAACGCTCTATCCACTAGGCTACCTGCTGGTTACTAGTCCAACGCTCTACCCACTAGGCTACCTGCTGGTTACTAGTCCAACGCTCTAACCACTAGGCTACCTGTTGGTTACTAGTCCAACGCTCTAACCACTAGGCTACCTGCTGGTTACTAGTCCAACGCTCTAACCACTAGGCTAAATGCTGGTTACTAGTCCAACGCTCTAACCACTAGGCTACCTGCTGGTTACTAGTCCAACGCTCTAACCACTAGACTACCTGCTGGTTACTGGCCCAACGCTCTAACCACTAGACTACCTGCTGGTTACTGGCCCAACACTCTAACCACTAGACTACCTGCTGGTTACTGGCCCAACGCTCTAACCACTAGACTACCTGCTGGTTACTGGCCCAACACTCTAACCACTAGGCTACCTGCTGGTTACTAGTCCAACGCTCTAACCACTAGGCTACCTGCTGGTTACTGGCCCAACGCTCTAACCACTAGGCTACCTGCTGGTTACTGGTCCAACGCTCTAACCACTAGACTACCTGCTGGTTACTAGTCCAACGCTCTAACCACTAGGCTACCTGCTGGTTACTGGCCCAACGCTCTAACCACTAGGCTACCTGCTGGTTACTAGTCCAACGCTCTAACCACTAGGCTACCTGCTGGTTACTGGCCCAACGCTCTAACCACTAGGCTACCTGCTGGTTACTGGTCCAACGCTCTAACCACTAGACTACCTGCTGGTTACTAGTCCAACGCTCTAACCACTAGACTACCTGCTGGTTACTAGTCCAACACTCTAACCACTAGGCTACCTGCTGGTTACTAGTCCAACGCTCTAACCACTAGGCTACCTGCTGGTTACTAGTCCAACGCTCTAACCACTAGACTACCTGCTGGTTACTAGTCCAACACTCTAACCACTAGGCTACCTGCTGGTTACTGGCCCAACGCTCTAACCACTAGGCTACCTGCTGGTTACTAGCCCAACGCTCTAACCACTAGGCTACCTGCTGGTTACTGGCCCAACGCTCTAACCACTAGGCTACCTGCTGGTTACTAGCCCAACGCTCTAACCACTAGGCTACCTGCTGGTTACTGGCCCAACGCTCTAACCACTAGGCTACCTGCTGGTTACTGGTCCAACGCTCTAACCACTAGACTACCTGCTGGTTACTAGTCCAACGCTCTAACCACTAGACTACCTGCTGGTTACTAGTCCAACACTCTAACCACTAGGCTACCTGCTGGTTACTAGTCCAACGCTCTAACCACTAGGCTACCTGCTGGTTACTAGTCCAACGCTCTAACCACTAGACTACCTGCTGGTTACTAGTCCAACGCTCTAACCACTAGACTACCTGCTGGTTACTAGTCCAACACTCTAACCACTAGGCTACCTGCTGGTTACTAGTCCAACGCTCTAACCACTAGACTACCTGCTGGTTACTAGTCCAACGCTCTAACCACTAGACTACCTGCTGGTTACTAGTCCAACGCTCTAACCACTAGGCTACCTGCCGACCACTTTACATTAACATATACAGTATATTATACCTTAACATTTATAAAGGCTTATAAGTAGTTTATAATAATTCATTTTCAGATATTACTGATTTATAAATCTGTAATAGACAGCTTAAAGCCATTCGTTATTGTAAACCAAAAGGTATATATATACCTTAAGGTGTAAATTAAGGCAGGGGTTAAAGTAAGGCGGCAAGGTCCGGTACGGCGTCCCGGCAAAAATTAATAGTAGTGGGTAAGCCATATCGATAGGCTCACGTTCTATCACAATTACAACATGCCAAAAGAAACTATAGGTTATTACACTATTAACAGTACTGCATGTCAGACACATGGACAACTAGCTAATTGACTGGAAACCGGGTGGAATACGCTTTCAAATTGCTTTGTGGTTTGAGGACAACACTTGCATTTTGTCAAGGTGGAGATGAGTGGCCGAGACCCGAGGTGCGCGCGGACAACAGCGGATGCATCAATTCATGCTACAGGTGTAGGCCTAATGAAAAATTGCAGAATATCATCACAATGTCTCTTTCCATTCATCAAATTGCGAGTGCACAGTGCACTGTTGGGATTTGGATGCTGAAATTATTTTGTGAGTGGACGAATGAGCAGCGGGTAGCCTTACAGGAGCGCTTTAGTCAAACAATCACTTAACAATCAGATGAAAACATCATGACTGGTTGTGTTTCTGCCACATTAAAAGGCATAGACAGCGGGTCCATAAGGCCAGGTGAAGCTTTCCCTAAAGTAAATGGAATTAAATTGCCAAAAGTATATAGCCTAATTAGCTTACTCCTGTCTATGAGGAAATAAAACATTCAAAACGGGCTATGAACTCAGATGATTTGGCCACAGAGAACCATTAGCTTCTTAAAAATAAATAAAAGTGGATTGTTTTTAAAATCGCATAGCCTAGTAACAAGGGCCCGCAATTTGGGCAGAGCGCGCTGCAAATACCAAATAGATGATTGTTGAGTTGCGACTGTCAGTGAAAAGCAGACAGATGAAGCCAGGCATATCGCAATATTTAAAAATACAATCAGGATAAAACAGTTTGGAAAGCAAATGGCTATTGCTGTGAAGAGATGACAATGAAAAGACTCCAATCTGTCTTTTAGTTATCAAAATGCGTAACTTAATTGAGCGAACAGTAGCCTATCTTATTGGTGCCAGCGGAGAACATCGGCCATATCCTCGGTGAGTGTGCATATTCACTGTCTTCATCATTGGGTCAGTGCCACTTTTGTTTGTTTTTGGACAATCTTTTCCTCCTCCAGATTAGATGGACGTCATATTATATTTGTGTCTACTCTTTCCGTAGGCCGATTATATGGATTAGACAAAATCGTTTTTATTGATTTGTTTGTTTGTCAGTGTCAGGTACGCTACGCTGTAATTTTTGTAGTATAAAAAAAATGTGCGCGCGCACTTCGTTGTCCTGTACCGGTAAGAAATTACATCTACTTTCTTTCACCACTGCATTCATGTATAATATAAACTGGGTGGTTAAAACCCTGAATGCTGATTGGCTGACAGCCGTGGTATATCAGACCGTATACCACCAGTATGACAAAATATTTATTTTTACTGCTCTAATTACATTGGTAACCAGTTTATAATAGCAATAAGGCACATCTGGGGTTTGCGTTGTGTCTAAGAACAGCCCTTAGCCGTGGTATATTGGCCACATACCACACCCCCTTGGGCCTTATTGCTTAAATACACCTTACATTTATAAAGGTGGGTTCATAATGGGTCAGCGGTCAAACGACCTCCACTCATCACTGTCAAAGGCTCCCTGAAACACTTCAGCGAGCAGGCCTTTCTAATCGACCTGGCCCGGGTATCCTGGAAGGATATTGATCTCATCCCATCAGTAGAGGATGCCTGGTTATTTTTTTATTTTTTTTTAAATGCCTTCCTCACCATCTTAAATAAGCATGCCCCGTTCAAGAAATGTAGAACCAGGAACAGATATAGCCCTTGGTTCTCTCCTGACCTGACTGCCCTTAACCAACAGAAAAACATCATGTGGCGTTCTGCATTAGCATCGAATAGCCCCCGTGATGTGCAACTTTTCAGGGAAGTTAGAAACCAATATTCACAGGCAGTTAGAAAAGCCAAGGCTAGCTTTTTCAAGCAGAAATTTGCTTCCTGCAGCACAAACTCAAAAAAGTTCTGGGACACTGTAAAGTCCATGGAGAATAAGAACACCTCCTCCCAGCTGCCCACTGCTCTGAGGCTAGGAAACTCTGTCACCACCGATAAATCCATTATAATTGAGAATTTCAATAAGCATTTTTCTACGGCTGGCCATGCTTTCCACCTGGCTACCCCTACCCCGGTCAACAGCACTGCACCCCCCACAGCAACTCGCCCAAGCCTTCCCCATTTCTCCTTCTCCCAAATCCAGTCAGCTGATGTTCTGAAAGAGCTGCAAAATCTGGACCCCTACAAATCAGCCGGGCTAGACAATCTGGAGCTTTTTTTTCTAAAACTATCTGCCGAAATTGTTGCAACCCCTATTACTAGCCTGTTCAACCTCTCTTTCGTGTTGTCTGAGATTCCCAAAGATTGGAAAGCAGCTGCGGTCATCCCCCTCTTCAAAGGGGGGGACACTCTTGACCCAAACTGCTACAGACCTATATCTATCCTACCCTGCCTTTCTAAGGTCTTCGAAAGCCAAGTCAACAAACAGATTACCGACCATTTCGAATCCCTCCGCACCTTCTCCGCTATGCAATCTGGTTTCAGAGCTGGTGATGGGTGCACCTCAGCCACGCTCAAGGTCCTAAACGATATCCTAACCGCCATCGATAAGAAACAATACTGTGCAGCTGTATTCATTGACCTGGCCAAGGCATTCGACTCTGTCAATCACCACATCCTCATAGGCAGACTCAATAGCCTTGGTTTCTCAAATGATTGCCTCGCCTGGTTCACCAACTACTTCTCTGATAGAGTTCAGTGTGTCAAATCAGAGGGCCTGTTGTCCGGGCCTCTGGCAGTCTCTATGGGGGTGCCACAGGGTTCAATTCTTGGGCCGACTCTCTTCTCTGTATACATCAATGATGTCGCTCTTGCTGCTGGTGAGTCTCTGATCCACCTCTACGCAGACGACACCATTCTGTATACTTCTGGCCCTTCTTTGGACACTGTGTTAACAACCCTCCAGACGAGCTTCAATGCCATACAACTCTCCTTCCATGGCCTCTAACTGCTCTTAAATACAAGTACAATTAAATGCATGCTATTCAACCGATCGCTGCCTACACCTGCCCGCCCGCCCGTCCGGCATCATCACTCTGGATGGTTCTGACTTAGAATATGTGGACAACTACAAATACCTAGGTGTCTGGTTAGACTGTAAACTCTCCTTCAGACTCACATCAAACATCTCCAATCCAAAGTTAAATCTAAAATTGGTTTCCTATTTCGCAAACAAAGCATCCTTCACTCATGCTGCCAACTAACCATCCTACCGATCCTCGACTTCGGCGATGTCATTTACAAAATAGCCTCCAATACCCTACTCAATAAATTGGATGCAGTCTATCACAGTGCCATCCGTTTTGTCACCAAAGCCCCATATACTACCCACCACTGCGACCTGTACGCTCTCGTTGGCTGGCCCTCACTTCATACTCGTCGCCAAACCCACTGGCTCCAGGTCATCGACAAGATCCTGCTAGGTAGTCACCCCTTATCTCAGCTCACTGGTCACCATAGCAGCACCCACCTGTAGCACGCGCTCCAGCAGGTATATCTCTCTGGTCACCCCCAAAGCCAATTCCTCCTTTGGCCGCCTCTCCTTCCAGTTCTCTGCTGCCAATGACTGGAACGAACTACAAAAATCTCTGAAACTGGAAACACTTATCTCCCTCACTAGCTTTAAGCACCAGCTGTCAGAGCAGCTCACAGATTACTGCACCTGTACATAGTCCATCTATAATGTAGGGCAAACATCTACCTCTGTATTTATTTATTTATTTTGCTCCTTTGCACCCCATTATTTATATTTCTACTTTGCACATTCTTCCACTGCAAATCTACCATTCCAGTGTTTTACTTGCTATACTGTATTTACTTCGCCACCATGGCCTTTTTTTGCCTTTAACTCCCTTATCTCACCTCATTTGCTCACATTGTATATAGACTTATTTTTCTACTGTATTACTAACTGTATGTTTGTTTTACTCCATGTGTAACTCTGTGTTGTTGTATGTGTCGAACTGCTTTGCTTTATCTTGGCCAGGTCGCAATTGTAAATGAGAACTTGTTCTCAACTTGCCTACCTGGTTAAATAAAGGTGAAATAAAAATAAATAAAAATAATGAAGTTACAGTCAGATATAACCTATATAAATATACACAAAAGTATGTGGACACCCCTTTAAATTAGTGGATTCGGGTTTCCATGGCTGAGCAGCCACACACAAGCCTAAGATCACCACGTGCAATGCCAAGCGTCGGCTGGAGTGGTGTAAAGCTTTCCGCCATTGGACTCTGAAGCAGTGGAAATGCGTTCTCTGGAGTGATGAATCACTCTTCACCATCTGGCAGTCCGACCGACGAATCTGGGTTTGGCAGATGCCAGGAGAACACTACCTGCCACAATGCACAGTGCCAACTGTAAAGTTTGGTGGAGGAGGAATAATGGTCTTGGGCTGTTTTTCATGGTTCAGGTCCCTTAGTTCCAGTGAAGGGAAATCTTAACACTACAGCATACAATTACATTATAGAGGATTCTGTGCTTCCAACTTTGTGGTACCAGTTTGGGGAAGGCCCTTTCCTGTTTCAAAATTACAATGCCACCGTTCACGAAGCGAGGTCCATACAGAAATAGTTGGTCGAGATCTTTGCTGAAGAACTTGACTGGCCTGCACAGAGCCCTGACCTCAACCCAATCGAACACCTTTGGGATGAATTAGAACACCGACTGCAAGCCAGGCCTTATCGCCCAACATCAGTACCTGACTTCACGAATGCTCTTGTGTCTGAATGGAAGCAAGTTCCCCGCAGCAATGTTCCAACATCTAGTGGAAAGCCTTCCCAGAAAAGTGGAGGCTGTTATAGCAGCAAAGAAGGAACCAACTCCATATTAATGCCCATGATTTTGGAATGAGATGTCCACATACTTTTGGTCACTTAGTGTAACAACTATTGATTAATGTATTATAAGCCAGACCACGCTACTGCTGCCGTCAGCACTGACCTTTAGTCTTGAAGGAGAAGTTGCAGTGGGTGCAGTGATAGGGCCGTACGTCCGAGTGGGTGCGGATGTGTTTACGCAGCATGCTGGGCTTCTTGCAGCGGATCCCACAGTCCTCACAGATGTATTTACCACGACCCCGCCCACGCACGTACACATAGTCTTCGTTAGATTTCAATCTGCACGGTTGACAGAAGAGGTGAGAAATAATCAAGTGTATTAAACCAAACAATTCAAAATCCTTAAATTATTTAAATCAAATAAATGTGAAATATTTTGAATATGGCTGAGATACATACCCTCCATCAAATATTTTGACTCTCCGTGGCTCTAGTTTGGATGAGGAAGAATCCTTGTCTGATTCACTGCTCACCTGAGTCTCAGGTTTCACTTTGCTGTTATTCTCAGCTGTTAGAGACTTCTGATGCTTTAGGACCTAGGGAGTAAGTTGATTTGAGAAAATAGCTAAGCACAAGAAAAGATCATGTGATAACAAGGCTCCTTCACAAATTTCCATCATAAAATGATGGCTCAAATTGATTGGATTAAGGACTAGAACATTTAACACTGATAATACAAATACAAAATAAATGTGCAAAATGGTTGTAACCTTAGGCATGACGTCTTTCAGCTTGCTTGAATAGGCCAAGATGTCTGATTTCATACTTGTCGTTATGGCCTCTGTGTAGTGTATTTTCTTTGAGTTCTGCTTGGAGTTGAAGAGAGACATCACCACCTTGGTGGGCAGGCCCAGTGGGTGGGGGTTGTTGGGGCTCACCGCCCAGGTGGAGTAGGCCGAGACCTTCTGGTCCGTCTGGGGGACATGCAGAGGCCTCCTCTTCATCAGGTAACACCAGGTGAAGGTGGTGGCAGTTTTCAGGCTGGGGAAAGACAGGCGGTGGCTGTCTCGTGTGTTGACCACAGATACAGATGAGGCCAGTTTCACCTGTCCGTGGAAAGTAGAGGGTCTAATGGGACACTTGGCAGGGGGCCATTTCTGTTCCTCGCTCTTGTCTTGAGGCTTCAGGCAGGCGTTCGCTGGCACGGCGGAGACGTGACTTCCTGGAGAGGTGGTTAATGCAAAGCTTGGCTGTAATTGAGCAACTACAGTAGATGGTTCATCCTGTTCGGTGCTTTCAGGTGTCATAGTCTTGCGGTTATTAGGAGTCTGGGCGTTCTTTTCATCCTCTGGTTTCTCGTGTTGCAGTGGAGGAGCCACAGTTTCAATGGGACTGTCTGATGATTCAGTGGCGCACACCTGCCGGACTAGCATTAGTTTCCGTTGTCTAGTCACCTCTGCCATGTTGGAGTTCAGGTAGTTGACGGACCTGCCGTCAGTGAGGCATGCAGCACCATGTTCATCCTTTGCTCGCTTCTGATGTTTTTCCATGGCGATGTCCAGGCTATTGGCAGGGGAGAGCATTCTCTTGCTTGAGGCAATGGGCTCCTGTTGTGGACAGAGGGTCACAGCTGCCATTTTCTGGGTGCAGTGTAAGGAGCCCAGGGAGGGAGCTATTTGAGTTTCACCAAAATGGTTCTGGGTATTGGAAACTAAACTGTGTTTTACTTGAAGGCCAGCAGATGCTGGAGGCCTGTCCTTGTTCATATCTGGTACAGTCTTTGTGTCTGTATTTACAACATGAAGGTTGTAGAGGCTGCCTTTACTGGCCACAGAGGGGGAAGGGTGCATCAGCTCATGGGTTATCAGGATCTGTGGCAATTGGGGAGCACCTGGCTGGTTTTGAGAAGGTCGGTTGTTTTGTAGGCCTATAGGCAATATTATCGACTGTGTCTTATTCCCTACAATCTGATGACACGGCTGTGCCACATAGACATTGTGGAGAACATCTGAAGACTTTGACACACTTTGCATCCGGTTGGCAATGGGTATTGTTAAGACGGGCAAGGTTGTCTGAGTACCTTGTGTGGAAGAGTATGTTATGCTTGATCTCAGAGCAGGACACCGCAGTTGGTACTTGGGCACAAAGCTTTTCTTGTCTTGAGAGTCAGCAGACTTGTTCTGAGCATCTTCTTGGCTGATCACGACATTAACTGCAGATTGCTGTAGATTTTGGCATGTCTGAACCCTTGATGTTAGGTGCCAAGGGTGTGGAAGACCATGAACTTGAGGCAGTTGACTTTGGCTGCCCAGGTTAATGCTTTGCACCATTTTTTCGTTGTTGTGTTGCTGGAGAGTTTTTCCAGAATGCAAAATAAAAGGTTGGGCAATAGGAGGATTGTTGGCAGTCTGTTGCATCTGTTGAGGCCTCTGCTGAGATATAGAGATTACAGTGGGGAGCCTCTGGACAGCGATGGCATGATTGCCGACATGTTGCTGACTCTCCGGCCCAATCTTTAAAGACATCTGGCGAACCAGTGGCCCCCTTCGCCTTTCAATGAGAGGTACATGCGGAGACGAGGAGGTTTGAGCACTCTTTCGCAGTTCCATTGGTGACATTGACCTGTTGGGTGGCAGAGACCTGCTGGGAGACCCACTGCCACAGTCGAAGGACTTGCTGCGATAGTCGCAAGAGATCTCCACTGAGGGTTGAGTGCAACTGATCTGTTCTGAGGCAGCACGTCTCATCATGCCAGGGACCCCTAGGGTGTTGAAGGCTATTGGTAGCCCTTGAAGATCACAGATTTTGTTGACACATTCTCCTCTGGAGGGACTCTCGGACCTTAATGGCTCGTCCCAGTCGAAGGAGGCTGATACGCTGGAACATCTTGAGAGGCTACTGTCCCTGCTGAGGCTTCGAGACAGTGAGGACTCGAAGCTGGATTCTCCAGAGGAGTGCTCCATCTGAGCCAGACGGATTCTCTTCTTCTTGGGTGGAAGCTTCTCTGTGGGTAGCTTGGACAGGCTCTCGCTCCTCTGGGGCCAGTTGAATGTATCTGCAGCCTTTTCCCCTTGCTCAGTGCTATGACCGTTATGCTCCCGATCAGGTTCCTCTGTGACCAGGATTTCAGGAATGTTGTTTTGGCGAACCAGGCGAGACTGCTGGACAGCAGCACAGCTCTCAGCCACTGCTGCTAATGTGCGGTCAACACGGTTTTCCATCCCTCCCTGGTTGGCACATTTAGGTATGGACATCTTTTCATGGTAGCTCTCTAATGAAAGATTGGCTGTAGCATCTGCCTTAATTTTTCCTGTTCTATGGCCATCTTTGTCCAGGAAATCAACAGGAGAGGCTCTGTCAATAGATTCAGAGATCTCAAATGAATTGGGCCTGCTTAGAGAGTTGGTATGTCTGATAACTGATGTACCGCTGCCTTGCCTCTGTAGGTCGCCTCTTTCTTTACCAGAGGTGTTAACCTGGGTTTCTCTGATCGGTGACAGTCTTGATTCTGTAACTCCTGCTACTAGCTGAATTTGAGGTATTTGCGGTGGGTTGCTTTTAGGCAGTAGATCAACCATGATAGAGTGCTGAGAAAATGTCTGACCTGAACTGGCTGTTGATAGTTGGCAAGAATCAAAACTAACAGAGCATGGGGGATTGGTGTCAGTTGGTGATTGGTCATCATCGTCACCAACACTCTTCATTTTCCTTCTTTTTCTAATTGATTGCTGTTGATCCATTATGCCTGAAATACCTGTTGTTCTGGGAACTAATGGCTGCTGCATGCCACGCTGAAAAACATCCAGCTCAGTCTCTCTGACAGACATCAGCTTGTTTTTCGGACCATGAAGTTCTGAACAATAGAATTTCTTGTGATTTTCAAAGTTTTCCAGTTTTCGGTATCGATTACGACAGGTCTCACACTCATACATTGTGCCTTTGCTCTGCTGAGGCTTTCGGTTTGGGTCTTGTGCATGCTCAAAAGACCTGCTCCTTTGCATTGTCACAGTGGACACGCTAGAACCATGGTAACCTTCATCCATGGAACGGACTGAGGAAAGGACCTCACTTGTGGAGAAATGTTCCACTGCTACTTGACGTACAAGGGTACGAGAATGTATTGCTGGATTTGGGGTACAGGGAGCAGATGAAAACACATCATCGTTTAAGGAACTCATTTTTTCATCAAAAGACTGGCAGATCCGTAGTATGTGGGGTTGTTGGGTAACGTTTGGTGGGAGACCCGAGTGCCCTGGAGTTGTGGGCATAGAATTACTTCTTGTTATTGGTAAACAGTCCATCGGTGGATACTGATTAGGTACAGACAATAGCAATACTTGCTTAGAGTTTTCTGTGGGGGTGAATGGGGACTTGGGTATGTCTGAGCTGGAACTTGACCTTCTCGCCATTGGTTTAAGGTCAAACTGAAAAGAGTCTTTAAATATATACGATTTGGGGGAGTCTATGCTACCTCTCCTGGAAAGAGAGGTCCTTCTTGGTTTGACACTGTCCAGCTGTTTGTCGTCAACCACTGCCTCATTGTCTGATATTAACTTTGAGATCCGCTCCTCGAGAGAGAGTGCTTTTGTTACTAATGGTGGACGCATTTGTCCTTGCACAACATGTGGCTTCTCCACCGAAGCCACATTCATAACAGTGGCAACCACTGCAGGGAGATTAGGAAGTGCATTTTTGGTGACATCCATGTCTGTTGGTGGGGTGAGCTTTACAAAGGGACTCGGGGGACTCATGGCCTGGTCTGCGCTTTCAGAACGTGAGAAATACCCAGAGTCTGTGCTGCCTAAACTGCGGGGACTAAGCAGACACTTGCCCTGCTGCTGCTGAGAAAAGTCTGTGGCCTGCTGCCTTTGAAGCTGACCATGTCCGCCTCCTGGTGGGGACCTACACTGTTGATCCTCATCCTCACTTCCTGCATCCTGTAGGGGGCTTGTGCAATCCACCTCTTTCAAGGACGACAGGACGGTGATGCTGGATCTTAGATGTGCCGTTTGGAAGTCCCTTTGCCTTTGGGCAGTAGCCTGCTCAGGGGTAGAGTCTGCGACTCTTGGACTGTCCGCCCGCTGAGGCGAGACATTAACAGGATAGACGACTACTTTCGGGAGGCCAGCTGTCCCTTTGGACTCGTAGCTCCTCTGACTCGTCGTTGGTTTAAGCGTTTCGAAAACAGCCGATAGGTCCCCTGCATCCCCATGGTTGCCTTGTGTTGTGCCTGCACTCTGCAAACTGCTCTCAGAGAATGCTGCAACACTGCTTTGTGACGAGTCAGGGTCCAGGTCCGCTGTGCTACTTTCTTCGTCACTGTCCCCGCTTTCCTCTACATCTGAATGTGTTCCGGGTGCTTTGTCAGACTCCACGGAGAGGGACCCACTTCCAGAGTCGGAACGTGCCACAAGCCCCAGTTTTATTGCGTGAGCATGGGATTTCTTATGTTTGTACAGATTGCTCTTGGTCTTGAATGAGAAGCCACATGTAACACATGGGTAGGGACGTTCTCCTGTGTGGGACCTGATGTGCTTGAGGAGCACACTAGGCTTTGCACATGCCCGACTGCAGTATTCACACACATACTTCCCCTGCTTCTTAGGCTTCTGGTGCTTTGGGGAGATGCTACACATCTGTTCAAGACCAAAGTTCACAACTGTGGCCATATGGACTGGGTTGTAACCAGGTGTAACAGGGACTTGAATGGTACTGGGGACACTGGCAGATAAGGACTGGCATGTGTGGACCACCGGTGGCTGGCTCTTGGGTAAGGAATTGGAGCCAGATGGAACAGGTGCATGAGTATGGGCAGCGGAGGGCCCAGTACTGAAGCTCATTTGTAGAACAGGCTTTTCCCGGTTGCTGAAATACTGTGTAGCATGCTGTGAATTCTGCAAGGGAGTAGCCTGGGTAGAGGCCTGCACGGTGGTGTAGCTCTCTTGTTTATTTACAAAGTAAGTTTGCATATGGCCAGGCTGAGTTTGGAGTCCAAAATGTACAGCTGGCATAGCATTCAATTCACTAATAAACTGGGCAGAAAGAGTTTGACTTGGTTTTCCAACAGATGTGACTGGAAAATGTGTGTTTCTTTCTGCCAAGGAGCTGAAGTCCGGTTCCATAGCCTTGAGCAAGACCTCAAGTGGAGCACTGCTGTGGTAAGCAGATTCACCTTCACATCCAGTTGCGCCGCTCTTACGGTCCTTGAGCTGCTCAGATTCCCCAACACCAGAGGCAGACCCCTCTTTCCCACTGACCGGATCAAGAGACTGTGACTTTGAGGAAGACACTTCCCTCTGCTTCAGCCTATCACTGTCAATGGATGATGTCACTTCCTCAGAGGATTCAGCAACAGGCTGAAGGTACTCCGTATCTCTGTTCCGGCTTGGTGAGCTGGCAGGGTTTCGAGAGGGGCTGTCGGGATTGGAGCAGGAGTTCGCAGCCTCCTTGGACGAGGTACGTTGGAGTGTTGCCACAAAGGTCTTGGACTGCAAGGGCTTCTTCACAGGAGATTTGGGTATTTTCTTCAGCTGGTTCTCTGTCACTACCTTTTTCCTCTTCAGTCCCTTTATGTTATCTGCACTTGTTCGACCACACTCATTGATCCCTGTGAAGCAAACAAAAAAAAAGAACAACAAAAAAAAAAGATAAATTAACATTCATGTTGAAATAATATTAAAACCTTACGATAAAGTTGATAGTTTCTGCAAAAATAAAAAATATTCCCATATGCTATGAGGATCTTCACTGAGAATAGACATGATTCACTGCATTGAGATTCACCAACCAGATATAAATCTGGTTTTGGTCTGTGTTAGAAGAAATCACCCTGCCAACTGTGCTACCAAGCATCCGTTTCTTGATCAATTGGAAGTGAAAGTTAGTCACGTCCTCAATGTATGGAATTCCTCTCACATTTTTCTGACAGTTTCATCCAAATAATGTTGTGTCGCAGGCATATTCCTAGTTTATTTTTTATCCTGCACAAACTATTCAGAACATGGTGATCAATTAGGGTATTTCACAAAATAAAACACAAATCATCATCACAGCAACGATTACATAACCAGTTGCATTAAGTATCCGACTTTCTACCAGAAAGATACATGTCTGTACTCTACCTGGTCCATCCGTGTTTTTAAGGCTAGCAGCAAATCACTGTCTGTCGGTCATTCAGTAAAACCTCTTATCCTCAACACCAACTCTAGCCAAGCTTTACCGCTCGCTGCCTTTTGTCTCTAACAGCTCCACAGATGAGGCTTTGTGCTAGCTGTGTGTCTGCAGGACTCTGGAAGCTCTCCTCAGCCGCTCTAGCTGTGTGTCTGCAGGGCTCTGGAAGCTCTCCTCAGCCGCTCTAGCTGTGTGTCTGCAGGGCTCTGGAAGCTCTCAGCCGCGTTGCTGTGTGTCTGCAGGGCTCTGGAAGCTCTCCTCAGCCGCGCTAGCTGTGTGTCTGCAGGGCTCTGGAAGCTCTCCTCAGCCACGCTAGCTGTGTGTCTGCAGGGCTCTGGAAGCTCTCCTCAGCCGCGCTAGCTGTGTGTCTGCAGGGCTCTGGAAGCTCTCCTCAGCCACGCTAGCTGTGTGTCTGCAGGGCTCTGGAAGCTCTCCTCAGCCGCGTTGCTGTGTGTCTGCAGGGCTCTGGCAGTTCTTCCTCAGCCGCGCTAGCTGTGTGTCTGCAGGGCTCTGGAAGCTCTCCTCAGCCACGCTAGCTGTGTGTCTGCAGGGCTCTGGAAGCTCTCCTCAGCCGCGCTAGCTGTGTGTCTGCAGGTCTCTGGAAGCTCTCCTCAGCCGCGCTAGCTGTGTGTCTGCAGGGCTCTGGAAGCTCTCCTCAGCCACGCTAGCTGTGTGTCTGCAGGGCTCTGGAAGCTCTCCTCAGCTGCTCTAGCTGTGTGTCTGCAGGGCTCTGGAAGCTCTCCTCAGCCGCGCTAGCTGTGTGTCTCTAGCCACTGAGGCCCACGCATCAATACAGTATGTTTAAAACCCACCCTTTCCTCCCACCCTCTGCCTTTCTTTCTCGCTCTCTCTTCCCCTCTTCGTCTTTCCCACTCTTTTTCAAAACATCCCTTACCATTTTTCCCTTTCATTATGATGCGGTGGATTAGTTGAGGATAGATGAATAAAAGCATACCGATCTCCAATATTTACCTTAATGCAATGGTAATGTAAATACATGACATATGCATACATGGCCATGTACTGTTATAATCTCCCCCCAGCACAGCCAGAAGAGGACTGGCCACCCCTCAGAGCCTGGTTCCTCTCTAGGTTTCTTTCTAGGTTCCTGCCTTTCTAGGGAGTTTTTCCTAGCCACCGTGCTTCTACACCTGCATTGCTTGCCGTTTGGGGTTTTAGGCTGGGTTTATGTACAGCACTTTGTGACATCAGCTGATGTAAGAAGGGCTTTATAAATACATTTGATTGACATTTGATTGATACATTAAATAGGTAGTGCATGTGTGTTGTTATAGTACGCAGATGTAGTCAGTAATGATGTCAATCCCTCATTGCACTTAGCGAATCAAATGTTACCAGCGCTAATTAGTAGCATGTCATATGAATACATAACATCCAATACAGTCAGGGAAACAACAGGTGTATTTCATTACTACGTTACCACATAACTCAGTCAAATTGCTGTCAGTCTGTTACCCAACAAAATAATCTACTGTTCAAACCGGACACACCCATTGAGGGCTGTCCCAGAACCTCTAAACCTGGCCTTGTGGTCTAAGTGACATACGGTGACCCCGGCATGATTTGATGGCTTTAAGAAAGGTATTTCCCCCATTACCCACAAATGACGTCAAGGTTCCTATTAGTCCCTGACATCCTGATATATATTGGCCCTAAGTTACATTTGGTCTTATAAATTAATGAGCTTATAAATCACTTATCTGCACTTGTGATAAATGTGCTTTATTATCACCCATGTTTTAGCTGAAATGAACTATACTGGAATGTCACTGGGAATACAATAATAGTCATATATATTATTATATAAATATCTCCTAATATATAATAACAGAACGGCTGGGAGTTAGAATGCAAGGGGGAAAATGACTGAAAGTCAAGAAAGAACAGTGGCCATTCACAAAATTAAGAAAAGGCGTGTCATAGCGTCCTAGTATAGCAACACATATTGACAGAGTAAAGCTGCTTTTAACAGTGCCTTTCCAGGGGGGGGGGGATTAACCTGTGATTGACAGGCCAGGTGACATCATCAGCTGGTGTATTTTGAGAGGGGATTTAGGTATTCTATATATTGTTAGTTCCGAATCCTCTCTCTTCAACACATAACCCCAACCAACCTCATTCAAAAGGGAGAAACAGTCAGAGCAAGCTTATAGCTTACACAGTCTATAAATAAAAGTTGGGCGTTTCTGAGATTCATGTGAGATGAGGTAAGGAGTGGTTCATCCTAGTTCTCAGGGTATTGTTGAATCAGGTAAGCTGAGGGCTGGGTTCAGAGCTAACCCTGTCCGCCATCGCATCATGTCCTTTACAAGAAGTGTTACATCACAGAACACTTCATTAGCAGGTCAGAAAATAGCTCTCTCACAAGGGGCCATTTCCAGCACTGAAAAAGCAGTGCCTTCTGATCTATGGTAAAACCTGGAAGACTAGGCTTTTCTACAAGTGTATCCTATACAGCACCCTATTCCCTATATCGTGCACTACTTTCAACCAGATCCCTATAGGCCCTGGTCAAAAGTAGTGCACTAAAAAAGGGAATAGGGTGCCATGTGGCATACATCCTGTGTAAGGGGATCAGGGGGATTTAATGGGATAGAGGAAATACCGGAAACCCTCCAAGTCTAGTAATCTCCTTGGCATACTCACACTGAGCTTCCTAGCTAAGGAGCACAGCCTTACAGACTTCAAGGCATGCAGGAGAACATATTTAGACTAAGGCAATGTCCCAAATAGCACACTATTCCCTAAATAGCGCACTACTTTTGACCAGAGTCCCATTGGTCCTGGTGGTCAAAAGTAGTACACTACATAGGGAATAGGGTGTCATTTGGGGACATTGGGGATGCACACTATATCCACTAGTTCAAAGAAACTGGACCATAGGACAATCTGACCAGTACATCTCTCTGTTTGTCTACCGTTTGCATAATCCACCCAAGTAAAATGCCTTTGCATTAGTCCGCCTCATGACTACTGTGATTGACCAATTAAAATGTTCGTTGCATTCATAATACAGAAAACAAGAAAACGCTGAATTGACTGACGTCGGGTACATACAGTGCATTGGGAAAGTATTCAGACCCCATGACTTTTTTCACATTTTGTTACGTTACAGCTTTATTCTAAAATGGATTAAATAAATAAAAAATGTGTGATCAATCCACACAGAATATCCCATAATGACAAAGCGATGAGGTTTTTTGTAATTTTTGCAAATGTATAAAACTTAGAAAACAGAAATACCTTATTTACATAGATATTCAGACCCTTTGCTATGAGACTCGAAATTGAGCTCAGGTCCATCCTGTTTCCATTGATCATCCTTGAGATGTTTCTACAACTTGATTGGAATCCACCTGTGGTAAATTTAATTGATTGAACATAATTTGGAAAGGCACACACCTGTCTGTATAAGGTCCCACAGTTGACAGTGCATGTCAGAGCATAAACCAAGCCATGAGGTCGAAGGAATTGTCCGTAGAGCTCCGAGACAGGATTGTGTCGAGGCACAGATTTGGGGAAGGGTACCAAAATAATTTCTGTAGCATTGAAGATCCCCAAGAACACAGTGTCCTCCATCATTCTTAAATAGAAGAAGTTTGGAACCACCAAGAGCTGGCCACCCGGCCAAACAGAGGGAGGTGACCAAGAACCCAATGGTAAATTTGACAGAGCTCCATAGTTCCTCTGTGGCGATAGGAGAATCTTCCAGAAGGGCAACCATCTCTGCAGCACTCCACCAATCAGGCCTTTACAGTAGAGTGGCCAGACAGAAGCCATTCTTCAGTAAAAGGCACATGACAGCCCGTTTGGAGATTGCCAAAAGGCACCTAAAGGACCCTCAAACCATGAGAAACAAGATTCTATGGCCTGAATGCCAAGCTTCACGTCTGGAGGAAACCTGGCACCATCCCTATGGTGAAGCATGGTGGTGGCAGCATCATTCTGTGGGGATGTTTTTCAGGGGCAGCAACTGGGAGACTAGTCAGGCTCGAGGGAAAGGTGAATGGAGCAAAGTACAGAGAGATCCTTGATGAAAACCTGCTCCAGAGCTCTCAAGACCTCAGACTGGTGTGACGGTTCACCGTCCAACAGGACAACAACCCTAAGCACACAGCCAAGACAACACAGGAGTGACTTCAGGACAAGTCTCTGAATGTCCTTGAGTGGTCCAGTCAGAGCCCGGACTTGAACCCGATCTAACATCTCTGGATCGAAATAGCTGAGCAGCAACGCTCCCCATCCAACCTGACAGAGCTTGAGAGGATCTGCAGAGAAGAATGGGAGAAACACCCCAAATACAGGTGTGCCAAGCTTGTAGCATCATACCCAAGAAGAGTCAATGCTGTAATCGCCGCCAAAGGTACTTCAACAAAGTACTGAGTAAAAGGGTCTGAATACTTATGTAAATGTGATATTTACGTTTAAAAAAAAATGTGTAATACATTTTCAAACATGTCTGAAGACCTGTTTTCGCTTTGTCAATATGGGGTATTGTGTGTAGATTGATGAGGATACTTTTTTTTAAATCCATTTTAGAATTAGGCTGTAACGTAACAAAATGTGGAAAAAGTAAAGGGGTCTGAATACTTTCTGAATGCACTGTATGTTCGGTACATTGATGTGCTGCGTGTCATTATAGGCTACTGTATATCACATGTATTTAGACTGCTGTATATCACATGTATTTAGACTGCTGTATATCACATGTATTTAGACTGCTGTATATCACATGTATTTAGACTGCTGTATATCACATGTATTTAGGGTGCTGTATATCACATGTATTTAGGGTGCTGTATATCACATGTATTTAGGGTGCTGTATATCACCTGTATTTAGGCTGCTGTATATCACCTGTATTTAGGCTACTGTAATTTCACATGTATTTAGGCTGCTGTATATCACATGTATTTAGGCTACTGTATATCACCTGTTTTTAGGCTACTGTAATTTCACATGTATTTAGGCTGCTGTATATCACCTGTATTTAGGCTACTGTATATCACCTGTTTTTAGGCTACTGTAATTTCACATGTATTTAGGCTGCTGTATATCACATGTATTTAGGCTACTGTATATCACCTGTTTTTAGGCTACTGTAATTTCACATGTATTTAGGCTGCTGTATATCACATGTATTTAGGCTGCTGTATATCACATGTTTTTAGGGTACTGTATATCACATGTATTTAGGCTGGACTTAGGCTCCCTCAAGGTATAGTTAACATGAGAGGACAAAAGATCTTCTGACTAAAACCAAGCCTTTTACTTGGTTTAGACAACGTCTGAAATGCCACCCTATTCCCTATGTAGTGCACTCCTTTTTACCAGGGCCCACAGGGTCCCTATTCCCTATGTAGTGCACTCCTTTTTAACCAGGACCAATAGGATAGTGACTGCTTGAGGAAACGCAGATGGAAAACATCCAGGCAGTTTCTCCATTATGTATGAAATGACTGAACTCATTGGACTCATTGTGCGCAATGACTGGACTGGACTCATTGTGCGCAGACACACCGCACAAAGGACAAATACTTTGTCCTATTAAGAAGTTAAAAAAAGACACTTCCGGTGTTTTCCCACAGAACACCGGCAATTGAAGTGGTACGTAAAACTGGCACAGTACGTTCTTCATAAAACACGGAGTTACTGTGAGTGGCATGTAAAACTGGCACAGTACGTTCTTCATAAAACACGGAGTTACTGTGAGTGGCATGTAAAACTGGCACAGTACGTTCTTCATAAAACACGGAGTTACTGTGAGTACAAGAGGAAAATAAATCCCTCTCACATACACTTAGTCTGTTCAAAGTGAAAGCATTCCATTAATAACCTTTGAACGCTACTCAATGATAAGCATATAAAAAATATACATATATATAACTTTTTCTCCACAATTTCTTGATATCCAATTGGTAGTTACAGTCTTGTCCCATCGCTGCAACTCCCGTACGGACTCAGGAGAGGCGAAGGTGGAGAGCCATGTGTCCTCTGAAACACGACCCTGCCAAAACGCACTGCTTCATGACACACTGCTCACTTAACCCGGAAGCCAGCCGCACCAATGTGTCGGAGGAAACACCATACAGCTGGCGACCGTGTCAGCGTGCACTGCGCCCAGCCCGCCACAGGAGTTGCTAGAGCGTGATGGGACGAGAACATCCCGGCCGGCCAAACCCTCCCTTAACCCGGAAGACCCTCACGGGTCAAACCCAGGTCTGTAGTGACGCCTCAAGCACTGCGATGCAGTGTCTAAGACCGCTGAGCCACTTGGGAGGCCCATTGATAAGGAATATTACCTTTCTGTGCACTGGCTTTGGGATCTTTCAGTTCTTTCTGTGCTTCTTCGATTTTATCTGCAACACAAAAAAAAAGAGAACCGTTGGTTTCCAGCACAGAGAAACAAATCATAGTAACACAAGGCAAATTACCCAGAGGCAGTGTAGAAAGTAACTATTGATACTGAGGATGCTTCCCACACTGGTGTTGTTTGTGTTCTACTGAAGAACCAGACATTGTTCCATGGCAAATGGAGGACAACGGAGAAATCCATCATTAATGAGGCACAGCACTTAGGGCTAAGACACATCCCAAACGGCACCCTATTCCCTACATAGTGCATCACTTTTGACCTATAGGACCTGGTCAAAAATAGTGCACTACAGAGGGAATAGAGTGGTATTTGCTACACATACAGTGTTGAGAAAAAAATCAATTCCACAGCATATGAATGATAAATGCTAGAGGGCAAACAAATTAATGCGGTGTGCTAATTTAACTCTAATTATCGTTAAGATGGGCTTCGAAGGCGATCTACAGGTAACTGCCCCCCCCCCTCCAAATTATTTTTTAACACCAACATAAACGGTCTTAATAGGGCGTTGGGCCAGTACGGGTCGCCAGAACAGCTTCAACGAGCCTTGGCATAGATTCTACAAGTGTCTGGAACTCTGTTGGAGGTATGTGACACCATTCTTCCACGAGACATTCCATCATTTGGTGTTTTGTTGATGGAAAACGCTGTCTCGGGCGCCGCTCCCAGAACCTCCCACATGTGTTCAGTTGGGTTGAGATCTAGTGGCTGTGACATACACACAAGTGATAAGCAGCAGATCTTGATGAGATGTCATTTTAAGTAATTGGAGCACCCTGTCGTGGTGCAGAAAAGACAGCGTCAGGATCGCACAATGATTTTCAAGAAGTTTAACCAACTTGTGGTGCTGGAGGATGGCTGAAGTTGAGGAACAAACAAAAGTAGTTAGCAGTGGGCCTTTTGCCTAATAGACCTACGACTACGTGATACAGCTATTAGTAGACTATAGTCTAATAGACCTACGACTACGTGATACAGCTATTAGTAGACTATAGTCTAATAGACCTACGACTACGTGATACAGCTATTAGTAGACTATAGTCTAATAGACCTACGACTACGTGATACAGCTATTAGTAGACTATAGTCTAATAGACCTACGACTACGTGATACAGCTATTAGTAGACTATAGTCTAATAGACCTACGACTACGTGATACAGCTATTAGTAGACTATAGTCTAATAGACCTACGACTACGTGATACAGCTATTAGTAGACTATAGTCTAATAGACCTACGACTACGTGATACAGCTATTAGTAGACTATAGTCTAATAGACCTACGACTACGTGATACAGCTATTAGTAGACTATAGTCTAATAGACCTACGACTACGTGATACAGCTATTAGTAGACTATAGTCTAATAGACCTACGACTACGTGATACAGCTATTAGTAGACTATAGTCTAATAGACCTACGACTACGTGATACAGCTATTAGTAGACTATAGTCTAATAGACCTACGACTACGTGATACAGCTATTAGTAGACTATAGTCTAATAGACCTACGACTACGTGATACAGCTATTAGTAGACTATAGTCTAATAGACCTACGACTACGTGATACAGCTATTAGTAGACTATAGTCTAATAGACCTACGACTACGTGATACAGCTATTAGTAGACTATAGTCTAATAGACCTACGACTACGTGATACAGCTATTAGTAGGGTATAGCCAAATGGCCATTTGATTAATTGTTCAGCAGTCTTATGGCTTGAGGATAGAAGCTGTTAAGGAACCCTTTGGACCTAGACTTGGCGCTCCGGTACCACTTGCCGTGAGGTAGCAGAGAGAACAGTCTATGACTTGGGTGACTGGAGTCTTTGACAATTTTTTGGGTACTTCCTCTGACACCCCCTAGAATATAGGTCCTGGATGACAGGACACTTGGGCCCAGTGATGTACTTGGCTGTACGCACTGCCCTCTGTAGCGCCTTGCGGTCAGATGCCGAGCAGTTGCCATACTAGGCGGTGATGCAACCGGTGATTTCAGAAGCAAAGTGGGCGGACAAAAAAACACAGGCTACATTGTCCCACCCCCTAATCTGATGGTGGGGGGGTAGATGTCTAGTCTCCCTTATGGCTCTGATCAGGTGCTAGCGCATGCACACACGCGCACACACACACACACACACACACACACACACACACACACACACACACACACACACACACACACACACACACACACACACACACACACACACACACACACACACCAGAACAGCGACACACACACACACACACACACACACACACACACACACACACACACACACACACACACACACACACACACACACACACACACACACACACACACACACACACACACACACACATTTAAAAAACAAACAGCCAAACCAGCCCTGAAGGATGGACCTGGGATGGTAACTACTAGCCATAGAGGGCAGAAAGAAAATGTTGTGTGGTTGAAAAAGTGTTGTTACTGTGAAGAAGCCGGGGAGGTCAGTACATTATGTCATGCTCTGAGTATTAATCCAGTCACACCCGTCTGTGTCTCTCTCTGTGTGTCTCTCCCTCTCTCTCTGCCTCCCTCTCTCTCTCTCTGCCTCCCTCTCTCTCTCTCTGCCTCCCTCTCTCTCTCTCTCTCTCTGCCTCTCTCTCTCTCTGCCTCCCTCTCTCTCTCTCTCTCTGCCTGCCTCTCTCTCTCTCTCTCTGCCTGCCTCTCTCTCTCTCTCTCTGCCTCCCCCTCTCTCTTTGCCTCCCCCTCTCTGCCTCCCTCTCGCTCTCTCTGCCTCCCTCTCGCTCTCTCTGCCTCCCTCTCGCTCTCTCTGCCTCCCTCTCGCTCTCTCTGCCTCCCTCTCGCTCTCTCTGCCTCCCTCTCGCTCTCTCTGCCTCCCTCTCGCTCTCTCTGCCTCCCTCTCGCTCTCTCTGCCTCCCTCTCGCTCTCTCTGCCTCCCTCTCGCTCTCTCTGCCTCCCTCTCGCTCTCTCTGCCTCCCTCTCTCTCTCTCTGCCTCCCTCTCTCTCTCTCTGCCTCCCTCTCTCTCTCTCTGCCTCCCTCTCTCTCTCTCTGCCTCCCTCTCTCTCTCTCTGCCTCCCTCTCTCTCTCTCTGCCTCCCTCTCTCTCTCTCTGCCTCCCTCTCTCTCTCTCTGCCTCCCTCTCTCTCTCTCTGCCTCCCTCTCTGGCACACGCCGCAGATGATATAATACAGCCCCGCCCCCTTACCCCAGCCCTGTCTGCCTGCCTGACGGGAGGAACACAAAGAATCTCCCTGCAGAAAACACAGCAACCCACACATTAGATAACAATCCACCAACAGGACCCCGTCTCCTCCTGCTGAAAAACAAGCATTAAGTCCAAGCTGCTCCGCCCAGTACAGAGCACCACGGCCTCTGAATCACGGAGAGGCAGGGAGGGAGGCCCTGTAGCATCCCAAATGGTACCCTATTCCCTACATAGTACAATACTTTTCACCAGAGCACATGACCAGTCCTATAGGCCCCTGGTCAAAAGTAGTGCACTATAAAGGGAATAGGGTGCCTAGCCGCTGTTGTTTTTACTGTGTGTTGTTATTAAAAGGCACAGGGCAAGGCTTTCAGAAGAGCCTTTTACCATGTGATGTGTGACATGGTCAGGTTGACTAAGGGTTTCACGAGGGAGGGGCGACTAAGGGTTTCACGAGGGAGGGGCGACTAAAGGTTTCACGAGGGAGGGGCGACTAAGGGTTTCACGAGGGAGGGGCGACTAAAGGTTTCACGAGGGAGGGGCGACTAAAGGTTTCACGAGGGAGGGGCGACTAAGGGTTTCACGAGGGAGGGGCGACTAAGGGTTTCACGAGGGAGGGGCGACTAAGGGTTTCACGAGGGAGGGGCGACTAAGGGTTTCACGAGGGAGGGGCGACTAAAGGTTTCACGAGGGAGGGGCGACTAAGGGTTTCACGAGGGAGGGGCGACTAAGGGTTTCACGAGGGAGGGGCGACTAAAGGTTTCACGAGGGAGGGGCGACTAAGGGTTTCACGAGGGAGGGGCGACTAAGGGTTTCACGAGGGAGGGGCGACTAAGGGTTTCACGAGGGAGGGGCGACTAAGGGTTTCACGAGGGAGGGGCGACTAAGGGTTTCACGAGGGAGGGGCGACTAAGGGTTTCACGAGAGAGGGGCGACTAAGGGTTTCACGAGGGAGGGGCGACTAAGGGTTTCACGAGGGAGGGGCGACTAAGGGTTTCACGAGGGAGGGGCGACAAGGGTTTCACGAGGGAGGGGCGACTAAGGGTTTCACGAGGGAGGGGCGACTAAGGGTTTCACGAGGGAGACATTTATCATTCAATTTTCTTACAAACATTTTTTATTGTCAGTCGATCCTCCTGGGGAGAAAATACAAGTTAATAAAACATCATAAAACCTAATAAATAAAACGCTGAATGTATACTGTAAATGAACAGATGAACACAATCTGAACCACGTGATCCGGCCCCAATGGCACCCTATTCCCCATAGGACTCTGGTCAAAAGTAGTGCACTATATAGGGTATAGGGTGCTATTTGGGACACACATCTGGTGCGTGACTGGAATTTAAAGGGAGGTTCAACATTGTTTTAGTGGTACTGGATTCAAGGGTGTGAGTGTGTGATGGATGGCTGTAGAGGTGTGTGATGGATGGCTGTAGAGGCCTGTGATGGATGGCTGTAGAGGCCTGTGATGGATGGCTGTAGAGGCCTGTGATGGATGGCTGTAGAGGCCTGTGATGGATGGCTGTAGAGGCCTGTGATGGATGGCTGTAGAGGTGTGTGATGGATGGCTGTAGAGGTGTGTGATGGATGGCTGTAGAGGTGTGTGATGGATGGCTGTAGAGGTGTGTGATGGATGGCTGTAGAGGCGTGTGATGGATGGCTGTAGAGGTGTGTGATGGATGGCTGTAGAGGTGTGTGATGGATGGCTGTAGAGGTGTGTGATGGATGGCTGTAGAGGTGTGTGATGGATGGCTGTAGAGGCCTGTGATGGATGGCTGTAGAGGTGTGTGATGGATGGCTGTAGAGGTGTGTGATGGATGGCTGTAGAGGTGTGTGATGGATGGCTGTAGAGGTGTGTGATGGATGGCTGTAGAGGTGTGTGATGGATGGCTGTAGAGGCCTGTGATGGATGGCTGTAGAGGTGTGTGATGGATGGCTGTAGAGGTGTGTGATGGATGGCTGTAGAGGTGTGTGATGGATGGCTGTAGAGGTGTGTGATGGATGGCTGTAGAGGTGTGTGATGGATGGCTGTAGAGGCCTGTGATGGATGGCTGTAGAGGCCTGTGATGGATGGCTGTAGAGGTGTGTGATGGATGTAGATTCAGGCAACATGATTATATCTGTGGATCAGATCGGTGGTGGGAGGGGCTGGTGTGGGTTGGCTTGCAGAGCGGTAGGCCTAGAACGAGTCTCATCGTTGGCGCTACCATGACAACCAGGAAGTCTGCTCCTCATGGCAGATTGCATTCCCTCCCTGTCCGCTCGCCTCAGGGTGGTGGAATGTGATTAAGCTGGTTCCTATAGATGAAAAATGACGTCATAAGCGCCACATGTGAAACGTGCACGTGATTGTGCTACTATGGACACCTGCGTGTTTGTGAGTTCACGACACACAGCCTCAACACGGAGGAGCCGTGCTTGCCGGGAAGCTGGGAAACCTGTTCACGTTCCCATTTAGCCACCTGACACCAATGAATTTAAAGAGATTCCTTGTCGGACACCGGATTCCTTGTCCAAACACGTTGTCTAAACACGTTCTAAACGAGGACAGCAGTGTCGCTTCGCCTAATTAAAATAGGCCTGGCTCAATTTCCTCAATGAAACAGGATCACTATCTGTCAGCATGATAACTAACTTCATTACATTATAAATCAGAGGAGTGTACCCACATAGTACAGGGAACATCTGGAACAGACCCCACCTGGCTGGGACCCCTGGCTGGGACCCCTGGCTGGAACCCCTGGCTGGAACCCCTGGCTGGAACCCCTGGCTGTGCCCCCTGGCGCTAACCCCTGGCTGGAACCCCTGGCTGGGACCCCTGGCTGGGACCCCTGACTGGACCCCTGGCTGGGACCCCTGGCTGGACCCCTGGCTGGGACCCCTGGTGAGAGGCAACCCCCGCTACTCGCCTCCTTACCTCCCCTGTTGCCTGCCCCTGTCAAAAAGATTACAACCAGATTACCACCAGGCTCACCTCCCCTGTTGCCTGCCCCTGTCAACCAGATTACAACCAGACTACCACCAGGCTCACCTCCCCTGTTGCCTGCCCCTGTCAACCAGATTACAACCAGGCTCACCTCCCTTGCTGCCTGCCCCTGTCAACCAGATTACCACCAGGCTCACCTCCCTTGCTGCCTGCCCCTGTCAACCAGATTACCACCAGGCTCACCTCCCTTGCTGCCTGCCCCTGTCAACCAGATTACCACCAGGCTCACCTCCCCTGCTGCCTGCCCCTGTCAACCAGATTACCACCAGGCTCACTTCCCTTGCTGCCTGCCCCTGTCAACCAGATTACCACCAGGCTCACCTCCCTTGCTGCCTGCCCCTGTCAACCAGATTACCACCAGGCTCACCTCCCCTGCTGCCTGCCCCTGTCAACCAGATTACAACCAGGCTCACCTCCCTTGCTGCCTGCCCCTGTCAACCAGATTACCACCAGGCTCACCTCCCTTGCTGCCTGCCCCTGTCAACCAGATTACCACCAGGCTCACCTCCCCTGCTGCCTGCCCCTGTCAACCAGATTACAACCAGGCTCACCTCCCTTGCTGCCTGCCCCTGTCAACCAGATTACCACCAGGCTCACCTCCCTTGCTGCCTGCCCCTGTCAACCAGATTACCACCAGGCTCACCTCCCCTGCTGCCTGCCCCTGGCAACCAGATTACCACCAGGCTCACCTCCCCTGCTGCCTGCCCCTGGCAACCAGATTACCACCAGGCTCACCTCCCTTGCTGCCTGCCCCTGTCAACCAGATTACCACTAGGCTCACCTCCCCTGCTGCCTGCCCCTGTCAACCAGATTACCACCAGGCTCACCTCCCCTGCTGCCTGCCCCTGTCAACCAGATTACCACCAGGCTCACCTCCCCTGTTGCCTGCCCCTGTCAACCAGATTACCACCAGGCTCACCTCCCCTGCTGCCTGCCCCTGTCAACCAGATTACCACCAGGCTTACCTACCCTGCTGCCTGCCCCTGTCTGCCAGATTACTACCAGGCTCACCTCCCTTGCTGCCTGCCCCTGTCAACCAGATTACCACCAGGCTCACCTCCCTTGCTGCCTGCCCCTGTCAACCAGATTACCACCAGGCTCACCTCCCTTGCTGCCTGCCCCTGTCAACCAGATTACCACCAGGCTCACCTCCCTTGCTGCCTGCCCCTGTCAACCAGATTACCACCAGGCTCACCTCCCTTGCTGCCTGCCCCTGTCTGCCAGATTACCACCAGGCTCACCTCCCTTGCTGCCTGCCCCTGTCTGCCAGATTACCACCAGGCTCACCTCCCTTGCTGCCTGCCCCTGTCTGCAAGATTACCCCCCGGCTCACCTCCCTTGCTGCCTGCCCCTGTCTGCCAGATTACCACCAGGCTCACCTCCCTTGCTGGCTGCCTGCCAGGCAGTAACACATTTAGCTCAGGTCAACAGCCTGCTCTCTCCTTCTGGGGACTAGCCATGGACACCACGCCAATCAAGTACATCCATGTGTGCTTTGCATATGTGTTTTGAGATCAACAACGGAGCACAATCCCAGTGGGCTGGGCAGCAGAGCAGACAGCATTGCAGATGGGTTCATTAATGAAAATTGCAACCTATAACCAGGGCCCATAGAGCACTATAACCAGGGCCCATAGAGCACTATGCCCAGGGCCCCATAGAGCACTATAACCAGGGCCCATAGAGCACTATGCCCAGGGCCCCTAGAGCACTATGCCCAGGGCCCCTAGAGCACTATGCCCAGGGCCCCTAGAGCACTATGCCCAGGGCCCCTAGAGCACTATGCCCAGGGCCCCTAGAGCACTATGCCCAGGGCCCCATAGAGCACTATAACCAGGGCCCCTAGAGCACTATGCCCAGGGCCCCTAGAGCACTATGCCCAGGGCCCCATAGAGCACTATGCCCAGGGCCCCTAGAGCACTATGCCCAGGGCCCCTAGAGCACTATGCCCAGGGCCCCTAGAGCACTATGCCCAGGGCCCCATAGAGCACTATGCCCAGGGCCCCTAGAGCACTATGCCCAGGGCCCCATAGAGCACTATGCCCAGGGCCCCTAGAGCACTATGCCCAGGGCCCCATAGAGCACTATGCCCAGGGCCCCTAGAGCACTATGCCCAGGGCCCCTAGAGCACTATGCCCAGGGCCCCTAGAGCACTATATAGGGAATAGGGAGCTATTTGGGACACATTTGGGAGCTGGCCAGTTAGCTAGCTCCCCTGGTAGCCTCCAAATAGCAGCATCATTATGGTAATATTTGTCATTAACATTAAATAGAGCTGTGATGGGGAGTGGTTATAGAACACTGGGTCTGGTTGAGTTACACCGGTCACACTGGGGAGTGGTTATAGAACACTGGGGAGTGGTTATAGAACACTGGGGAGTGGTTATAGAACACTGGGTCTGGTTGAGTTACACCGGTCACACTGGGGAGTGGTTATAGAACACTGGGTCTGGTTATAGAACACTGGGTCTGGTTGAGTTACACCGGTCACACTGGGGAGTGGTTCTAGAACACTGGGGAGTGGTTCTAGAACACTGGGGAGTGGTTATAGAACACTAGGGAGTGGTTATAGAACACTGGGGAGTGGTTATAGAACACTGGGGAGTGGTTATAGAACACTGGGTCTGGTTGAGTTACACCGGTCACACTGGGGAGTGGTTATAGAACACTGGGTCTGGTTATAGAACACTGGGTCTGGTTATAGAACACTGGGTCTGGTTGAGTTACACCGGTCACACTGGGGAGTGGTTATAGAACACTGGGGAGTGGTTATAGAACACTGGGTCTGGTTGAGTTACACCGGTCACACTGGGGAGTGGTTATAGAACACTGGGTCTGGTTATAGAACACTGGGGAGTGGTTATAGAACACTGGGGAGTGGTTATAGAACACTGGGTCTGGTTATAGAACACTGGGGAGTGGTTATAGAACACTGGGTCTGGTTATAGAACACTGGGGAGTGGTTATAGAACACTGGGGAGTGGTTATAGAACACTGGGGAGTGGTTATAGAACACTGGGGAGTGGTTATAGAACACTGGGGAGTGGTTATAGAACACTGGGGAGTGGTTATAGAACACTGGGGAGTGGTTATAGAAAATTGGGGAGTGGTTATAGAACACTGGGGAGTGGTTATAGAACACTGGGGAGTGGTTATAGAACACTGGGTCTGGTTATAGAACACGGGGAGTGGTTATAGAACACTGGGGAGTGGTTATAGAACACTGGGGAGTGGTTATAGAACACTGGGTCTGGTTGAGTTACACCGGTCACACTGGGGAGTGGTTATAGAACACTGGGGAGTGGTTATAGAACACTGGGTCTGGTTGAGTTACACCGGTCACACTGGGGAGTGGTTATAGAACACTGGGGAGTGGTTATAGAACGCTGGGGAGTGGTTATAGAACACTGGGGAGTGGTTATAGAACACTGGGGAGTGGTTATAGAACACTGGGGAGTGGTTATAGAACACTGGGGAGTGGTTATAGAACACTGAGAGAGGGCCTGGCTAATGGCTGGCTGCTGAGCCCAGCATTATACTGATGGCTGTGCCATTACCGTACACCATGAGGAAAAACAGAGAGACAGAGACAGAGAGAGAGAGAGAGAGAGAGAGAGAGAGAGAGAGAGAGGGACAGATGGAAAGACAGAGAGAGGGATAGAGAGAGAGAAAAATATATAGAGAGGGAGGGAGGGAGGGATAGAGAGAATAAATAATAGACTTGCTGCAGATGAGATAGTAGCAGACAACTGCCCCCCACTTCTGTTAACTGTCACTGTGAGGGAGGGAGATGGAGGTGATGTACATGGAGGAGAAACCCCCACACAGGCAGCCCCCGACACACATAGTCACAGAAACCCCCCCCACACACACAGTCACAGAAACCCCCCCACACACAGTCACAGAAACCCCCCCCCCCACACACAGTCACAGAACCCCCCCCCACACAGTCACAGAACCCCCCCCCCACACAGTCACAGAACCCCCCCCCCACACAGTCACAGAACCCCCCCCCCCACACACAGTCACAGAAACCCCCACACACAGTCACAGAACCCCCCCCACACACAGTCACAGAACCCCCCCCCCCCCCCCACACACAGTCACAGAACCCCCCCCCCCCCCCCCCCACACACACACAGTCACAGAACCCCCCCCCCACACACAGTCACAGAAACCCCCACACACAGTCACAGAACCCCCCCCACACACAGTCACAGAACCCCCCCCCCCCCCCCCCACACACACACACAGTCACAGAAACCCCCACACACACAGAACCCCTCCCCCCACACAGAACCCCCCCCCACAGTCACAGAAACCCCCCCCACACACACAGTCACAGAACCCCCCCCCCCCCACACACACACACAGTCACAGAACCCCCCCCCCCACACACACACACACAGTCACAGAAACCCCCACACACACACACAGTCACAGAACCCCCCCCACACACAGTCACAGAAACCCCTCCCCACACACAGAACCCCTCCCCCCACACAGAACCCCCCCCACAGTCACAGAAACCCCTCCCCACACACAGTCACAGAAACCCCCCCACAGGCAGATGTACGGTACACACTGGAACATTAATACGTTAGATACAAATGGTGGGTTTAGCTGTCTGTCATTGTTATCTTAGATAGTCTAACAGGGGGCGAAGATAACAACAGGTTGCTATAACAACAGGTTGCTATAGTCACTGTTATCTTCGATAGTCTAACAGGGGGCTAAGATAACAACAGGTTGCTATAGTCACTGTTATCTTAGATAGTCTAACAGGGGGCTAAGATAACAACAGGTTGCTATAGTCACTGTTATCTTAGATAGTCTAACAGGGGGCTAAGATAACAACAGGTTGCTATAGTCACTGTTATCTTAGATAGTCTAACAGGGGGCTAAGATAACAACAGGTTGCTATAGTCAGTCACCTGACTGGCCCATTAAAAATAGCCGTCTTTAACAATGAGAGACTGGTGTCCTGCAGATGCAAAGGAGATTACTCTTAATGTTGACGCTTATACACACACACACACACACACACACACACACACACACACACACACACACACACACACACACACACACACACACACACACACACACACACACACACAGTGGACAAAACATTAAGAACACCTGCTCTTTCCATGACACAGACTGACCAGGTGAATCCAGGTGAAAGCTATGATCCCTTATGGAAGTCACTTGTTAAATCAACTTCAATCAGTGTAGATGAAGGGGAGGAGACGGGTTAAAGAAAGAATGTTAAGCCTTGAGACATGGATTGTGTACGTGTGCCATTCAGAAGATGTAAGTGCCTTTGAACGAGGTATGGTAGTAGGTGCCAGGCTCACCAGTTTGTGTCAAGAACTGCAACGCTGCTGGGTTTTTCACACTCAACAGTTTCCTGTGATTATATGAAGAATGGTCCACCACCCAAAGGACACACACACACACACACACACACACACACACACACACGGCTAGTGCTACATTTACTGATGGCTCAGGGAAACCACTACTGAAATGACCACTTCTCCTTTGCAAGCAGGGAGCTACTGTGTGATTGGTCTGTCTGTTTATGGTTGCACCCTTACAAGAAAATATCACAAAATAAACTCCCATGGGTCTCGAGAAAATGAACAAATCACTACAAAAAGACGAAACAACCATTCACAGACTAGAAAAGACCAAATCATCAATAACAGACTAGAAAAGACCAAATCACCAATAACAGACTAGAAAAGACCAAATCATCAATAACAGACTAGAAAAGACCAAATCACCAATAACAGACTAGAAAAGAGACCAAAAAAAAGAACAGATGCCGGTATGCAGTAAGCTACCGGTTATGGTCAGTGGTGGGTGACACACAGACACACATCGGCAGGCACAGACCAGACCAGCGACTACAGTGTTCCATTACCCAACAGTCTATAGCCATCAGACCAGTGACTACAGTGTTCCATTACCCAACAGCCTATCATCATCAGACTAGTGACTACAGTGTTCCATTACCCAACAGTCTATAGTCATCAGACCAGTGACTACAGTGTTCCATTACCCAACAGTATCATCATCAGACCAGCGACTACAGTGTTCCATTACCCAACAGTCTATCATCATCAGACCAGTGACTACAGTGTTCCATTACCCAACAGTCTATAGTCATCAGACCAGTGACTACAGTGTTCCATTACCAACAGTCTATCATCATCAGACCAGCGACTACAGTGTTCCATTACCCAACAGTCTATAGTGATCAGACCAGCAACTACAGTGTTCCATTACCCAACAGTCTATAGTCATCAGACCAGTGACTACAGTGTTCCATTACCCAACAGCCTATAGTCATCAGACCAGTGACTACAGTGTTCCATTACCCAACAGTCTATAGTGATCAGACCAGCAACTACAGTGTTCCATTACCCAACAGTCTATAGTGATCAGACCAGTGACTACAGTGTTCCATTACCCAACAGTCTATAGTCATCAGACCAGTGACTACAGTGTTCCATTACCCAACAGTCTATAGTCATCAGACCAGTGACTACAGTGTTCCATTACCCAACAGCCTATAGTCATCAGAGCAGTGACTGCAGTGTTCCATTACCCAACAGCATATAGTCATCAGACCAGTGACTACAGTGTTCCATTACCCAACAGTCTATAGTGATCAGACCAGCAACTACAGTGTTCCATTACCCAACAGTCTATAGTGATCAGACCAGTGACTACAGTGTTCCATTACCCAACAGTCTATAGTGATCAGACCAGTGACTACAGTGTTCCATTACCCAACAGTCTATAGTCATCAGACCAGTGACTACAGTGTTCCATTACCCAACAGTCTATAGTCATCAGACCAGTGACTACAGTGTTCCATTACCCAACAGCCTATAGTCATCAGAGCAGTGACTGCAGTGTTCCATTACCCAACAGCATATAGTCATCAGACCAGTGACTACAGTGTTCCATTACCCAACAGTCTATAGTGATCAGACCAGCAACTACAGTGTTCCATTACCCAACAGTCTATAGTCATCAGACCAGTGACTACAGTGTTCCATTACCCAACAGTCTATAGTCATCAGACCAGTGACTACCGTGTTTCATTACTTAAGTCTAGTCTCCATCCACCCTGATAGACAATGAGGCTTGGAAAAAGAGAATGAGTGTGAGAAAGCACCCAGACTACTCTGCACTAGACTGTAAGTGTTGAGTGCTCCAAACCCTAATAGACAATAAGGGGTGGAGAGAGGGAGTGTGAGAAAGAAAGAGAAAACCCCCCAGACATACTCTGCAATAGACAACAATACTGAGTGCACCGTCTCTCTCTCTCTCAAACGTCTGAGAGAGTTTCACTTCCCAAAATCTCTGCAGCACGGCATGAACAAAGTACTCAGGAAAAGCTCTCACTCTCCCTCTCTGCAGTTACGGGATCAGCTTCTGACTACTAAGCACTCGGGGAAAGGAGTGGAGTGGAGAGGAGAGGAGGGGAGAGGATAGGAGTGGAGAGGAGAGGAGGAGTGGATAAGAGGGCAGAGGATAGGAGGGGAAGGGAGAGGAGTTGAGGGAAGAGGAGTCGATAGGAGTGGAGAGGAGAGGAGTGGAGGGAAGAGGAGTCGATAGGAGGGGAGAGGATGAGTTGATAGGAGTGGAGAGGAGTGGAGTCGATAGGAGAGGAGTCGATAGGATTGGAGAGGAGTCGATAGGAGTGGAGAGGATAGGAGAGGAGTGGAGAGGATAGGAGAGGAGTCGATAGGATTGGAGAGGAGTCGATAGGAGTGGAGAGGATAGGAGAGGAGAGGAGTCGATAGGAGGGGAGAGGAGTTGATAGGAGAGGAGAGGAGTCGATAGGAGGGGAGAGGAGGCAAGGTGGGAGGATGGCATGGTGCAGCACTCCCTGCTGGGGTTAGGCGTGTCTCGCTCTATTGGGATAGAATGGGAGGGAGAAAAAACATATCTTTTTTTAATAAAGCCAGATATAAAGTATGTAGAAAAGATAATGGACCAATATAAATTTTAATAAGACCATCTTTGAGAACTTACTACCACCAAACCGCGCCATTGGCCATTGACCCCCCCCCCTAACTTTGCCACCGTTGCTAAAATAAATCCTAGGGGAAACAGTGTGTTCGCATGTGTGTGAAGGCATGGCAGTGAATGGCAGTTTGGGAATAAAACACACCATTATCCCTTGCTTCAGGCGGTGCTGAATAATGTATGGATGAACAGGGGGAAGCTGGTGTGAGAGCAAAGTATGAAGTCACATGTGCAAGTGAACAAATACAGATTTGGACTGAGCGACACAGTGACATGAGAGCCTAAATGGCACTCAATACTTTCAAATCAAATCAAACTTTATTTGTCACATACGCCGAACAGGTGTAGACCTTACCTTGAAATGCTTACTTACAAGCCCTTACACTAACACAGTTTTAAGAAAAATAAACGAAAAATAAATAAATAAAAGAGCAACAATAAAATAACAATAACGAGGCTTTATACAAGGGGTACCGGTACCGAGTCAATGTGCGGGGGCACAGGTTAGTCGAGGTAATTGAGGTAATATGTACATGTTGGTAGAGTTAAAGTGAATACGCATAGTAGCAGCAGGGGGGGGGGGGGGGGTCAATTCAAATAGTCCAGAGTAGTCTGGATGGTTCCCTCTTTGATTAGCTGTTCAGCAGTCTTATGGCTTGGGGGTAGACGCTGTTAAGAAGCCTTTTTGGTCCAAGACTTGGCGCTCCAGTACCGCTTGCCGTGCAGTAGCAGAGAGAACAGTCTATGACTAGGGTGGCTGGGGTCTTTAGCAATTTTTAGGGCCTTCCTCTAACACCGCCTGGTATGGCAGGAAGCTTGGCCCCAGTGATGTACAGGGCCGTACGCACTACCCTCTGTAGCGCCTTGCGGTCGGAGGCCGAGCAGTTGTCATACCAGGCATTGACGCTGTAGAACTTTTTGAGGATGTTTGGACCCATGCCAAATATTTCCATTCTCCTGAGGGGGAATAGGCATTGTTGTGCCCTCTTCACGACTTTATTGGTATGTTTGGACCATGATAGTTTGTTGGTGAGGTGGAACTTGAAGCTCTCAACCTGCTCCACTACAGCCCCGTCGATGAGAATGTCGGCGTGCTCAGCCCTCCTTTTCCTGTAGTCCACGACCAGCTCCTTTGTCTTGATCACGTTGAAGGGAGAGGTTGATGTCCTTGCACCACACTGCCAGGTCTTTGGCCTCCTCCCTATAGGCGGTCTCATCGTTGTTGGTGATCAGGCCTACTACCGGTGTCGTCAGCAAACTTAATTATAGTGTTGGAGTCGTGCTTGCCCACGTAGTCATAGGTGAACAGGGAGTACAGGAGAGGACTAAGCACGCACCCCAGAGTTGAGGATCAGTGTGTTGTCTACCCTTACCACCTGGGAGAACTATGGTCTAACGTAGTGCACTATATAGGGAATAGGGTGCCATTTGGCCCCTGGTGTAAAATAGTGCACTAGATAGGGAATAGGGTGCCATTGGGCCCTGGCCTAAAGTAGTACACTATGTCATGACGTGGCCCTCTTTGGGTATAGCGAGTACCTCTCTCCCTCTCCTACACCCAGATTGTTATCTCAGGTCATACATTCCTGGAGGAGACTCTCTCCCCCTGGCCAGGCAGTATAGAGAGAGAGTTTCACAGTAGAACAAAGGAACTTCTACATCACAGAACTTGAGAACTGAACAATATCCATGTTTTGGAGAATGTGTAAACGGTCGGTGGAGAAGCTAACTACGACCCGGTCCGTTTTGTTTCATGTTTGTGACCTCATGAAAGACAATACAGCCACATTACCATAACTCTGTTTATACAGGTGCCTCCGTTATGAGGGTTGCATCTAATTATTGTATAAAATGAATGAGTTAAGATGAAACTATTTGTTAAATGATGTAATGCTATGTTAAACCGTTAATGTGAGAGAATTGTATTCCCTTTCAAGTTTAACTAAGTCATTGCCCCGCCCCCATGAACACAGACATGATCTGGCTCATGGGACAGCCATTTTCTACTGTTACGAATAAAACCCCCACCTGAAGAAACCCACTTCAGACCATGCATACCTCGGTCAGCTGAGGGAGCAAAGGTTGGAGTAGAGACCACAAAAACCTCAGTATAAGCCAAGGTTGGTTGCTGAATTCTTAACCATACCACGTAGTTAAACTCTGAGACTATCGATCAGACAGAATAAGAGCAACTCTTCAATACTAATTACTAGTCTGCAGCTAGAAATTATGTACCATTGAATGCGAAGACCGACAACCGCCGAAACAACTATTCTATAAGAACATTTCTGAATGGGACTCTGAAGTATCCATTCTAACCACGAGAGACTTCATGGGAGCAGAGAGAGGGGCGGATGAACTTTCCAACAGAAAGATGGACGATTCCAACAGAGATCACGACGACACACTGAGCGTAAATATGTATTGATTGCAATTATTCCCGAATGAGTGAGCGTTCATGTGCAAAGATTAGCATTTCAATCAATATAATTATCAACTGTGTAGTGACTCTTGTAATTCCCGCCCTTCTCAGTCCACACTAGAGGTCGACCGATTAATCGGAATGGCCGATTAATTGGTGCCGATTTCAAGTTTTCATAACAATCGGAATTCGGAATTTTTGGACATTGATTTGGCCGATTATTTTTATACCTTTATTTATCCTTCATTTAACTAGGCAAGTCAGTTAAGAACACATTCTTTTTTTCAATGACGGCCTAGGAACGGTGGGTTACTGCCTTGTTCACGGGCAGAATGACAGATTTTTACTTTGTCAGCTCGGGGATTCAATCTAGCAACCTTACAGTTAACTAGTCCAACGCTCTAACCAACTGATTACATTGCACTCCACGAGGAGACTGCCTGTTGCGCGAATGCAGTAAGAAGCCAAGGTAAGTTGCTAGCTAGCATTAAACTTATCTTATAAAAAACAATCAATCAATCATAATCACTAGTTAACTACACATGGTTGATGATATTACTAGTTTATCTAGCGTGTCCTGCGTTGCATATAATCGATACGGTGCGTATTCGCGAAAAAGGACTGTCTTGCTCCAATGTGTACCTAACCATAAACATCAATGCCTTTCTTAAAATCAATACACAAGTATATATTTTTAAACTTGCATATATAGTTAAAATTGCCTGCTAACCTGGCTCGTTGCGAACTCTGTGAAGACTATTCCTTCCTAACAAAGACATCCAACTTCGCCAAACGGGGGATGATTTAACAAAAGCGCATTTGCGAAAAAAGCATAATCGTTGCACGGCTGTACCTAACCATAAACATCAATGCCTTTCTTAAAATCAATACACAGAAGTATATATTTTTAAACCTGCATATTTTGGTAAAGAAATCCAGGTTAGCAGGCAATATTAACCAGGTGAAATTGTGTCACTTCTCTTGCGTTCATTGCACGCAGAGTCAGTGTATATGCAACAGTTTGGGCCGCCTAATTTGCCAGAATTTTACGTAATTATGACATAACATTGAAGGTTGTGCAATGTAACAGGAATATTTAGACTTATGGATGCCACCCGTTAGATAAAATACGGAACGGTTCCGTAATTCACTGAAAGAATAAACGTCTTGTTTTCGAGATGATAGTTTCCGGATTCGACCATATTAATGACCTAAGGCTCGTATTTCCGTGTGTTATTATGTTATAACTAAGTCTATGATTTGATAGAGCAGTCTGACTGAGCGATGGTAGGCACCAGCAGGCTCGTAAGCATTCATTCAAACAGCACTTTCGTGCGTTTTGCCAGCAGCTCGTCGCTGTGCTTCAAGCATTGAGCTGTTTATGACTTCAAGCCTATCAACTCCCGAGATTAGGCTGGTGTAACCGATGTGAAATGGCTAGCTAGTTAGCGGGGTGCGCGCTAATAGCGTTTCAAACGTCACTCGCTCTGATACTTGGAGTGGTTGTTCCCCTTGGTCTGCAAGGGCCGCGGCTTTTGTGGAGCGATGGGTAACGCTGCTTCGAGGGTGGCTGTTGTCGATGTGTTCCTGGTTCGAGCCCAGGTAGGGGCGAGGAGAGGGACGGAAGCTATACTGTTACACTGGCAATACTAAAGTGCCTATAAGAACATCCAATAGTCAAAGGTATATGAAATACAAATCGTATAGAGAGAAATTGTTCTATAATTCCTATAACTACAACCTAAAACTTCCTACCTGGGAATATTGAAGACTCCTGTTGAAAGGAACCACCAGCTTTCATATGTTCTCATGTTCTGAGCAAGGAACTTAAACGTTAGTTTCTTACATGGCACATATTGCACTTTTACTTTCTTCTCCAACACTTTGTTTTTGCATTATTTAAACGAAAATTGAACATGTTTCATTTTATTTAAGGCTAAATTGATTTTATTGATGTATTATATTAAGTTAAAATAAGTGTTCATTCAGTATTGTTGTAATTGGCATTATTACAAATACATTTTCTTTTAATAAAAAAAATGACATCGGCACTGGCCCTCCAATAATCGGTGTCGGCGTTGAAAAATCATAATCGGTCGACCTCTAGTCCACACCCACTTCCCTTTGTCCACCAAGCCGTTATATCGGCTTAGCCCACTAGGGGACCTCCCCAATAATTTCCTTGTAACCATATCTACTGTGTTGTTTGTTTATGCATTTCTGTGATTGTTTAGTTAATTAGTAAATTAATGATTAAGACAATTGGTGTATGGATGATTCATAGTGAAGACTGGGTTCATGCAGATAACCAACCATTTACGACGTTTGGAATGAGACTAACGTGAAGTAAAGAATAATTCATTAATTAGAAGACTAATTGATCAGATATTAAAATATCTGAAAAGTTATATTAGGAAAATTATAACTTTGTAATCTGAAGATTCTCCTTGGTGCCCCGACTTCCTAGTTAATTACATTTACATGATTAGTTTAATCACGTAATAATAATTACAGAGAATTGATTTGATAAAATAACAGTCTTCAATTTAATGATGCCAAAGACACGACAACTATATAGGGAATAGGGTGCCATTTTGTACTCAAGCAGCCATTAATGGCATGGAAACACTAGTAGTGTTTGCCAGACAAGAGTACGTAGCACCTCTGAACAGAGTACCGGCTGCAATTTGTGAACCGGTTCTACAGGGAGAAAATGACAGCAGTCAGACGCCTACCGGTGCGGTTGCTCTAAAACACAACACCACGTCAGCAAGCAAACGAACGGCAGACAAATGGCACACTAAAAGGCAGGACGTCATTCGCTGCGATGTGGTTTTCTCCACCACTCACGGTCCAATGTAATGAGGAGACAGGTTACAAGTCTATAGGCAGAAAACACTGACAGATAATCATGTGGTCCATACATGTGAACAAACCAAACGCAGGCCCACGCAACATGCATTTTCACAAAGCAACAGATCAACCACTTCCAAACAACACCTAGTCAAAACACACATTTGATTTCCAACACACACACGTACCACCCAGCACTGACTGTGTGTGTGTGTGTGTGTGTGTGTGTCTGTGTGTCTGTGTGTCTGTGTGTCTGTGTGTGTGTGTGTGTGTGTGTGTGTGTGTGTGTGTGTGTGTGTGTGTGTGCGCAAGCGGGGGTGGCCACGAATGTGAATTCTGTAACTTCCATCTCTGTTAGACAAGACATATTTAGCCTCTGAAAATATGTCCTGTACGAATAGAGAGACAGACTGCCAAAGCAGCACACACATGGCCAAGCAGAGATAAATGATCATTTGTTTCTCTATAGCCGATCATGGAAGGTGTGATTATGGAGCTGAAAAATAGCATTTCTGGAAGATATTTTAATTTAATATTAGATTTTTGCCACTTTTGCCCTAATTGTATTTGACAGGGGAGAGAAATGACCATTGAAATGCTACAGCCGTCCCAACTGTACAGTACTACACAGTCACCCACTCTTATTTTCATTGTGTAAAACCCAAAAGGAGGAATGAAAAAAGCCAACCGTCAAAAATCGATCGGGTCAACTTCTCAAGTTCCCCATTGCTGGGTTCTCCTGGGGGCCGTGAACCAGAACTAACATCCAGACTGCTGTTCCACTCAACTGACTCCACAGAGTGACGGCCAGCAAGTTATCAACGGTGACCAAGGAGACCTGGGCCGTGTGGGGCAAGAAGCACGTTTCATTAGACTCCGTGTGAAAACCAACTTCACACACACAGTCACACACACACACACAGTCACACACGCACACACACACAAACTCTTCAGATCAGTGGAGGAAATATGGGAGGGGGGGGGGGGGGGCTGTCGTTCGGCTCAGACTATGATAAGGTTTTCCTTCATACATTCCCTAATCACGTTAATTAATTAGAAATACTTTAGCACGAGATTGCCTTGTCTTCTGCACACTTGACAAAAGCTAAGCTCTACGTCGATGCAGTCATTAGCGGAGGCAAATAGTTTGGAGAAGTCTAACACTCACTCATACTGCAGGGCTGTCCCCCAAAATGGCACCCTATTCCCTATATAGTGCACTACTGTTGACCAGGACCCATAGAGAATAGGGTGCCATTTTGGACAAATGATCAGTCATACTAGTCCAGGAAGTTCAGCACGGGGTGTGAGTTTGTCGCTAATATTACCTTCAAAAACCAACTACCATGCTGTTCAAAAACCAACTACCATGCTGTTCTGTAACCGACTACCACGCTGTTCTGTAACCGACTACCACGCTGTTCTGTAACCGACTACCACGCTGTTCTGTAACCGACTACCACGCTGTTCTGTAACCGACTACCACGCTGTTCTGTAACCGACTACCACGCTGTTCTGTAACCGACTACCACGCTGTTCTGTAACCGACTACCAGGCTGTTCTGTAACCGACTACCAGGCTGTTCTGTAACCGACTACCACGCTGTTCTGTAACCGACTACCACGCTGTTCTGTAACCGACTACCACGCTGTTCTGTAACCGACTAACACGCTGTTCTGTAACCGACTACCACGCTGTTCTGTAACCGACTAACAGGCTGTTCTGTAACCGACTACCAGGCTGTTCTGTAACCGACTAACACGCTGTTCTGTAACCGACTACCAGGCTGTTCTGTAACCGACTACCACGCTGTTCTGTAACCGACTACCACGCTGTTCTGTAACCGACTACCACGCTGTTCTGTAACCGACTACCACGCTGTTCTGTAACCGACTACCACGCTGTTCTGTAACCGACTACCAGGCTGTTCTGTAACCGACTACCACGCTGTTCTGTAACCGACTACCACGCTGTTCTGTAACCGACTACCTGTAACCGACTATCTGAGTTTGACAGTCGTTTCACTGACTTTGCATCATTTGAGCCTATTGCCACGTATATATAATATCCGTTTTGGCAGAGACATAAATGTGGAAGTCATTGCCTCCAAAATGGGATCACTTTTTCAGTTGGACACAACTATAGCAGAAACTGAAATGTTCACCCTTCAAAATGACATTCAGCTGAAATCCAGGGCAGCCACTGAGATGAAGAGTTCTGGGAGATGCTAGAGGAGAGGTATCCCAACATAAGAAGATGTGCTCTCAACATATCAGCCCTTGTTTGGATCAACCTACCTCTGAGTCTGCATTGTCTCACATGAAGATAATAAAGTCCAGATCTACTATGGTGGATGACCACTTTGTGGCCTGCATGAGACTGGCAATAAACTGCTCCAGCATTGACTAGGAAAAACAACTTGCCTCCACCCAATGCCAAAAGTCACACTAAAAAGGTAGGAAATTAAATGAGTTGCAATTATTTGTGGAAAACATGTTATTGATCCACATTATATTTGGGTATCAAATAGGATTCATTGCATCAGGTTCATACTCAGTGGTGTGTTGCGTTTCATATATTGTGTTGTTTGGTTTAGATTTAGAGACTGGTAGATCTCATCAGGCTGGCAAATGAAGAAGTAGATCTCACGTCAAAGAAGGTTGGGCACACCTGGTCTAGGAGCAACGACGGTTCAACAACGCAGTGGTAGGCCACACAAGCTCACAGAACGGGATCGCTGAAGCGTCTAGTGAGTGAAAATCGCAAGTCCTCGATTTGAAAGACTGGACTACCGAGTTACAAACTGCCTCTGGACGCAACGTCAGCACAAGGACTGTGGACATTCATGAAATGGGTTTCCATGGTCGAGCAGCCGGACACAGGCCTAAGATAGCCATGCACAATGCCAAGCATAGGCTGGAGTGGTGTATAGCTTGCCGCCATTGGTTCTCTGGAGTGATAACTCACCCTTCACCATCTGGCAATCCGATGGACGAATCAGGGTTTGGCGGATGCCGGGAGAACGCTACCTGCCACAATGCATAGTGCCAACTGTAATGTTTGGTGGAGGAGCAATAATGGTCTGTGGCTATTTTTCATGAATCAGGCGAGGTCCCTTAGTTCCAGTGAAATCTTAACACTACAGCATACAATGAAACTATAGACGATTCTGTGCTTCCAACTTTGTGGCAATAGTTTGGGGAAGGCCTTTTCCCATTTCAGCATGACAATGCCCCCGTGCACAAAGCGAGGTCTATACATAAATGTTTTGTAAAGATCATTGTGGAAGAACTTGACTGGCCTGCACAGAGCCCTGATCTCAATCCCACCGATTGCGAGCCAGGCCTAATCGCCCAACATCAGTGCCCAACCACACTAATGCTCTTGTGGCTAAAAGGAAGCAAGTCCCCGCAGCAATATTCCAACATCTAGTTGAAAGCCTTCCAACTCCATATTAATGCTCATGATTTTGGAATGAGATGTTCAACTTTTGCTCATGTAGTGTAGATCTCCAAGGTCCTGGTCAGTAATTTGGTCTTGAGGAGCGAGCCAGGTAGATCTCTAAGGTCCTGGTCAGTAATTTGGTCTTGAGGAGCGAGCCAGGTAGATCTCCAAGGTCCTGGTCAGTAATTTGGTCTTGAGGAGCGAGCCAGGTAGATCTCTAAGGTCCTGGTCAGTAATTTGGTCTTGAGGAGCGAGCCAGGTAGATCTCTAAGGTCCTGGTCAGTAATTTGGTCTTGAGGAGCGAGCCAGATAGATCTCTAAGGTCCTGGTCAGTAATTTGGTCTTGAGGAGCGAGCCAGGTAGATCTCTAAGGTCCTGGTCAGTAATTTGGTCTTGAGGAGCGAGCCAGGTAGATCTCTAAGGTCCTGGTCAGTAATTTGGTCTTGAGGAGCAAGCCAGATAGATCTCTAAGGTCCTGGTCAGTAATTTGGTATTGAGGAGCGAGCCAGATAGATCTTCAAGGTCCTGGTCAGTAATTTGGTCTTGAGGAGCGAGCCAGATAGATCTCTAAGGTCCTGGTCAGTAATTTGGTCTTGAGGAGCGAGCCAGATAGATCTTCAAGGTCCTGGTCAGTAATTTGGTCTTGAGGAGCGAGCCAGATAGATCTAAGGTCCTGGTCAACTAACAACTGAAAGCAGCAGTAGTTACCTCGTGTGAAAACTGAAGGCAACAGGAACACTATTCCATTCCAACCATGTCAGTTCTCTCATCCCTGGCCTTTAATCCAGTTCTCTCTGAGTGAGAGTGGACTAGATGCTCCCAGTCCCCTCTACTCTCATCAACCACATTGCTGTGGGCAGTAGGCAATTAGCAGCAGTTAACCCTGGCCAGCCCCTCTAACCCTGGGGAACCAGTCTCTCTGGCAGCAGTCCACACACACACACACAAACAAACACAGAAATGAATGCGCACACACACATGCACACAATGTTAATTGTCTGAACACACACAACAGGACCTGGACCAACATTGACCTCTGACACTTGTCATGACGTGACCCTTTCTGGGTATAGATCGTGGCATCCCTCTCGCTATCTCTCCTACACCCAGGTTGTTATCTCAGGTCATAAATCTATATCCCTGGCTAGGCAGTATAGAGAGAGAGTTCCACAGTAGAACAAAGGAACTTCTTCTACATCACAGAACTTGAGAACTGAACAATATCCATGTTTTGGAGAATGTGTAAACGGTCGGTGGAGAAACCAGCTACGACCCGGTCCGTTTTGTTTCATGTTTGTGACCTCATGAAAGACAATACAGCCACATTACCATAACTATGTTTATACAGGAGCCTCCGTTATGAGGGTTGCGTCTAATTATTGTATAAAATGAATGAGTTAAGATGAAACTATTTGTGAAATGATGTAATGCTATGTTAAACCGTTAATGTGAGAGAATTGTAATCCCTTTCAAGTTTAACTAAGTCATTGGCCCGCCCCCATGAACACAGACATGATCTGGCTCATGGGACAGCCCTTTTCTACTGTTACGGATAAAACCCCCACCTGAAGAAACCCACTTCAGACCATGCATACCTCGATGGACACCGAGGGGGCACAGGTTGAGTTCAGACCACAAAAACCTCAGCATAAGCTAAGGTTGTAATGGTTGTTGAATTCCTAACCATACCACCTGGAGCATTGGCTACACGGCGGGAAATGGTTAAACTCAGACTATCGATCCCGACAGAATAAGAGCAAATCTTAGATACTAATTACTAGTCTGCAGCTAGAAATTATGTCAGCCTGGGATGCGAAGACCGACAACCGCCGAAACATCTATTCTATGAGAACATTTCTGAATGGTACTCTGAAGCATCCATTCTAACCACAAAAGGCTTCAGGGAAGCAGAGAGAGAGACGCTCGGACGAACTCTCCGACAGAAAGACGGATGATTCCAACAGAGATCACAACGACACACTGAGCATAAATATATATTGATTTCAATTATTCCCGAATGAGTGAGCGTTCATGTGCAAAGGATTAGCATTTCAATTAATATAATTATCAACTGTGTAGTGACTCCTTTTTGTCTTTCCCGCCCTTCAGTCCCCACCCACTTCCCTTTGTCCACCAAGCCGTCCTATTGGCTTAGCCCACTAGGGAACCTCCCCTATCATTTCCTTGTAACCATATCTACTGTTTGTTTGTTTATGCATTTCTGTGATTATTTAGTTAGTTAGTAAATTAATGATTAAGACAATTGGTGTATGGATGATTCATAGTAAAGGCTGGGTTGGTGCAGATAACCAACAATTTACGATGTTTGGAATGAGACTAACGTGAGGTAAAGAATAATTAATTCGAAGACTAATTGATCCGATATTAAAATATCTGAAAAATTATATTAGGAAAAGTATAACTTTGTAATCTGAAGATTTTCCTTGGTGCCCCAACTTCCTAGTTAATTACACTTACATGATTTGTTTATTCCCGTAATAATAAATACAGAGAATTGATTTGATAAAATAACAGTCTTCAATTTAATGATGCCAAAGACACGACACACTCAACAATGCCACAAGCCAAACACTGTATTTCCCCAGTGTGTGTACGTGTGTGTACTATGTGTGTGTACTATGTGTGTGTGTGTGTGTGTGTGTGTGTGTGTGTGTGTGTGTGTGTGTGTGTGTGTGTGTGTGTGTGTGTGTGTGTGTGTGTGTGTGTGTGTGTGTGTACGTACGTGTGTATGTGTGTGTGTGTGTGTCAACTTCCTTCTGCCCAACTTCTCACTCAACAGGTGAAGTGGAGATACAGGTTTCTGGGAGACAGTTTTAAAAAAATTCTCTCCTCTCAGACCTGGCAAACAACTCTGACTGTGTTGTTTGTGTTAACAGCTGTGGTGTTACTACACTGAACAAAAATATAAAACACAACATGTAAAGTGTTGGTCCCTTAACTCATGAGCTGAAATAAATGTGCTACAAATTTGTTTCTATCCCTGTTAGTGAGCATTTCTCCTTTGTCAAGATAATCCATCCACCTGACAGGTGTGGCATATCAAGAAGCTGATTAAACAGCATGATCATTACACAGCTGCACCTTGTGCTGGGGACAATAAAAGGCCACTAAAATGTGCAGTTCTGTCACACAACACAATGCCACAGATGTCTCAATTTTTGAGGGAGCGTGCAATTGGTATGCTGACTGCAGGAATGTCCAATAGAGCTGTTGCTAGAGAATTTAATGTTAATTTATCTACCATAAGCCACCTCCAACATCGTTTTAGAGAATTTGGCAGTACGTCCAACTGGCCTCACAACTGCAGACCACGTGTAACCATGACAGCCTAGGACCTCCACATCCGGCTTCTTCACCTGCGGGATCATCTGAGACCAGCCACCTGAACAGCTGATGAAACTGAGGAGTACTTCTGTCTGTAATAACGCCCTTTTGTGGGGGAAAACTTGTTCTGATTGGCTGGGCCTGGCTGCCCAGTGTGTGAGCCTGGCTCCCAAGTGGGTGGGCCTATGCCCTCCCAGGCCCACACATGGCTGTGCCCCTGCCCAGTCATGTGAAATCCACAGATTAGGGCCTAATGAATTTATTTCAATTGAATGATTTCCTAATATGAACTTTAACTCAGTAAATCATTGTAATTGTTGCATGTTGCATTTATATCTTTGTTCAGTATATAACATTCTGGAAGCAATCCAAAGTGACAAAATAAAAGATGAAAAAAAAACTGTATTCAAGAAGCCTGCCTGGCCTCTATTACCATTCACTTTCTATTCTCTCAGAGGCTATTCTCTCAGAGGCTATTCTCTCAGGGGCTATTCTATCGGCTGCATAGCAGTGTTTGTGTCAAATACGGTTTACGATCAGTACTGCATCAATGGGACAAAGGACAATATTCAAATGGTGTTCTGGTGTTCTGGTGTACTGTTCTGGTGTACTGGTGTACTGTTCTGGTGTTCTGGTGTACTGTTCTGGTGTTCTGTTCTGGTGTCCTGGTGTACTGTTCTGGTGTACTGTTCTGGTGTTCTGGTGTTCTGGTGTACTGTTCTGGTGCACTGTTCTGGTGTTCTGGTGTACTGTTCTGGTGTACTGGTGTACTGTTCTGGTGTTCTGGTGTACTGTTCTGGTGTACTGTTCTGGTGTTCTGTTCTGGTGCACTGTTCTGGTGCACTGTTCTGGTGCACTGTTCTGGTGCACTGTTCTGGTGTACTGTTCTGGTGTTCTGGTGTACTGTTCTGGTGTACTGTTCTGGTGTACTGTTCTGGTGCACTGTTCTGGTGCACTGTTCTGGTGCACTGTTCTGGTGTTCTGGTGTACTGTTCTGGTGTACTGTTCTGGTGTACTGTTCTGGTGCACTGTTCTGGTGCACTGTTCTGGTGTTCTGGTGCATGTTCTGGTGCACTGTTCTGGTGTTCTGGTGCACTGTTCTGGTGTTCTGGTGCACTGTTCTGGTGCACTTGTTCTGGTGTTCTGGTGCACTGTTCTGGTGTTCTGGTGCACTTGTTCAGGTGTACTGTTCTGGTGTTCTGGTGCACTGTTCTGGTGTACTGTTCTGGTGTACTGTTCTGGTGTACTGTTCTGGTGTTCTGGTGTACTGTGCTGGTGTTCTGGTGTACTGTTCTGATGTACTGTTCTGGTGTTCTGGTGCACTGTTCTGGTGTTCTGGTGCACTGTTCTGGTGTACTGTTCTGATGTACTGTTCTGGTGTTCTGGTGCACTGTTCTGGTGTTCTGGTGTACTGTTCTGGTGTTCTGGTGTACTGTTCTGGTGTTCTGGTGTGCTGTTCTGGTGTACTGTTCTGGTGTACTGGTGTTCTGGTGTACTGTTCTGGTGTTCTGGTGTACTGTTCTGGTGTTCTGGTGTGCTGTTCTGGTGTACTGTTCTGGTGTTCTGGTGTACTGTTCTGGTGTGCTGTTCTGGTGTGCTGTTCTGGTGTGCTGTTCTGGTGTACTGCTCTGGTGTACTGCTCTGGTGTACTGCTCTGGTGTACTGCTCTGGTGTACTGTTCTGGTGTACTGTTCTGGTGTACTGTTCTGGTGTACTGCTCTGGTGCACTGTTCTGGTGCACTGTTCTGGTGCACTGTTCTGGTGCACTGTTCTGGTGCACTGTTCTGGTGCACTGTTCTGGTGCACTGTTCTGGTGTTCTGGTGTACTGTTCTGGTGCACTGTTCTGGTGTACTGTTCTGGTGCACTGTTCTGGTGCACTGTTCTGGTGTTCTGGTGTTCTGGTGCACTGTTCTGGTGTACTGGTGTACTGTTCTGGTGTTCTGGTGCACTGTTCTGGTGTACTGGTGTACTGTTCTGGTGTACTGTTCTGGTGTTCTGGTGTACTGTTCTGGTGTACTGTTCTGGTGCACTGTTCTGGTGCACTGTTCTGGTGCACTGTTCTGGTGTTCTGGTGTACTGTTCTGGTGTTCTGGTGTACTGTTCTGGTGTTCTGGTGTACTGTTCTGGTGTTTCGGTGTACTGTTCTGGTGCACTGTTCTGTAATATGTTGTCTGCCTCTGTGCTGGCTGTGTGCTGTGGGCATGCCTAGGGAGACTGGCACTGTACTGGTGTCTGGGTGCTGTGGGCATGCCTAGGGAGACTGGCACTGTACTGGTGTCTGGGTGCTGTGGGCATGCCTAGGGAGACTGGCACTGTACTGGTGTCTGGGTGCTGTGGGCATGCCTAGGGAGACTGGCACTGTACTGGTGTCTGGGTGCTGTGGGCATGCCTAGGGAGACAGGCACTGTACTGGTGTCTAGGTGCTGTGGGCATGCCTAGGGAGACTGGCACTGTACTGGTGTCTGGGTGCTGTGGGCATGCCTAGGGAGACTGGCACTGTACTGGTGTCTAGGTGCTGTGGGCATGCCTAGGGAGACTGGCACTGTACTGGTGTCTGGGTGCTGTGGGCATGCCTAGGGAGACAGGCACTGTACTGGTGTCTGGGTGCTGTGGGCATGCCTAGGGAGACTGGCACTGTACTGGTGTCTGGGTGCTGTGGGCATGCCTAGGGAGACTGGCACTGTACTGGTGTCTAAGTGCTGTGGGCATGCCTAGGGAGACTGGCACTGTACTGGTGTCTGGGTGCTGTGGGCATGCCTAGGGAGACTGGCACTGTACTGGTGTCTAGGTGCTGTGGGCATGCCTAGGGAGACTGGCACTGTACTGGTGTCTAGGTGCTGTGGGCATGCCTAGGGAGACTGGCACTGTACTGGTGTCTGGGTGCTGTGGGCATGCCTAGGGAGACTGGCACTGTACTGGTGTCTGGGTGCTGTGGGCATGCCTAGGGAGACAGGCACTGTACTGGTGACTGGGTGCTGTGGGCATGCCTAGGGAGACTGGCACTGTACTGGTGTCTGGGTGCTGTGGGCATGCCTAGGGAGACTGGTGGCCAGCTCAGTAGCTTCCCTCTGGGGTTTACAGCAGCTGCTCTGGTTGTGTCCCTAATCCCTATATAGTGCACTACTTTTGACCAGACCTCACGCTATTACCCGGTGCCTTACTCACCGACAGGCAGGCAGACGGTAACGTTACATAATCACACCTAGCAGAACACCGCTCAGAGAGGAGAGCCGAGGAACGGATTCTCAATCTTTCCATCTCTCTCCCCCTCCACTCCTTCCCCCTTTTCTAGTCTATTTTTCCACTCCAACTCTTTTTGGATCAAAACAAAGAGATATCCTCTGAACATTATGTTGACGTCATCGTATCAGACCACTGTTACAGAATATTTCTGCACCCAGATGGTAATGACATAACAAAAATCCTATATGCATGTTTTTCCCCACCATTTTGTTTTTACCACCATTTTGTTTTCCCCACCATTCTAAATGCTGCCAATAAAGGGATAGTAACTGCTCACCCTCTGAGGGAAATCTAGGACTGCGTTCCTAATGGCAACCTATTCACTACATTGTACACTACCTTTGATCCGAGCCCTATGGGCCCTGGTCAAACGTAGTGCACTATATAGAGACTAGGGTGGTATATTTACACAGCCTAGCAGAGGGTATAAATGCTTCCATGTCGAGGAGGATGGAGAGCCTCCACCACCAGAAGTTACAGGAGGATTATGTCATTAAAAATGGCATCATTAAGTAAAGCAGGGAGACCATGGCTAGTGGAGATCTGATGAGCTCATGGTGTGTGGAAGAGTCAAGACCACCTCCACCCACCCATCCGCCCATCCACACACACCTCTCATCTAAGGAACTTGGCTGTAACTGTTAACTGTAACAATCCAGCAGCAGCTCATCCTGTCTGAGATCATCTTGTCGATGGCACCGCATCACTCTGCCCATTGGTTAAACACCACACAACCACGTGCAGTAAGTAAGCCTTGCTTTAAGGAGTCAGTCATTCACTGAATGGACTGATTGAATTAGTAGTTTGTATTTAGCGTTGTTAGCCCCTGACTGACATCAACCAGCCTGCCAATTTCATGGCCAGCAGACAGAACGAGATGTTGTGATAACAGAACACCACCACCTCCAGGTTGTGACGACAGAACACCACCACCTCCAGGTTGTGACGACAGAACACCACCACCTCCAGGTTGTGACGACAGAACACCTCCACCTCCAGGTTGTGACGACAGAACACCACCACCTCCAGGTTGTGACGACAGAACACCACCACCTCCAGGTTGTGACGACAGAACACCACCACCTCCAGGTTGTGACGACAGAACACCTCCACCTCCAGGTTGTGACGACAGAACACCTCCACCTCCAGGTTGTGATGACAGAACACCTCCACCTCCAGGTTGTGATGACAGAACACCTCCACCTCCAGGTTGTGACAACAGAACACCTCCACCTCCAGGTTGTGATGACAGAACACCTCCACCTCCAGGTTGTGATGACAGAACACCACCACCTCCAGGTTGTGACGACAGAACACCACCACCTCCAGGTTGTGATGACAGAACACCACCTCCACCTCCAGGTTGTGACGACAGAACACCACCTCCACCTCCAGGTTGTGATGACAGAACACCACCTCCACCTCCAGGTTGTGACGACAGAACACCACCACCTCCAGGTTGTGACGACAGAACACCACCACCTCCAGGTTGTGACGACAGAACACCACCACCTCCAGGTTGTGACGACAGAACACCTCCACCTCCAGGTTGTGACGACAGAACACCTCCACCTCCAGGTTGTGATGACAGAACACCTCCACCTCCAGGTTGTGATGACAGAACACCACCACCTCCAGGTTGTGACGACAGAACACCACCACCTCCAGGTTGTGACGACAGAACACCACCACCTCCAGGTTGTGACGACAGAACACCACCACCTCCAGGTTGTGACGACAGAACACCACCTCCACCTCCAGGTTGTGACGACAGAACACCACCACCTCCAGGTTGTGACGACAGAACACCACCACCTCCAGGTTGTGACGACAGAACACCACCACCTCCAGGTTGTGACGACAGAACACCACCACCTCCAGGTTGTGACGACAGAACACCACCACCTCCAGGTTGTGACGACAGAACACCACCACCACCTCCAGGTTGTGACGACAGAACACCACCACCACCTCCAGGTTGTGACGACAGAACAACACCACCACCTCCAGGTTGTGACGACAGAACACCACCACCACCTCCAGGTTGTGACGACAGAACACCACCACCACCTCCAGGTTGTGACGACAGAACACCACCACCTCCAGGTTGTGACGACAGAACACCACCACCTCCAGGTTGTGACGACAGAACACCTCCACCTCCAGGTTGTGATGACAGAACACCACCTCCACCTCCAGGTTGTGACGACAGAACACCCCCACCACCTCCAGGTTGTGACGACAGAACACCCCCACCACCTCCAGGTTGTGACGACAGAACACCACCACCTCCAGGTTGTGACGACAGAACACCACCACCTCCAGGTTGTGACGACAGAACACCTCCACCTCCAGGTTGTGATGACAGAACACCACCTCCACCTCCAGGTTGTGACGACAGAACACCCCCACCACCTCCAGGTTGTGACGACAGAACACCCCCACCACCTCCAGGTTGTGACGACAGAACACCCCCACCACCTCCAGGTTGTGACGACAGAACACCCCCACCTCCAGGTTGTGACGACAGAACACCTCCACCTCCAGGTTGTGACGACAGAACACCACCACCTCCAGGTTGTGACGACAGAACACCACCACCTCCAGGTTGTGACGACAGAACAACACCACCACCTCCAGGTTGTGACGACAGAACAACACCACCACCTCCAGGTTGTGACGACAGAACACACAACCACCTCCAGGTTGTGACGACAGAACACCACCAGCACCTCCAGGTTGTGACGACAGAACACCACCACCTCCAGGTTGTGACGACAGAACACCACCACCTCCAGGTTGTGACGACAGAACACCACCACCACCTCCAGGTTGTGACGACAGAACACCTCCACCTCCAGGTTGTGACGACAGAACACCTCCACCTCCAGGTTGTGATGACAGAACACCACCACCTCCAGGTTGTGACGACAGAACACCACCACCTCCAGGTTGTGACGACAGAACACCTCCACCTCCAGGTTGTGACGACAGAACACCACCACCTCCAGGTTGTGACGACAGAACACCTCCACCTCCAGGTTGTGACGACAGAACACCTCCACCTCCTCCAGGTTGTGATGACAGAACACCACCACCTCCAGGTTGTGACGACAGAACACCACCACCTCCAGGTTGTGATGACAGAACACCACCACCTCCTCCAGGTTGTGACGACAGAACACCACCACCTCCAGGTTGTGACGACAGAACACCACCACCTCCAGGTTGTGACGACAGAACACCACCACCTCCAGGTTGTGATGACAGAACACCTCCACCTCCAGGTTGTGACGACAGAACACCACCACCTCCAGGTTGTGATGACAGAACACCTCCACCTCCAGGTTGTGACGACAGAACACCACCACCTCCAGGTTGTGACGACAGAACACCACCTCCACCTCCAGGTTGTGACGACAGAACACCACCACCTCCAGGTTGTGACGACAGAACACCACCACCTCCAGGTTGTGACGACAGAACACCACCACCTCCAGGTTGTGACGACAGAACACCTCCACCTCCAGGTTGTGACGACAGAACACCTCCACCTCCAGGTTGTGATGACAGAACACCTCCACCTCCAGGTTGTGATGACAGAACACCTCCACCTCCAGGTTGTGATGACAGAACACCTCCACCTCCAGGTTGTGATGACAGAACACCACCACCACCTCCAGGTTGTGACGACAGAACACCACCACCACCTCCAGGTTGTGACAACAGAACACCACCACCTCTAGGTTGTGATGACAGAACACCACCTCCACCTCCAGGTTGTGACGACAGAACACCTCCACCTCTAGGTTGTGATGACAGAACACCACCTCCACCTCCAGGTTGTGATGACAGAACACCTCCACCTCTAGGTTGTGATGACAGAACACCACCAGCACCTCCAGGTTGTGACGACAGAACACCACCACCACCTCCAGGTTGTGACGACAGAACACCACCTCCACCTCCAGGTTGTGATGACAGAACACCACCTCCACCTCCAGGTTGTGACAACAGAACACCTCCACCTCTAGGTTGTGATGACAGAACACCACCAGCACCTCCAGGTTGTGATGACAGAACACCACCACCTCCAGGTTGTGACGACAGAACACCACCACCACCTCCAGGTTGTGACGACAGAACACCACCACCACCTCCAGGTTGTGACGACAGAACACCACCACCACCTCCAGGTTGTGATGACAGAACACCACCTCCACCTCCAGGTTGTGACGACAGAACACCTCCACCTCTAGGTTGTGATGACAGAACACCACCACCACCTCCAGGTTGTGACGACAGAACACCACCACCACCTCCAGGTTGTGACGACAGAACACCACCACCCCCTCCAGGTTGTGACGACAGAACACCACCAGCACCTCCAGGTTGTGATGACAGAACACCACCACCACCTCCAGGTTGTGACGACAGAACACCACCACCACCTCCAGGTTGTGACGACAGAACACCACCTCCACCTCCAGGTTGTGACGACAGAACACCACCACCTCCAGGTTGTGACGCCAGAACACACAACCACCTCCAGGTTGTGACGACAGAACACCACCACCTCCTCCAGGTTGTGACGACAGAACACCACCACCTCCTCCAGGTTGTGACGACAGAACACCACCACCTCCTCCAGGTTGTGACGACAGAACACCACCACCTCCTCCAGGTTGTGATGACAGAACACCACCACCTCCTCCAGGTTGTGATGACAGAACACCACCACCTCCAGGTTGTGACGACAGAACACCACCACCTCCAGGTTGTGACGACAGAACACCTCCACCTCCAGGTTGTGACGACAGAACACCACCTCCACCTCCAGGTTGTGACAACAGAACACCTCCACCTCTAGGTTGTGATGACAGAACACCACCAGCACCTCCAGGTTGTGACGACAGAACACCACCACCACCTCCAGGTTGTGACGACAGAACACCACCTCCACCTCCAGGTTGTGATGACAGAACACCACCTCCACCTCCAGGTTGTGACAACAGAACACCTCCACCTCTAGGTTGTGATGACAGAACACCACCAGCACCTCCAGGTTGTGATGACAGAACACCACCACCTCCAGGTTGTGACGACAGAACACCACCACCACCTCCAGGTTGTGACGACAGAACACCACCACCACCTCCAGGTTGTGACGACAGAACACCACCACCACCTCCAGGTTGTGATGACAGAACACCACCTCCACCTCCAGGTTGTGACGACAGAACACCTCCACCTCTAGGTTGTGATGACAGAACACCACCACCACCTCCAGGTTGTGACGACAGAACACCACCACCACCTCCAGGTTGTGACGACAGAACACCACCACCACCTCCAGGTTGTGACGACAGAACACCACCAGCACCTCCAGGTTGTGATGACAGAACACCACCACCACCTCCAGGTTGTGACGACAGAACACCACCACCACCTCCAGGTTGTGACGACAGAACACCACCTCCACCTCCAGGTTGTGACGACAGAACACCACCACCTCCAGGTTGTGACGCCAGAACACACAACCACCTCCAGGTTGTGACGACAGAACACCACCACCTCCAGGTTGTGACGACAGAACACCACCACCTCCTCCAGGTTGTGACGACAGAACACCACCACCTCCAGGTTGTGACGACAGAACACCACCACCTCCTCCAGGTTGTGATGACAGAACACCACCACCTCCTCCAGGTTGTGATGACAGAACACCACCACCTCCTCCAGGTTGTGACGACAGAACACCACCACCTCCAGGTTGTGACGACAGAACACCACCACCTCCAGGTTGTGACGACAGAACACCTCCACCTCCAGGTTGTGACGACAGAACACCACCACCACCTCCAGGTTGTGACGCCAGAACACCACCACCACCTCCAGGTTGTGACGCCAGAACACCACCACCACCTCCAGGTTGTGACGACAGAACACCACCACCACCTCCAGGTTGTGACGACAGAACACCACCTCCACCTCCAGGTTGTGATGACAGAACACCACCTCCACCTCCAGGTTGTGATGACAGAACACCACCTCCACCTCCAGGTTGTGACGACAGAACACCACCACCACCTCCAGGTTGTGACGACAGAACACCACCACCACCTCCAGGTTGTGACGACAGAACACCACCACCACCTCCAGGTTGTGACGACAGAACACCACCAGCACCTCCAGGTTGTGACGACAGAACACCACCAGCACCTCCAGGTTGTGACGACAGAACACCACCACCTCCAGGTTGTGACGACAGAACACCACCACCTCCAGGTTGTGACGACAGAACACCACCACCTCCAGGTTGTGACGACAGAACACCACCACCACCTCCAGGTTGTGACGACAGAACACCACCACCTCCAGGTTGTGACGACAGAACACCACCACCTCCAGGTTGTGACGACAGAACACCACCTCCTCCAGGTTGTGACGACAGAACACCACCACCTCCAGGTTGTGACGACAGAACACCACCACCTCCAGGTTGTGACGACAGAACACACAACCACCTCCAGGTTGTGACGACAGAACACCACCACCTCCAGGTTGTGACGACAGAACACCACCACCTCCAGGTTGTGACGACAGAACACCACCACCTCCAGGTTGTGACGACAGAACACCACCACCTCCAGGTTGTGACGACAGAACAACACCACCTCCAGGTTGTGACGACAGAACAACACCACCACCTCCAGGTTGTGACGACAGAACAACACCACCACCTCCAGGTTGTGACGACAGAACACCACCACCTCCAGGTTGTGACGACAGAACACCACCTCCACCTCCAGGTTGTGACGACAGAACACCACCACCACCTCCAGGTTGTGACGACAGAACACACAACCACCTCCAGGTTGTGACGACAGAACACCACCACCACCTCCAGGTTGTGACGACAGAACACCACCACCTCCAGGTTGTGACGACAGAACACCACCACCACCTCCAGGTTGTGACGACAGAACACCACCACCTCCAGGTTGTGACGACAGAACACCACCACCTCCAGGTTGTGACGACAGAACACCACCACCACCTCCAGGTTGTGACGACAGAACACCACCACCACCTCCAGGTTGTGATGACAGAACACCACCACCACCTCCAGGTTGTGACGACAGAACACCTCCACCTCCAGGTTGTGATGACAGAACACCACCACCACCTCCAGGTTGTGACGACAGAACACCACCACCACCTCCAGGTTGTGACGACAGAACACCACCACCACCTCCAGGTTGTGACGACAGAACACCACCACCACCTCCAGGTTGTGACGACAGAACACCACCTCCACCTCCAGGTTGTGACGACAGAACACCACCTCCACCTCCAGGTTGTGACGACAGAACACCACCTCCACCTCCAGGTTGTGATGACAGAACACCACCTCCACCTCCAGGTTGTGACAACAGAACACCTCCACCTCTAGGTTGTGATGACAGAACACCACCACCTCTAGGTTGTGACGACAGAACACCTCCACCTCTAGGTTGTGACGACAGAACACCACCACCTCCAGGTTTTGACGACAGAACACCACCACCTCCAGGTTGTGACGACAGAACACCACCACCACCTCCAGGTTGTGACGACAGAACACCACCTCCACCTCCAGGTTGTGATGACAGAACACCACCTCCACCTCCAGGTTGTGACAACAGAACACCTCCACCTCTAGGTTGTGATGACAGAACACCACCACCTCTAGGTTGTGACGACAGAACACCTCCACCTCTAGGTTGTGACGACAGAACACCACCACCTCCAGGTTGTGACGACAGAACACCACCACCTCCAGGTTGTGACGACAGAACACCACCACCACCTCCAGGTTGTGACGACAGAACACCACCTCCACCTCTAGGTTGTGACGACAGAACACCACCACCTCCAGGTTGTGACAACAGAACACCACCACCTCCAGGTTGTGACAACAGAACACCACCACCTCCAGGTTGTGACGCCAGAACACCACCACCTCCAGGTTGTGACGACAGAACACCACCACCTCCAGGTTGTGACGACAGAACACCACCACCTCCAGGTTGTGACGACAGAACACCACCACCTCCAGGTTGTGACGACAGAACACCACCACCTCCAGGTTGTGACGACAGAACACCTCCACCTCCAGGTTGTGATAACAGAACACCACCACCTCCAGGTTGTGACGACAGAACACCACCACCTCCTCCAGGTTGTGACGACAGAACACCACCACCTCCAGGTTGTGACGACAGAACACCACCACCTCCAGGTTGTGACGACAGAACACCACCACCTCCAGGTTGTGACGACAGAACACCACCACCACCTCCAGGTTGTGACGACAGAACACCACCACCACCTCCAGGTTGTGACGACAGAACACCTCCACCTCCAGGTTGTGACGACAGAACACCACCACCTCCAGGTTGTGACGACAGAACACCACCACCTCCAGGTTGTGACGACAGAACACCACCACCTCCAGGTTGTGACAACAGAACACCACCACCTCCAGGTTGTGACAACAGAACACCACCACCTCCAGGTTGTGACGCCAGAACAACACCACCACCTCCAGGTTGTGACAACAGAACACCACCACCTCCAGGTTGTGACGACAGAACACCACCACCACCTCCAGGTTGTGATGACAGAACACCACCACCTCCAGGTTGTGACAACAGAACACCACCACCTCCAGGTTGTGACGCCAGAACACCACCACCTCCAGGTTGTGACGACAGAACACCACCACCTCCAGGTTGTGACGACAGAACACCACCACCTCCAGGTTGTGACGACAGAACACCACCACCTCCAGGTTGTGACGACAGAACACCACCACCTCCAGGTTGTGACGACAGAACACCTCCACCTCCAGGTTGTGATAACAGAACACCACCACCTCCAGGTTGTGACGACAGAACACCACCACCTCCTCCAGGTTGTGACGACAGAACACCACCACCTCCAGGTTGTGACGACAGAACACCACCACCTCCAGGTTGTGACGACAGAACACCACCACCTCCAGGTTGTGACGACAGAACACCACCACCACCTCCAGGTTGTGACGACAGAACACCACCACCACCTCCAGGTTGTGACGACAGAACACCTCCACCTCCAGGTTGTGACGACAGAACACCACCACCTCCAGGTTGTGACGACAGAACACCACCACCTCCAGGTTGTGACGACAGAACACCACCACCTCCAGGTTGTGACAACAGAACACCACCACCTCCAGGTTGTGACAACAGAACACCACCACCTCCAGGTTGTGACGCCAGAACAACACCACCACCTCCAGGTTGTGACAACAGAACACCACCACCTCCAGGTTGTGACGACAGAACACCACCACCACCTCCAGGTTGTGATGACAGAACACCACCACCTCCAGGTTGTGATGACAGAACAACACCACCATGTTGTGATGACAGAACACCACCACCTCCAGGTTGTGATGACAGAACAACACCACCATGTTGTGATGAACAACATATGCTTGCTATTTTGACTTATTACACTTATAAACACACAGGCCTCTAAGATGTTACACACCATCCATAACATACCACCCTGCTCTTATCTTTCAAAAACTATTAAAAAGAACATGAGAAAAGAAGGCCATCAATCCCACCTCCACCTGGATAGAATATTACCGGTGTGTTGTAAGATCTCTTTTAAATATGTCCACAGTTTCGGTCCCCCTCGGGTTCTGTGGCAGGCTATTCCAGAGGCTGGGGGCATAGTAACTAAAGGCTGACTCTCCGTGCCTCTTGGTCCTGGGCTTTGGGAGAGTTAAAGGACCTGTGCCAGAGGAATCTACTGGGTACAGAACGTAAAAGCATGTCTGCCATGTATTGGGGTGCACAATTATGGATTGATTTAAAAACCAATAAAATAATCTTTAAATTAATTCTAAAACTCACAGGCAGCCAGTACAGAGATGTTAAAACCGGTGTAATGTGAGCTCTCTGTCTGGTCTTGGTCAGTATCCGTGCTGCAGCATTCTGTATGTTTTGTAGATGACCAATGGCTTTCTTGAGTAGACCAGACAGGAGAGGAGGTAAACAAAAGAGGGGATCAATGAGAACCAGAGATACAGTAGGAGGAAACTGAGAAACTCAACCTCCACTGTAGGAGTACATACTGTAATCCTGTTGCAATAACACACAGCCATAAATCAAACACACACACTCAACAACAAAAAACTCAACACACACACAGTCTATGAAAGAGGCGCACAAAGACACGCACATCACAATACCTTCGCAAACGGCAGAAAACTGTTCTGTGGTCGGAATCTGTTCTGAAGTCTCTGTGTGTCTTCTCTCCTCAGAGTCAGATAACACGTAGTTTACTGAGGAACACCTGACATTACCCCCTCAGTAAGTCAGCCATACACTCTCCTCCTCGACCAATAACTGTCTGACATGCTTTCCTGCCCTCTCCTCAACTCATGAAACGCCACAGCGGAGTGGAACGTAGAGAGCGTCCGGCCAACGTCTGTCTGTCTGAGAACTCGCTCACTCAAACCTCTACAGAGTGAGTTGAGATAAGAGTCGTAGCTTTCGGTTCTCACTTCTGACTGCCTCTCCTTCTGCTTGAGCACCAGCTAGAAGTCCCACTTCCCTTCTCTTTCTGTCTTTGCTTTCCTGCCCTCTCTCCCTCGCTGTCCTTTGTAATCCCTGTTCTGAAATCAGGGAAAGCCCTGACTGCCACTGTGCAGACTTCTCCTACCAGAGCAACAACATTCGTAAAAAAAAAAAAAAATCTAAAACAAAGCAGGATGCAGGAGCTAAAGAAGCTCTGGTGACTAATTCCTATTCATGTGTGGGGAGGGACACACACACACACACACACACACACACACACACACACACACACACACACACACACACACACACACACACACACACACACACACACACACACACACACACACACACACACACACACACACACACACACACACACACAGTCAACATCAGATTAGCCACTAACCCACTTGTGATGAGCAGCAACCTCCCACGCCACCACAGCAGCTATAAATACACATTGATCTGTCCTGTGTATTGATACTATCTGCTGCTGCACAACAAGCTCTCACTTCACTAGCCGACGAGGACAATAAAAGTTCAAACATACACAATGAGGGCTGCTAAGGCACGGGGACTAATGGGTGCTGCTAAGGCACAGGGACTAATGGGTGCTGCTAACGCACAGGGACTAATGGGTGCTGCTAACGCACGGGGACTAATGAGTGCTGCTAAGGCACGGGGACTAATGGGTGCTGCTAAGGCACGGGGACTAATGGGTGCTGCTAACGCACGGGGACTAATGGGTGCTGCTAACGCACGGGGACTAATGGGTGCTGCTAACGCACGGGGACTAATGGGTGCTGCTAAGGCACGGGGACTAATGGGTGCTGCTAAGGCACGGGGACTAATGGGTGCTGCTAAGGCACGGGGACTAATGGGTGCTGCTAAGGCACGGGGACTAATGGGTGCTGCTAAGGCACGGGGACTAATGGGTGCTGCTAAGGCACGGGGACTAATGGGTGCTGCTAAGGCACGGGGACTAATGGGTGCTGCTAAGGCACGGGGACTAATGGGTGCTGCTAACGCACGGGGACTAATGGGTGCTGCTAAGACACAGGGACTAATGGGTGCTGCTAACGCACGGGGACTAATGGGTGCTGCTAACGCACGGGGACTAATGGGTGCTGCTAACGCACGGGGACTAATGGGTGCTGCTAAGGCACGGGGACTAATGAGTGCTGCTAACGCACGGGGACTAATGAGTGCTGCTAAGGCACGGGGACTAATGGGTGCTGCTAAGGCACGGGGACTAATGGGTGCTGCTAAGGCACGGGGACTAATGGGTGCTGCTAACGCACGGGGACTAATGAGTGCTGCTAACGCACGGGGACTAATGGGTGCTGCTAAGGCACGGGGACTAATGGGTGCTGCTAAGACACAGGGACTAATGGGTGCTGCTAAGGCACGGGGACTAATGAGTGCTGCTAACGCACGGGGACTAATGAGTGCTGCTAAGGCACGGGGACTAATGGGTGCTGCTAAGGCACGGGGACTAATGGGTGCTGCTAAGACACGGGGACTAATGGGTGCTGCTAAGGCACGGGGACTAATGGGTGCTGCTAACGCACGGGGACTAATGGGTGCTGCTAACGCACAGGGACTAATGGGTGCTGCTAACACACAGGGACTAATGGGTGCTGCTAACACACAGGGACTAATGGGTGCTGCTAAGGCACGGGGACTAATGGGTGCTGCTAACACACGGGGACTAATGGGTGCTGCTAACGCACGGGGACTAATGGGTGCTGCTAACGCACGGGGACTAATGGGTGCTGCTAACACACGGGGACTAATGGGTGCTGCTAACACACGGGGACTAATGGGTGCTGCTAACGCACGGGGACTAATGGGTGCTGCTAACACACAGGGACTAATGGGTGCTGCTAACGCACGGGGACTAATGGGTGCTGCTAACACACGGGGACTAATGGGTGCTGCTAACGCACGTGGACTAATGGGTGCTGCTAACGCACGGGGACTAATGGGTGCTGCTAACGCACGGGGACTAATGGGTGCTGCTAACGCACGGGGACTAATGGGTAGTGCTAACACACGGGGACTAATGGGTGCTGCTAACACACGGGGACTAATGGGTGCTGCTAACGCACGGGGACTAATGGGTGCTGCTAAGGCACGGGGACTAATGGGTGCTGCTAACGCACGGGGACTAATGGGTGCTGCTAAGGCACGGGGACTAATGGGTGCTGCTAACACACGGGGACTAATGGGTGCTGCTAACACACGGGGACTAATGGGTGCTGCTAACGCACGGGGACTAATGGGTGCTGCTAAGACACAGGGACTAATGGGTGCTGCTAACGCACGGGGACTAATGGGTGCTGCTAACGCACGGGGACTAATGGGTGCTGCTAACACACGGGGACTAATGGGTGCTGCTAACACACGGGGACTAATGGGTGCTGCTAACGCACGGGGACTAATGGGTGCTGCTAAGACACAGGGACTAATGGGTGCTGCTAACGCACGGGGACTAATGGGTGCTGCTAACGCACGGGGACTAATGGGTGTTGCTAACACACGGGGACTAATGGGTGCTGCTAACACACAGGGACTAATGGGTGCTGCTAACGCACGGGGACTAATGGGTGCTGCTAACGCACGGGGACTAATGGGTGTTGCTAAGGCACGGGGACTAATGGGTGTTGCTAAGGCACATGGGTGTTGCTAATGTTGCTAATGGGTGTTGCTAAGGCACGGGGACTAATGGGTGCTGCTAAGGCACAGGGACTAATGGGTGCTGCTAACGCACGGGGACTAATGGGTGTTGCTAACACACAGGGACTAATGGGTGCTGCTAACGCACGGGGACTAATGGGTGCTGCTAAGGCACAGGGACTAATGGGTGCTGCTAAGGCACGGGGACTAATGGGTGCTGCTAAGGCACGGGGACTAATGGGTGTTGCTAACACACAGGGACTAATGGGTGCTGCTAACGCACGGGGACTAATGGGTGCTGCTAAGGCACAGGGACTAATGGGTGCTGCTAAGGCACGGGGACTAATGGGTGCTGCTAAGGCACGGGGACTAATGGGTGCTGCTAAGGCACGGGGACTAATGGGTGCTGCTAAGGCACGGGGACTAATGGGTGTTGCTAAGGCACGGGGACTAATGGGTGCTGCTAACGCACGGGGACTAATGGGTGCTGCTAAGGCACGGGGACTAATGGGTGTTGCTAAGGCACAGGGACTAATGGGTGCTGCTAAGGCACGGGGACTAATGGGTGTTGCTAAGGCACGGGGACTAATGGGTGTTGCTAAGGCACGGGGACTAATGGGTGTTGCTAAGGCACGGGGACTAATGGGTGTTGCTAAGGCACATGGGTGTTGCTAATGTTGCTAATGGGTGTTGCTAAGGCACGGGGACTAATGGGTGCTGCTAAGGCACAGGGACTAATGGGTGCTGCTAACGCACGGGGACTAATGGGTGTTGCTAACACACAGGGACTAATGGGTGCTGCTAACGCACGGGGACTAATGGGTGCTGCTAAGGCACAGGGACTAATGGGTGCTGCTAAGGCACGGGGACTAATGGGTGCTGCTAAGGCACGGGGACTAATGGGTGTTGCTAAGGCACGGGGACTAATGGGTGTTTGGCTGTTGATGGCTGTGCTGTGTGGTTCAGGTGACCTGCTGCTACCTGGGATCACCATGTTACTCTCTCTGCAGGGTGGTGCTCCAGCAGCCGACCCTCAGTCTGTCTGTGTGTCTGGTTATAGACGGATCTGATTAGTGAATGTGTTGTTGGGAGTCAGTGACCGTTAGTCATGGCACGCACACACAAGTACGGACGCACCAACACACATACTTATGTAAAATCACACACACACACTTTTTATTTTTACAAAGCACACTTGAGGAGCACTGAGTCACAGCCCAGCAGTTTCTATGCTGAATTTGAAGTCACACACACACACGTTTTATCCCACCTCCCTTCAAAAAGAGAGGAGGAGAAGGACGTGGAGAAGGAGGAGAGATGGCTGGCGATAAGGGAGTGAAGTCAGTAAGTGAGAGTTACAGGCAGCTTCGAGATCCCCAGACAGTCAAAGTCTATCTATCCAGAGCAAGGTGAGCTGTAGTGAGCTCAGAACCCACCATGCCTCACCAGTTCTTCCCATGGCAGCAGCGGCTAAAGGAAGACGGCCCTCATGTTACGCAAGAGGATGATGTCACTGCCAGCAGGCAGGAAACCACCCTCTCCCTACTCCCCACCCCTCATCCAACCCTCTGTCATCCAGCATCATCCCCCCTTACTCATATGCCTCCTTCTTAGCCCGTCAGAGACGGCGCCGGAGAAGATGGCTCACGTTTTAGTGCTCCTAACCGATTGGGTTTTAAATGTTCGTTTTTTTGCGTTGTTTGTCATTTATTTATTTACTTATTTTGTACATAATATTGCTGCTACTGTCTCTTATGACCGAAAATAACATAGATATAAGAACAGCGATTAATCACCACCAACTGGCAGAAGCTTTTTTTTTCTTCCTTTAATGACCCCGATGTGAACGACATTCTGCCTTCCCGGGAACAGGCCCAAATCTCCGTCATTTGCGTGAAGAGACGATGGAGAAAAAGAGGACGGAGGTCGGGCTGCCTTCTGAGAATTCGTAGGCGATCGAATAAACCCCCCCTGCCTTCCGTTCTTCGAGCTAACGTGCAAATGGAAAATGAAATCGACAACCTATGAGGAAGATTAAACTACCAACGGGACATTAAAAACTGTAATATCTTATGCTTCACGGAGTCGTGGCTGAACGACGACAAACAGCTGGCTGGTTATACGCTGTATCGGCAGGATAGAACAGCGGCATCTGGTAAGACAAGGGGTGGCGGACTATGCATATATGTAAACAACAGCTGGTGCACGATATCTGAGGAAGTCTTTGCTTGTAGACCACACTATCGACCTACAGGTTTTCATCTGTATGTTTCTAGCTGTCTACATACCACCACAGACCGATGCTGGCACTAAGAGCGCACTCAATGATCTGTATGTGGCCGTAAGCAAACAGGAAAACACTCAATGATCTGTATGTGGCCGTAAGCAAACAGTCAGTCACTCAATGAGCTGTATGTGGCCGTAAGCAAACAGTCAGTCACTCAATGATCTGTATGTGGCCGTAAGCAAACAGTCAGTCACTCAATGAGCTGTATGTGGCCGTAAGCAAACAGTCAGTCACTCAATGAGCTGTATGTGGCCGTAAGCAAACAGGAAAACGCTCATCCAGAGGCGGTGCTCCTAGTGGCCAGGGACATTAAAGCAGGGAACCTTAAATCTGTCGTACCAAATTTCTATCAGCATGTTAAAATGTGCAACCAGAGGGGAAAAAACTCTAGACCACCTTTACTCCACACACAGAGACACGTACAGTCGTGGCCAAAAGTTTTGAGAATGACACAAATATTCATTTTCACAAAGTCTGCTGCCTCAGTTTGTATGATGGCAATTTGCATATACTCCAGAATGTTATGAAGAGTGATCAGATGAATTGCAAAGTCCCTCTTTGCCATGCAAATGAACTGAATCCCCCCAAAAAAACATTTCCACTGCATTTCAGCCCTGCCACCAAAGGACCAGCTGACATCATGTCAGTGATTCTCTCGTTAACACAGGTGTGAGTGTTGACGAGGACAAGGCTGGAGATCACTCTGTCATGCTGATTGAGTTCAAATAACAGACTGGAAGCTTCAAAAGGAGGGTGGTGCTTGGAATCATTGTTCTTCCTCTGTCAAACATGGTTACCTGCAAGGAAACACGTGCCGTCATCATTGCTTTGCACAAAAAGGGCTTCACAGGCAAGGATATTGCTGCCGGTAAGATTGCACCTAAATCAACCATTTATCGGATCATCAAGAACATCAAGGAGAGCGGTTCAATTGTTGTGAAGAAGGCTTCAGGGCGCCCAAGAAAGTCCAGCAAGGTCCAGGACCGTCTCCTAAAGAGTATTCAGCTGCGGGATCGGGGCACCACCAGTACAGAGCTTGCTCAGGAATGGCAGCAGGCAGGTGTGAGTGCATCTGCACGCACGGTGAGGCGAAGACATTTGGAGGATGGCCTGGTGTCAAGAAGGGCAGCAAAGAAGACACTTCTCTCCAGGAAAAACATCAGGGACAGACTGATATTCTGTTAAAGGTACAGGGATTGGACTGCTGAGGACTGGGGTAAAGTCATTTTCTCTGATGAATCCCATTTCCGATTGTTTGGGGCATCCGGAAAAAAGCTTGTCCGGAGAAGACAAGGTGAGCGCTACCATCTGTCCTGTGTCATGCCAACAGTAAAGCATCCTGAGACCATTCATGTGTTGGGTTGCTTCTCAGCCAAGGGAGTGGGCTCACTCACAATTTTGCCTAAGAACACAGCCATGAATAAAGAATGGTACCAACACATCCTCCGAGAGCAACTTCTCCCAACCATCCAGGAACAGTTTGGTGATGAACAATGCCTTTTACAGCATGATGGAGCCCCTTGCCATAAGGCAAAAGTGATAACTAAGTGGCTTGTGGAACAAAACATTGATATTTTGGGTCCATGGCCAGGAAACTCCCCAGACCATAATCCCATTGAGAACTTGTGGTCAATCCTCAAGAGGCGGGTGGACAAACAAAACCCCACAAATTCTTACAAACTCCAAGCATTGATTATGCAAGAATGGGCTGCCATCAGTCAGGATGTGGCCCAGATGTTAATTGACAGCATGCCAGGGCGGATTGCAGAGGTCTTGAAAAAGAAGGGTCAACACTGCAAATATTGACTCTTTGCACCAACTTCATGTAATTGTCAATAAAAGCCTTTGACACTTATGAAATGCTTGTAATTATACGTCAGTATTCCATAGTAACATCTAACAAAAATATCTAAAGACACTGAAGCAGCAAACTTTGTGAAAATTAATGTGTCGTGGCCCTGTTCAAAGCTCTCCCTTGCCCTCCATTTGGCAAATCTGACCAGAATTCTATCCTCCTGATTCCTGCTTACAAGCAAAAATTAAAGCAGGAAGCACCAGACTCGGTCAATAAAAAAGTGGTCAGATGAAGCAGATGCTAAGCTACAGGACTGTTTTGCAAGCACAGCATTGAGGAGTCACATCAGTCATTGGTTCATCAATATCTGCATCGATGATGTCGTCCCCACAGTGACCGTACATACATATCCCAGCCAGAAGCCAAGGATTACAGGCAACATATGCACAGCCGCTTTCAAGGAGCGGGAGTCTAACCCGGAAGCTTAAAATAAATCCCGCTATGCCCTTCGACGAACCATCAAACAGGCAAAGTGTCAATACAGGACTAAGATAGAGTTGTACTACACTGGCTCCGATGCTTGTCGGATGTGGCAGAGCTTGCAAACCATTACAGACTACAAAGGGAAGCACAGCTGAGAGCTGCCCAGTGTCACGAGCCTAACAGACGAGCTAAACTACTTCTATGCTCGCTTCGAGGCAAATAACACTGAAACATGCATGAGAGCACCAGCTGTTCCAGACGGCTGTGAGATCACGCTCTCCGTAGCCGATGGGAGTAAGACCTTTAAACAGGTCAACATTCACAATGCCGATGGGCCAGACGGATTACCAGGACGTGTTCTGCGAGCATGCGCTGACCAAATGGCAAGTGTCTTCACTGACCTCTCCCTGTCCGTGTCTGAAAGCTCATCAATAAGCTAAGGACCCTGGGACTAAACACCTCCCTCTGCAACTGGATCCTGGACTTCCTGACGGGCCGCCCCCCAGGTGGGGCTGCAGTGGAGCAGGTTGAGCGCTTCAAGTTCCTTGGTGTCCACATCACCAACAAACTAACATGGTCCAAGCACACCATGACAGTCGTGAAGCGGGCACAACAAAACCTATTCCCCCTCATGAGACTGAAAAGATTTGGCATGGGTCCTCAGATCCTCAAAAGGTTCTACAGCTGCACCATCGAGAGCATTCTGACTGGTTGCATCACTGCCTGGTATGGCAACTGCTCGGCCTCCAACCACAAGGCAATACAGAGGGTAGTGCGTATGGCCCAGTACATCACTGGGGCCAAGCTTCCTGCCATCCAGGACCTCTATACCAGGTGGTGTCAGAGGAAGGCCATAAAAATTGTCAAAGTCTCCAGCCACCCTAATCATAGACTGTTATCTCTCTGCTACCGCACGGCAAGCGGTACCAGAGCGCCAAGTCTAGGTCCAAGAGGCTTCTAAACAGCTTCTACCCCCAAGCAATAAGACTCCTGAACATCTAATCAAATGGTTACCCAGGCTATTTGCATTGCCCCCCCTCTTTTACACAGCTGCTACTCTCTGTTATTATCTATGCATAGTCACGTTAATAACTCTACCTACACGTAAATATTACCTCAATTACCGCGACTAACCGGTGCCCCCGCACATTGACTGTGTACCGGTACCCCCTGTATATAGTCTCGCTATTGTTATTTTACTGCTGCTCTTTAACTACTTGTTACTTTTATTTCTTATTGTTATTTGTATTTTTTTAACTGCACTGTTGGTTAGGGGCTTGTAAGTAAGCATTTCACTGTAAGGTCTACACCTGTTGTATTCGGCACGTGACAATTTTTTTTACAGTACAACACCTTTCTCTCTCTCCCTCCTCTCTCTCCTCCCTCTCTCTTCAACATGTTTCACTCTTTTCTTTCATCGCTCCATTTCTCAATCCGTGTCCTGAACAGTTTGTCTCCTTCTCTCTTAACAGACTGATTCAGTCTCTCACTTGTTGCTGCTGGTGGTAGTGGGGGCATTTATTCGGAGACCTGCCTTTGGAGCCCTAAATCGCACCCTATTCCCTAGAAATATTAGGGTATAAGATGCCATTTGTGAGGCAGCCTGGAAAGAAACACTGGTGTCATGGCTGACTGGTATCTCTGTTAGAAAAAGCTGTTTCCACACTCTGGTCAACAAACCTAAGGGCCACATCGCAAATAGCACCCTATTCCGTATATAGTGCACTACTTTTGTCCAGGGCCCATAGAGGAATAGGGAGTGATTTGGGACGCAACCGATAGCTTGTCTTGATGCAGCAGCCTGATGGAGGCTTGACCTGTCAGGAGTGGAGCGTGATTTTCCCATGGTAAACCTCCTACTTCAGTCCAGACAATACATCAATGCCTCACACCTGACTGCCACCTGTCAGTACGGGCTGTGCTGCCTGATGTCATTGGAGAACAGTGACTGAGAGGTAAGGAATCCTCTGACCTGTCAGGAGTGTGTGTGTGTGTGTGTGTGTGTGTGTGTGTGTGTGTGTGTGTGTGTGTGTGTGTGTGTGTGTGTGTGTGTGTGTGTGTGTGTGTGTGTGTGTGTTTCTAATATTGGCCTGACTGATCCTGCTAACCCCACTTGTTCCTGATGACTCACACACCTGCAGTGGTGGCTTTCAACTTGTCAACATCAACCCACCCGCTGGAATCCACCAGGATCGACCAACCCGCTGGAATCCACCAGGCTCAGATAACCAAGGACGAGGCCATCAGGATCAAACCACCAAGGACGAGGCCATCAGGATCAAACCACCAAGGACGAGGCCTTCCTGACAAGGTCTTTATCTCTCCATGAAGAGACAGAGACCCTCTTAGACCATCACACCTAATTTCCTCATCCACCTCCTACAAATCCATACACTACACACAAACAAGACAATCATTCCCGGAACTGACTGTCTCACAGGGCACATGCACAGACAGCTAGACTAGCACAGTGATTTGTGTGAATGAATCCATGAAGAGACAGAGACCCTCTTAGAACAGATAAACAGAAGTGACTGTTTGCTGACCTGTGGAAAGGAGAGGTCACTGACCTGTCTGTCTGACTCCCTGGCTGTGACTGTCAATCCTACTGACCTGTCTGTCTGACTCCCTGGCTGTGACTGTCGATCCTACTGACCTGTCTGTCTGACTCCCTGGCTGTGACTGTCGATCCTACTGACCTGTCTGTCTGACTGCCTGGCTGTGACTGTCGAGGCTACTGACCTGTCTGACTCCCTGGCTGTGACTGTCGAAGCTACTGACCTGCAGCAACACCAGCAGAAACCAAGTCTCGCCCTTACAGAAACCAAGTCTCGCCCTTACAGAAACCAAGTATCGCCCCTTACAGAAACCAAGTATCCCCCTTACAGAAACCAAGTATCGCCCCTTACAGAAACCAAGTATCCCCCTTACAGAAACCAAGTATCGCCCCTTACAGAAACCAAGTATCCCCCTTACAGAAACCAAGTATCCCCCTTACAGAAACCAAGTATCCCCCTTACAGAAACCAAGTCTCGCCCTTACAGAAACCAAGTCTCGCCCTTACAGAAACCAAGTCTCGCCCCTTACAGAAACCAAGTATCGCCCCTTACAGAAACCAAGTCTCGCCCTTACAGAAACCAAGTCTCGCCCTTACAGAAACCAAGTCTCGCCCTTACAGAAACCAAGTCTCCCCCTTACAGAAACCAAGTCTCCCCCTTACAGAAACCAAGTCTCCCCCTTACAGAAACCAAGTCTCCCCCTTACAGAAACCAAGTCTCCCCCTTACAGAAACCAAGTATCCCCCTTACAGAAACCAAGTATCCCCCTTACAGAAACCAAGTATCCGCCTTACAGAAACCAAGTATCCCCCTTACAGAACCCAGTAGTACATTACACAACAATGCAGCAGCCACTTAATACAAAACAAACAATTCTCTCAATTCATTATGTCAAAGAGCTTGTCGTGTTGTCCATCGCAGAGGGAGCGTCAATCAACTGGACCTGATAACAGCCTTCTCTAAATCCTTACAAAACCAGCCAGGAATAACTTCAGTACATTACACAAGCAACATACCAGTTCAATTCTCTATAGACAATCATGTTAGACTGCTTGGTGTGCTGTTAATTTCCTACCCTTCTACAAAAGGGACCTTGTTGAATGATAGAACAGCTATTTCCATGTTAAAATGTTATGGGATGCATTTTCTCCATTGTTTTTGATGGTAGGCCACTCTGGTAGGCCTACATTATGATCAAATAGACACAGCAGCCTACTTGACCACTGTTTAAACTGTAACTTAAAGCAGGTACAGCCTCAGTGTTCACGGTAAAACTGTAACTTAAAGCAGGTACAGCCTCAGTGTTCACGGTAAAACTGTAACTTAAAGCAGGTACAGCCTCAGTGTTCACGGTTAAACTGTAACTTAAAGCAGGTACAGCCTTCGTGTTCACGGTTAAACTGTAACTTAAAGCAGGTACAGCCTCAGTGTTCACGGTTAAACTGTAACTTAAAGCAGGTACAGCCTCAGTGTTCACGGTTAAACTGTAACTTAAAGCAGGTACAGCCTCAGTGTTCACGGTAAAACTGTAACTTAAAGCGGGTACAGCCTCAGTGTTCACGGTAAAACTGTAACTTAAAGCAGGTACAGCCTCAGTGTTCACAGTAAAACGCGTGCTGGAAGTTAAACAGAAATTTCACAACGTTCAAGTTTGCGCTCAGCAGACCTGAAATTTGCTCCGTGCCCTAAAACATTTAGAGTGAACATTGGGCTCCGGACCTCGTAGTGTAAGAGGTCAATACCCCTAATATAGGGAATGGGATGTAATTTGGGACGCAGCCACTGTGTTGTGAGGCAGGACATTCTTAGAACAATCGTTTTCAAGGTCCAATTGAATCAACTTGAAGGATCTCTGTAATATGCAGAACATCAATCTATCTAACATTTATTGTGAAGGAATTGCTCTCCACAGGTTTCTTTTATTGTTAACATCTGCTTTGTTTTAATGTTTGTTGTTGTAATGTACTATTCAACAACCTACAGTAGCAGCCAATGTGTGATGTTCAATGTAGGACTACATTCCATGAGACTGAAAAACAACATGCAGGGCTTGACATTAACCTGTTTATCCACTTGAGACAAGGAGGTGACTGGAAATGTTGTGGTGTTTGATGCAAGAAACCACTTTATTATCCCCATACCACTATTACAGAGAATCAAATGACGTTACCCTCTGCCTATTGGCTACTTAGCTTATTCAAGCCTGTCCATTTAAGAAAAAAAGAAAAAAAGCTCTTTACCTGACTCGCTTTTTAAAGATGGCTAGAAATGCACGCGCTTAGAGGGAACATTGCTAGAGCTTCCTGGTTTTCTGTTCTACCTGATCATTAAAATGGCACCCACCTGGTGTCCCAGGTCTAAACCAGTCCCTGATTAGAGGAGAACAAAGGAAAAAACGCAGTGGAACTGGCTTCCAGGTCAAGAGTTGAGTTTGGGAGTTATATTTAAGCAATAAGGTATATGGCCAATATACCATGGCTAAGGGCAGTTCTTAGGCACGATGCATCGCAGAGTGCCTGGACACAGCCCTTAGCCGTGGTTTATTGGCCATATACCACAAAACCCAGGGGTGCCTTATTGCTATTATAAACTGATTACTAACGTAATTAAAGCAGTAAAAATAAAATGTTTTGTCATACCCGTAGTATACGGTCCATTATCCCATGGCTGTCAGCCAATCAGCATTCATGGCTCGAATCACCCAGTTTTTATATATATATATATATATATATTCCCTTTTGGTGAGGTAGTGGTCATTAGTAGTACACTATGCTGAGAATAGAGATCCATGTGGGACAAATCCTGGGAGAGCCAATGAGGAGAGACGATGGGATAATCACTAATGGACACCAGGGTATTCTGGGTAAATTGACATTCCCTTTGTATAGGTAAGTCTTCAGGTAAAGATGTTCACGAAGCCATTTGCTGCAGGGCGAGGCTACAGCTTCCCTTCCCCAGGGACCTAATTGTTACTCCGTCTAAGCCAGGGGTGTCAAAGTCAAATGGACGGAGGGCCAAATAAAAAATTTAGCTACAAGCCGAGGGCCGGACTGTTCGAATGTTCATTGAAAAATTTTTAAATGACGCATATAGTCTAGTGAACCTAATTGAACCTACTGAAAACCTAACAAATATATTCCAATATGATCAGATAAATAAAGCAATATTTTCTTATGGCTCTGTCAGTAATCTTTAATTTTCAACAGACACAAAAGACAAATTTCCTTTATATAAAAATCCCCATAACATGAACATTAAATGAAAGAAACCGGTATTCAAGGCACCATCAGTAGCCTATATTTTCTATTTTAGCAAAAGTGGGCTAAATTTACTTCAAAGAAAAAAACAATAATAGCAATTTTCTATCATCCACTCAACTGAAATATTTTTAAAATATAATTGGATTGAAATACAATAAAATAAAGTGCAAAAATCTATTAATCAAAAACAACACTTTGTTTAAGGAGAAGTAACATGCAGTGAAAACAAATATTAAACTTTAACTTTTAAACTTGAACTGAGTAAAAACTCTAAATATGTGATTGCACAGTAATGTTCACTTGTTTGAGGTTGAGGGTGATACTTGGTGGTGTCCCATCTTTTCCACAAGTTCATCAATGTTCGGGGTAAGGCTCTGAGCTGAGGAAATCCTCAGAATTGAGTGGAGGTGTTCAGCAGTAAGTCGACTTCTGTGTGATGTTTTGTTCAGGTTCATCAAAGAAAACAGTTGTTCACACAGGTATGTGCTGCCAAACATAGACAACGTTTGAGCAGCCTGGATGCGCAGCTGGGGCATTGTGTCGGGGAGGAAACGGGCGAACTCCGCAGCACCCACTGCCGCATATTTTGCCCTCAGTGCATCATTGCATTGGAGGTCAATCAACTCCATTTGGAGGTTTGGTGGTGAGCTTTCCACGTCAACAGCAAATGGGTTACCGAGCAGTTCCAACCTGCTTTTTTGTGCTTCAAAGTCAGCAAATCGGCGTCGAAAGTCAGCGGCAAGCATACCTATTTTATCAGCCAACTGTGCGCTCGGGAACGCACTGGTAGAGAGCTTCTCTTTCATGGTCTGGCAGCTGGGAAAGTGGCTCAAATTTTCTTTCCGCATCTGCGTCTCCCACAGAGTCAGTTTGGTTTTAAATGCCTTCACTGTACTGTACATATCAGAGATGACATGATCCCGACCCTGCAGCTGCAAGTTCATTGCATTCAGATGACTCGTAATGTCACACAGAAAAGCCATTTCACACAGAAACATTTCGTCTCGGAGTTGTGTTGTGTCTTTCCCTTTGCTGTCCAAGAACAGACAAATCTCCTCACGAAGCTCGAAACATCTTTGAAGCACCTTTCCCTGGCTTAGCCATCGCACCTCTGTGTGATAAGGCAAATCACCATGCTCCGTTTCTAACTCCGTCAGAAATGCCTTGAACTGGCGGTGATTCAAACCTTTGGCTCTGATAAAGTTAACTGTGCGCGTGATGATGCTCATTACATGCTCCATTTTCAAGGCTTTACCGCACAACGCTTCCTGGTGTATGATACAATGATAAGCTGTCAGCTCACCTGTCGCGTTTTCCTCTTGCATCTTTTCCCGTATCTTCGCCACCAGTCCGCTCCTGTGTCCACACATCGCAGGTGCTCCGTCGGTTGTCAAACCCACGAGTTTTTCCCAAGGCAGCTCCATCTCATTTACACAGCAGCCTACTGCTCGGTGCGTCACCGTTGCATTGTGGGAAATGTAGTATTGGTGCGTGTAAAAGATCTGCGGGCTGCCGGCTTGCTGCGGTCTGCGGGCCGGTTCTAATAATAAATCAAGATCATCCCAGGGGCCGTAAAAAACCTTCTCGCGGGCCGGATGTGGCCCGCGGGCCTTGACTCTGACATATATGGTCTAAGCAGACAATGTGCGACAGTAAACTGAAGATGTGTCTGAAATAAGCAGCCTTTTCCTTAGGTAGTGCACTATTTTTAACCAGTGTGTGCATGTAAGACTGGAGTCATTGTGCTTGTATCATACAGTCTTACATATGCTAATGTCTGTTCATGTAAGCACAGGCAACCACTGCTGCAGTGCATCCATCCAGAACACTGCACTTCAATGTCATGACCTCTGTATGGAACGGCTATTTAAATGTGTCAGACTGTTGTCTAATGTGTGTTCTGTTTGCATTCAACATTAAATTAAGTATCGGCTCAGAGCTATTAGAGTCAGGCAAGCTAACTGTGTCTCATTGATAGTAATGACCAACGGGTCATTGGCATAGTCTATTTCACAAATGACACAACATAACCTATATAGTGCACTACTTTTGAGCAGGACCCATGTAGGGATTAAGGCAGCCATTTTGGGAAGCAGCGATGGAGCATGAAAAAAAACTAAAAAACAAAACAGCCACACAATACATTGACGGGTCAATGAATCAATGCTACAGTATTTGAGGATGAGGGGTGCCCTTATTGGACCAGAGATGGTGAATGGACAAATAAGGAATCGAGGAAGAAAGTGGTGAATTTAAACTCCAGCTGAGGAAATCATGGACTCAAATGAGCATGTCATCGTTGCCAGCGAGGAGACTAGCTGTTATTGTTCTTTCTCCAAGTAAGTCACTGTGGAGCAGAAACTGTGGGTAACACTGCATGGCTGTCCTTCCTGTCCGGTGGATCTAAGCTGACGTCCACAGCACACTCTGTACAGTTACAGTACCATCCCTCCCAACACCCCCGCCCCTTCTCTACAGTTACAGTACCATCCCTCCCAACCCCCCCGCCCCCTTCTCTACAGTTACAGTACCATCCCTCCCAACCCCCCCGCCCCCTTCTCTACAGTTACAGTACCATCCCTCCCAACCCCAGGTGAGTAATTTGGGTTACTTAGAAGTCAGAACCGGAGATGTCATATTTGTAGACAATGAGTCACCTCCGTGCTCCGTCATCACCATGTTGGAATGATCTGGATTTCTCTACAGTTACAGTACCATCCCCCCTTTCTCTAGCTATAATCTCCCCACCGACCTGCACCACTATTTTCTCTCCACTCACTCTGGCTTGCTGAATTCCCAGCATTCCCTCTCTCTCTCTACCTCCGCCATAGCTCTCTCTCCCTCATCCTAGGAGGCTCCCGCAGTAGGACACAAGGAACGTCACCTGCACACTAAGACTCATACTGCTCCGTTGCCTGGCAACCAGTACATTAATGGTTTGCACAAGCAAAGCCCAAGCATTGCCAGCACATTGCACACACACACACAACCACCCTTTTAAGGGTTTCTGGATAGCATATGTCAGTTTTAAACCCCTTTTTCCACCAAAGAAATACTTTTTTATTTTAACTCCAGAGAATTAGATATCCCACATCACATTCTAAACAGAGAATTAGCTATCCCACATCACATTCTAAAACAGAGAATTAGCTATCCCATTCTAAACAGAGAATTAACTATCCCACATCACATTCTAAACAGAGAATTAGCTATCCCACATGACATTCTAAAACAGAGAATTAGCTATCCCACATGACATTCTAAACAGAGAATTAGCTATCCCACATCACATTCTAAAACAGAGAATTAGCTATCCCACATCACATTGTAAACAGAGAATTAGCTATCCCACATCACATTCTAAACAGAGAATTAACTATCCCACATCACATTCTAAGCAGAGAATTAGCTATCCCACATCACATTCTAAACAGAGAATTAGCTATCCCACATCACATTGTAAACAGAGAATTAGCTATCCCACATCACATTCTAAAACAGAGAATTAGCTATCCCACATCACATTGTAAACAGAGAATTAACTATCCCACATCACATTCTAAAACAGAGAATTAGCTATCCCACATCACATTCTAAAACAGAGAATTAGCTATCCCACATCACATTGTAAACAGAGAATTAGCTATCCCACATCACATTGTAAACAGAGAATTAGCTATCCCACATCACATTCTAAACAGAGAATTAGCTATCCCACATCACATTCTAAAACAGAGAATTAGCTATCCCACATCACATTGTAAACAGAGAATTAGCTATCCCACATCACATTCTAAAACAGAGAATTAGCTATCCCACATCACATTGTAAACAGAGAATTAGCTATCCCACATCACATTCTAAACAGAGAATTAGCTATCCCACATCACATTCTAAAACAGAGAATTAGCTATCCCACATCACATTGTAAACAGATAATTAGCTATCCCACATCACATTGTAAACAGAGAATGAACTATCCCACAACACATTCTAAAACAGAGAATTAGCTATCCCACATCACATTGTAAACAGAGAATTAGCTATCCCACATCACATTCTAAACAGAGAATTAGCTATCCCACATCACATTCTAAACAGAGAATTAGCTATCCCACATCACATTCTAAACAGAGAATTAGCTATCCCACATCACATTCTAAGCAGAGCCCGGGAGAAAACAGATCGCAGTGCGTTCACGTCACACAGAGGCAGTGTTTCTCTGTGAATTACACATTCTTTGAAGTCAATCAGATACACAGATCTCTCTCTCCTCCCTCGCTGTGTCATGATTCCTCAACAAGTCTCAAAACAACATGCAGTCCAACCATTGGACCATTTCATGACCGCATTGGACCATTTCATGACCGCAGTGGACCCCTCCCTCCGTTCCAGGTTTCTGTTGCTGGCGAGGACGAAGGACAAATGAAAGGCGGCTGGGCGTCTCCCACTCTGATTTTCCCCTCAGTCCCGGTCGGTCGTACGCCAACGTGTCCCTTTCTAAGCCAAAATCAACGTTGCTCTACCAAGCTTCCAGGAAGTGATGTTGGAGCGCAGGGCTGCTGAACTCACCTGTGGAGCAAGGAGGAGAGTGTGTACATGTACGTGTGTGTGTGTGTGTGTGTGTGTGTGTGTGTGTGTATCCACGTGCGTTCCAATGTCAAGTCTAGTGGGGAGCTCTTCACTCTAAAATGGTCAACAATTTCAGGCTCAATGATTCAGTCCAGCGGCTTGATAAATTATGGAAATAGTCGCCATTACACTAGCCCATACAGACACAGACACACACACACAACATAGCACAGTCAGGTTGTCAGACCTTACTGGCATCAAGGGGCAGCCTAGTGATGTCAGACCTACTGTCATCAGGGGGCAGCCTAGTGATGTCAGACCTACTGTCATCAGGGGGGCAGGCTAGTGATGTCAGACCTACTGTCATCAAGGGGGCAGCCTAGTGATGTCAGACCTACTGTCATCAAGGGGGCAGCCTAGTGATGTCAGACCTACTGTCATCAAGGGGGCAGCCTAGTGATGTCAGACCTACTGGCATCAAGGGGGCAGCCTAGTGATGTCAGACATACTGTCATCAAGGGGGCAGCCTAGTGATGTCAGACCTACTGTCATCAAGGGGGCAGCCTAGTGATGTCAGACCTACTGGCATCAGGGGGGCAGCCTAGTGGTGTCAGACCTACTGGCATCAGGGGGCAGCCTAGTGATGTCAGACCTACTGTAATCAGGGGGGCAGGCTAGTGATGTCAGACCTACTGTCATCAAGGGGGCAGCCTAGTGATGTCAGACCTACTGTCATCAAGGGGGCAGCCTAGTGATGTCAGACCTACTGTCATCAAGGGGGCAGCCTAGTGATGTCAGACCTACTGTCATCAAGGGGGCAGCCTAGTGATGTCAGACCTACTGGCATCAGGGGGGCAGCCTAGTGATGTCAGACCTACTGGCATCAAGGGGGCAGCCTAGTGATGTCAGACCTACTGGCATCAGGGGGCAGCCTAGTGATGTCAGACCTACTGGCATCAGGGGGCAGCCTAGTGATGTCAGACCTACTGGCATCAGGGGGACAGCCTAGTGATGTCAGACCTACTGGCTTCAGGGGGCAGCCTAGTGATGTCAGACCTACTGGCATCAGGGGGCAGCCTAGTGATGTCAGACCTACTGGCATCAGGGGGACAGCCTAGTGATGTCAGACCTACTGGCATCAGGAGGCAGCCTAGTGTTCTAAATGTCAGAGTGGGTGGCTGAGTTCAGCTGAGAGACATTTGGGAGCTGTCTAATGAACACCAACTCAGCCTTGGCTCAGAACAGGATGCCTCCGTTCTGACAGGTAAATGCTGTTGGCCATCACTTAATGAAAACCATATTTAGTTCCGTTATTAAAGGGTAAGGAATATTCTGAGAAATACTGGAAGGATTTTCACTGGAGGCAGAGACACACAAACACACAGAACACAGACACACACACAGGGACTTTTCAGAGCAGGCAGGTAGGTGGTGTTAGCGTTGGCATTAGTCACCATGTGGTGTCTGATAAACAGCAGTGGGTTTGAAACGCATTTAAAAAACTAAACCGTCTGAATAAAGCACATGGTCCTAGAAGAGGTAGCCTCAAACACAAGATGTGGAGACTGGTCTACTACTATTGCTTTTATTTACTACTATTTCTCATTAATATTGTTGTTGCTGTTAATAGTAATCCCATTTCCACTATTACTATGATTGATGCCTTTTTGCTGTTGGTCCCACCATGTTGTGTTATATATATACTTTGACAATGTAAGTAATTTAACTTGCCATGTCAATAAAGTCTACTGGGGAGGGGGAGAGAGAGATTTGTTGATTTAAAAAAAGCTTTTGACTCAATTTGGCATGAGGGTCTGCTATACAAATTGATGGAAAGTGGTGTTGGGGGAAAAACATACGACATTATAAAATCCGTGTACACAATGTGTGTGGTTAAAATTGGCAAAAAACGCAAGGCCTTTCCACAGAGCCGTGGGGTGAGACAGAGATGCAGCTTAAGCCCCACCCTCTTCAACATATATATCAACGAATTGGCAAGGGCACTAGAACAGTCTGCAGCACCCGGCCTCACCCTACGAGAATCTGAAGTCAAATGTCTACTATTTGCTGATGATCTGGCGCTTCTGTCACCAACCAATGAGGGCCTACAGCAGCACCTAGATCTTCTGCACAGATTCTGTCAGACCTGAACCCTGACAGTAAATCTCAGTAAGACCAAAATAATGGTGTTCCAAAAAAGGTCCAGTTGCCAAGACAACAAATACAAATTCCATCTAGACACACCGTTGCCCTGGAGCACACAAACAACTACACATACCTCAGCCTAACCATCAACACCACAGGTAACTTCCACTAAGCTGTGAACGATCTGAGAGACAAAGCAAGGGCCTTATATGCCATCAAAAGGAACATAACATTTGACATACCAATTAGGATCTGGCTAAAAATACTTGAATCTGTTATAGAACCCATTGTCCTTTATGGTTGTGAGGTCTGGGGCTCGCTCACCAACCAAGAACTCACAAAATGGGACAAACACCAAATTGAGACTCTGCATGCAGAATTCTGCAAAAGTATCCTTTGTGTTCAACGTAAAACACCAAATAATGCATGCAGAGCAGAATTAGGCCCGATACCCGCTAATTATCAACATCCAGAAAAGAGCCGTTAAATTCTACAACCACCCAAAAGGAAGCGATTCCCAAACCTTCCATAACAAAGCCATCACCTACAGAGAGATGAACCTGGAGAAGAGTCCCCTAAGTAAAACTGGTCCTGGGGCTCTGTTCACAAACACAAACCACAGAGCCCCAGGACAGCAACACAATTAGACCCAACCAAATCATGAGAAAACAAAAAGATAATTCTTTCCAATGTGTCAAGTAATTAACAAAAAAAAACTGAGAAAACGAGAGAGAGGAGGTGGAGACATGCTGCAGATGAGATAGCAGCAGACAGCCACCCCCTCACTTCTCTTCGGTTACAGCGAGAGAGAGCGAGAGAGAGCGAGAGAGAGCGAGAGAGCGAGAGAAAAACACCACAAGTGTTCCAATCCCACAGCTTCAAAAAATGAACTTGTACGAACTATGAAGTCAACTCAACTGCAGCTCGAGGGCCTTAAGAGTTGACTAGTGGGTTGGGTTCCTATCCAAGTAGCTATCAACAAGTTCAAGCTTATTTAACAGAAAATTCACATCCAGAAATATCTAATTACCTGAATGGACAGCTGCCATCGGAGATTGTTGGAAATTGGCCATCGGGTAAGTTATTCCGCAAGAACAGATGTTCACAGGTGCTAGGGAGGTCCTCTCCTCTGGGCTACTGTAGGTGATCTGTCAGTGAACTCCCACCTCTAAACAGGAAAACAATACCATCGTGATAAAAAAAAAAAAAAATGCTCTTGGAGACTGGTGAGACACCCCTGATGGTTTGAATCGAAACCAAATCGGGGAAAAAGGTATTCTAGGAGTAAGGTAGAGACACCCCCGTTGGTTTGACTATAAATCCGAAACAAAAGGAAAAGTGAGCTCAAGGTAATCTAATGTTAAGAGTTACTTCTAAGCTACTTATTGGGAAATCATAGGCCTACTTTTCCTCTGTTGAATATAAATCTATCAGATTGGCTACAGTCTCTGTGGAAAGGAAAGTCCAGGAAGCAGTAAAACACACTGCCGTCAGTAGAAGGGACGGGTTAGAACGTAACCCACATTACGGATGACAAAGTGCGCAATTTCAATTTCGTTCACACAAAATATGGCCATAAAAATTCTCTCCCCCCACTTAGTTGTCCCCTCCCTGTATTTCCTCCCTCCCTCTCTCAAAGTGAAAGGCTTCTCCCATTCTCAGAGGTTGCCACTAAGTTAAACAGATGTCCCTGAACCCGTCCCAGCCTGTCTGTTGTAGTTACTGTTGCTAAAACCACGGATTCCTCCTGCCTCCGGGGGAGAATTTCCCTTTGTGTGAATCTGTGCTGGTTTCACGCTCTCATTTGAAGGAGGTACTGTACAGAGGTACTGGTTTGGCTGCCTAAGCATGACACAACATGTATAGGAGTCACACGGTTAACTCTTTCCCTGCACCACATACTGAAGCATACTAAGCTCAATGTAGTCTACAGTAGACAGACATACAGACTGTTATCCCCATGGGCTGAATCCAGCCTAGTCTACACAACATACCATGTTATATTTAACATGTATTTATCTAGGAAGTCTCATTGAGGTCAGGAGACCTATTTATTTATATTTTACAAGGGAGACCCCTGGCCAGTAGTACAGGGCATGCTTGTTGGGCTATTACTTAGGCTAATTATGAATCTGGTGTCAAGCATACAGGGTCCAATCCAGCCACAAATCCAGCCCTGGGTAAAGTGCTTATTAAGCTGATCTAGTTGCTTATTGGGTGGGAGTCTCTTGGAGGATGATTTAAGTGTGTTGGGAGATGGGAACTCCCAGTGGATACTAAGACCCTGAACCCAGCCTCCAATCCGGCCCTGGGTAAAGTGGTAAAGATTGTGTGTCACTTAATATCCCAGAATGTCAAAGTGCAATTTCATTTGTAGAAAATTCATAAAAAATGTAAAGCTGAAATGTCTTATTCAACCCCTTTGTTATGACAAGCCTAAATAAGTTCAAGAGTAAAAATGTGCTTAACAAATCGCATTATAAGTTGCATGGACAATAAGTGGTTCACATGATTATTTAATAACTACCCCATCGCTGTACCCCACACAAACAGATAATTGTAAGGTCCCTTAATCGAGTAGTGCATTTCAGGCACATACTCAACCACAAAGACAAGGGAGGTTTTTCAATGCCTCACAAAGAAGGGCACCTATTGGTAGATGTGTAAAAATAAAAAAAAGCAGACACTGAAAATCCCTTTGAGCGTGGTGAAGTAATTAATTTGGCTTTGGAAGGTGTATCAATACACCCAGTCACTACAAAGATACAGGAGTCCTTCCTAACTGAGTTGAAGGAGAGGAAGGAATCCACTCAGGGATTTCACCATGAGGACAATGGTGACTATAGAGTTTAATGGTTGTGATGTGAGAAAACTGAGGATGGATCAACAACATTGCAGTTACTCCCCAATACACAATACTATTTTCAAGCATGGTGGTGACTGCATCATGTTATGGGTATGCTTTTCATCGGCAAGGACTGGCGAGCTTTTTAGGATAAAAGAAAAGGAATACAGCTAAAAGCACAGGCAAAATCCTAGATGAAAACCTGGTTCAGTCTTCTTTCCAACAGATACTCGTAGAAAAATGTACCTTTCAGCAGGACAATAACCTAAAACACAAGGACAAATCTACACGAGTTACTTACCAAAATTACATTGAATGTTCCTGAGTGTCCTAGTTACAGTTTTGATTTAAAAATCGTCTTGAAAATCTATGGCAAGACTTGAAAATGGCTGTTTAGCAATGCTCAACAATGAAGTTGACAGAGCTTGAAGACTTTTAAAAATAATAATTGGCAAATATTGTACAATCCAGGTGTGCAAAGCTCTTACCCAAAAATACTTACAGCTGTAATCACCACCAAAAGGTGCTTCTACAATGTACTGACTCAGGGGTGTGAATACTTATGCAAATTAGATATTTCTGTATTTCATTTTCAATATATTTGCAGAAAACTCAACAAACATGTTTGTCTCACTTTGTCATTATGGGGTATTGTGTGTAGATGATTTAATCCATTTTGAATTCAGGCTGTAACACAACAAAATGTGAAATAAGTCAAGGGGTGTGAAAACTTCCTGAAAGCACTGTATCATGCTATCTCTAGGTTACCGTGTGAGTTAGATCAGGGAGGAGTGGCAACCTTTACTCTGACAATATCTAATCCGTAACCACTGGCCTTTACTCTGACCTCAAAAATATCTAACCAGTAACCACTGGCCTTGACATTAACCTAGGGCTGTTAAGGTGACCGCATTACCGCCACAACAGCGGTCACAAGTCATGACCACAGTCAAATTCTACGTGACTGTTTAGTCAAGGTAACTAGGCTTCTCCAAGCTCTGATGCTGGTTGTCATAAGTTGCCTACCAAACTTGCTAACTGGTACTCAATTGTCTCTCTAAATCACTCTGTCATCAAAGCAAATGTAATTGAAAATCTAAGATTTAATGTGAGCCCATGAGCTCATGTTGGGCAACATTTCTATAGGCTATCCAATTGTGTGAGAAAACAGAGTGATGGCCTCTACTAAAAAGAGGAGGATCCCATCAACTTTCTATAGGCTAGGCCGACTATATTTATTTCTCAACTTTCCTAATATTAAGCACATTGCTTCTATTTACAACATGAATATAGCCTACCTGGCTGGCATGAAAATGAACCACGGGAAAAGCGTCCTCCATACTTGAATAGATGACCTGTATTTTTTTCCGCTGCCCCCGTTTGAGACAGGTGCACGATAACGGTCCATTCCAGTCAAAACTAATTTCACACATATTATTTAGTATACAGTGCCTTCGGGAAAGTATTCAGAACCCTTGACTTCTTCCACATTTTGTTATGTTACAGCCTTATTCTTTAAAAAAATAATAATAATAATCCTCAACAATCTACATATCATACCCCATAATGACAAAATGAAAACAGGTTTTTAGAAAATGTTGCACATTTATTCAACTTAAAAAACAGAAATACCTTATTTACATAAGTATTCAGACCCTTTGCTATGAGACTCGAAACTGAGATCAGGTGTATCCTGTTTCCATTGATCATCCTTGTGATGTTTCATTAGAATCCATCTATGGAAACTAAATTTATTGGACGTGATTTGGAAAGGCACAAACCTGTCTATATAAGGTCCCACAGTTGACAGTGCATGTCAGAGCAAAAACCAAGCCATGAGGTCGAAGGAATTGTCCGTGGAGCTCCGAGACAGGATTGTGTCGAGGCACAGATCTGGGGAAGGGTACAAAAACATTTCTGCAGCATTGAAGGTCCCCAAGAACACAGTGGCCTCCATCATTCTTAAATGGAAGAAGATTGGAACCACCAACACTCTTCCTAGAAATGGCCGCCCCTACAAACTGAGCAATCGGGGGAGAAGGGTCTTGGTCAGGGAGGTGACCAAGAACACAATGGTCACTGACAGAGCTCTAGAGTTCCTGTATGGAGATGGGAGAACCTTCCAGAAGGACAACCATCTCTGCAGCACTCCACCAATCAGGCCTTTATGGTAGAGTGGCCAGACGAAAGCCACTCCTCAGTAAAAGGCACATGACAGCCTCCTTGAAGTTTGCCAAAAGTTACCTAAAGACTCTGGTCTGGTGAAACCAAGATTGAACTCTTTGGCCTGAATGCCAAGCGTCACGTCTGGAGGAAACCTGGCACCATCCCTACGGTGAAGCACGGTGGTGTCAGCATCATGCTGTCTTATGTTTTTTAGTAGCACGGACTGGGAGACTAGTCAGGATGGAGGGAAAGATGAACGGAGCAAAGTACAGAGAGATCCTTGATGAAAACCTGCTCCAGAGAGCTCCAGATCTCTGACTAGGACGAAGGTTCACCTTCCAACAGGACAATGAGCCAAAGCACACAGCCAAGACAACGCAGGAGTGGCTTCGGGACAAGTCCTTGAGTGGCCCAGCCAGAGCACGGACTTGAACCTGATAGAACATATCTGGAAAGACCTGAAAATAGCTGTGCAGCAACGCTCCCCATCCAACCTTACAGAGGATCTGCAGAGAAGAATGGGAGAAACTCCCCAAATACAGATGTGCCAAGCTTGTAGCGTCATACGGGGCGGCAGCGTAGCCTAGTGGTTAGAGCATTGGACTAGTAACCGAAAGGTTGCAAGATCTAATCCCCAAGCTGTCGTTCTGCCCCTGGACAAGGCAGTTAACCCACTGTTCCTAGGCAGTCATTGAAAATAAGAATTTGTTCTTAACTGACTTGCCTAGTTAAATAAAGGAAAAATTAAAATACCCAAGATGACTCTAGGCTGTAATCGCTGCCAAAGGTTCATCAACTAAGTACTGAGTAAAAGGTATGAATAGTTATGTAAATGTGACTTTTTCCGATTTTTTAAAATTTGATTAAATTAGCTAAAATGTCTAAAAAAAATGTTTTTGCTATGTCATTGTGGTATATTGTGTGTAGATTGATGAGGGGAAAAAAATAAATTTAATCCATTTTAGAATAAGGCTGTAACGTAACAAAATGTGGAAAAAGTCAAGGGGTCTGAATACTTTCCAACGGCACTGTATGCAAAGACAAGATTAAATCAGCAATAGTCTGATGGGTGACAATATTAGCCTGTCACTTGTGAATTATATACTATCACTTGTGAATGATGTCCAGCTAGTGTGCAGTAAGGCAAGTTTTGGTGAGATCATTTTCACCATAAAAATGCACCTTTATAATAAAGCATTACATGCATAATCACATTTGCTGTCACTTTTGAGAATTGTGTTTTCCCACTAACTGATTGCATTTTGGAACATTCACGCTTATTGCATATTGCCATGTGAGCATTACTGCAATTATAATGTGAAAAAATAGCCTAATAGTTTATCAAGATTTTAAGCTAAACATTCTGATCTGTTGCATCAGCCTCAGCCAAAAGTTTTGATTTATGTGAGTGGTTGTATTAATTTGGAAATGTTTCGCATCCCAGAACTGTCCCAGACTATGTTTGGAATATTTATTTCTCGCACAGAAGGACAAGTTGACCAAAAGAATAGGTCAACTTTTGTACAATGGGGGATAGTAGACTGACATAGGCTAGTCTTTTTGCTATTCGTTAGGCCTACTCAACTTGTTGGCTGACGAAAAGTAAATGTGGACAGTTCTTCTAACATCTTAAATATGTGCCTCGGAATTGGATAAGAAGGATGCGCGTAGTTGAGTCCCCGATGTGTCTGTCTTCACTTGTAGCCTACTTTGGAGGTGAGATGCCGGTGAGAAGAACCCGATCACGTGACGGGCATTGGCTAATAAGAATTAAGCTATCTGAGAGAGCCATGTGATTGAGAGGTGCTTCGGATCAAGCAGCCAGGAGAAGGGAATTAGAATTATTATATTCAGCCCAAGGGCACAACGACCACTGGCTGCAAAAGGCATGGATGTTTTTAGGGGGCATTATCGCCACACAAGGGGGATGTCACCGGGAAATTCGAGGCATTATCAAGTGCTTGTCATATTGTGACTGAGAGACTGATGAAGTGTGTTCAGCCTGAACAAAAAAACAAAGCAGAGCTCATGCCTTTCATGCAACTTTTTTGAAATCATCATTAGAGTCGCATCATGCAGCCTTAGAGAATGTATTAAAATCAAAACATATAGCCCAACGTTTGTATCACAAATAACTCCAAATGAAGCATATAAGAGGACCTGTTACTTAAACGCTCAACACAAAATAGCCGCATGTGCGCACTCCTTCAGAAATCATTTGGAGAAAATATATTTTCTATTTTATTCAGCTACGTTCAATTGTATTCTTCATAATATAAAATAATGCCATGGAATTCTAAACAAATCTTGTCTGCCAAATGAATTAGAGTAGCCAACAGCCATTTGGCATAGCCAGATCAGGACCTAACATAACGACAACTCAGAGTAAACTATTCTGTTCTTCTGAAATACACTATATTTTCTTAATATCATGTTTCTTTAGACCTGTCTAAAATAAATAATGGTTTTATTGTGATGGTGCAGGCTATATTAAATTGATTTATTAGACTTGTAGATGTTCCAAAAAAGTCTATATCAGTGGCTTGTAGGCTATGCGTGGAAGCCAGGAGATACTAAATGAGTTTATGTTCATTAAACGGTCAATTACCATGAGACCGGCAGTAATTTGCTTGACAATCACCGGCTGACAAAATGTCATGACCGCTACAGCCCTACTCTGACACACAACAACACCTAAACAGTAACCACTGGCTGAATGAAGTCAGTGAGAGCAGATCTATGGGTTGATTATTAAAAACAGAGTCTAGGTCCCAAATGGCACCTAATTCCTTTTATAGTGCACTACTTTTGACCAGGGACTGTAGGGAAAAGAGTGCTTTTGGGATACAGGTAGAGTGATGTTGGTATTGTCAGAAACCACCGTATAGGTGGAATATTCAACTGGCTAGTAGAGCTGCTATGCACTATATTGACCTTATCAGAATGCATTCACATCCAGTTAATGCATTATATAACTGCATCTAAACAAGGCAGATCAGTTTGAGAATTCGCATAGTGAGGGAGATTCAATGTATTTTTCCTTTAAAAAGGGTAGCCTAAACATTTTTCCCACCTTGTTAAATGTGTGGGCCGCTACATATAAATTGTTCCCCATTTTGCAGACAGTGTTTTTTCCTAGCTAAAGCAGGGGAGCAGACACATCCTGAGCCTTCGTGAGAAGACACATCCTGAGCCTTCGTGAGAAGACACATCCTGAGCCTTCCTGAGAAGACACATCCTGAGCCTTCCTGAGAAGACACATCCTGAGCCTTCCTGAGAAGACACATCCTGAGCCTTCCTGAGAAGACACATCCTGAGAAGACACAACGTGAGCCTTCCTGAGAAGACACAACGTGAGCCTTCCTGAGAAGACACAACGTGAGCCTTCCTGAGAAGACACAACGTGAGCCTTCCTGAGAAGACACATCCTGAGCCTTCCTGAGAAGACACATCCTGAGCCTTCCTGAGAAGACACATCCTGAGCCTTCCTGAGAAGACACATCCTGAGCCTTCCTGAGAAGACACATCCTGAGCCTTCCTGAGAAGACACATCCTGAGAAGACACTTCCTGAGAAGACACTTCCTGAGCCTTCCTGAGAAGAAACCTTTTATAAAAGACAGGCAGCCTTGGTGCTATAATAAAAACTTCAGCGGCCAACAAGTCTGGTCATTTTTAGGGGCACAATAAAGAGGGATATGGGGTAGCTAGGGGTGAGCTATGGTGCTTCCGCAAGTCATTCACCCGATACAGACCAAACAGCATATAAACTGAACAGTACAGAATCTAAATATCATAAAGTTCGCAAAACCACTGAAATAAATAATACGAGAGAATAAATAATTCAAGTTCTTAGACTCTTGTTATTGAGCATAATTACATTTTCAGCAAATATTTGGAATTTTTCATCTTTAAATAGCTAAAAATAAGCTACCACGTTAGGCTGTTAAAGCTCCAATAAGTCATTTTTGGGGGGACCCAAACAAAGTCGCAGATATACGAGTTATAGATCTGTCATGCTCATTGAACGCAAGTCTAAGAAGCGGTAGAGCTATTCTATGTGCTCTATTTCTATGCATTCCGTTCTAACGTTTCGTTGTTGGGTCATTTACTCTGGGTTTTGTTCACCAGATTCAAACAGCTAAAAAAACTATATTTTTGGTTATGGAAAATATATTTCACAGCAGCTTAGATGGTACAATGATTCTCTACACAATGACTGCTTACTTTGACACAAACTGAAATTAGGCAAACTATT